>NW_027493661.1:0-337089 GCF_021521415.1 Bidens hawaiensis | reverse complement strand
CCTTAACCAATCCCGCACTCCCTGCCCCGCCTCCTAAGAAACCTTACACAGGAAACCATCCCTTTTGCCCAACCTGTAGATTTCACCACCCAACCCAAACCCCGTGTCGACTTTGTACCCGATGTGGCCGTACTGGTCACACTGCTGAGAACTGTAGAGTCCTTCCCGCCAACCCAATTGCGAAAACACCACCAGTCTACCCACAGAATCCACAACTAACATACCAAAACCCACGACCCAGGTCGTGCTATAACTGCGGTGATCCCAGTCATTTCCGGAACGCGTGCCCGAGACTACAAGTGCAAATCACACAAGCGAATCCGGTGAACCAGATTTCGAACCAAGTGACGCGGTGGACGAGCTTTTAACATAACCGCGCACCAAGCGCAAGCGAATAATGACGTAGTTTAATGGTACATTTTTACTTAACGGATTTTTATGCTTCTGTACTTTTTGATACTGGCGCCGATCGAAGTTTTATCTCTCGCGCCTTCGAGCAGAAGCTTGCGCGACCGCGCGATGACTTAAAAGAAGATTTTTCAGTTGAATTGGCTAACGGTGAAACTGTTTTTAATAAACTCAGTGATTAAAGATTGTACGCTTAACCTTAACGAAAACGATTTTCTGATTGACCTCATCCCCATGCCTCTTGGAAGCTTTGATGTTATTATTGGTATGGACTGGCTCTCGAAGAATCGCGCCGAAGTTATTTGCGCCAAGAAATTGATTCGCATACCTCGAGAAAAATGGTGATCTTCATATTTACGGCGAAAAACCCTCCAGTGGTCTTAAACTTATGTCTTGCGCCGAAGCCCGTAGGCTCATGCGGAAGAAGTGTATTGCATTTCTAGCCCATGTGGTTAAACCTGCTGAAGAGAAGAAGCTTCGCGATATCCCTGTTGTGCGTGATTTCCCTGAAGTTTTTCCTGATGATCTTCCTGGTATCCCTCCCGCTCGTGAAGTCGAGTTCCGTATTGATCTTGTCCCTGGTGCTTCCCCCGTAGCTAAATCTCCTTATCGTCTTGCACCCGCTGAGATGCAAGAATTGGCAAGCCAACTTCAAGAGTTGACCGCTAAAGGATTCATCCGCCCTAGCTCTTCGCCCTGGGGTGCTCCGGTGTTGTTCGTTAAAAAGAAAGATGGATCGTTTCGCATGTGTATTGATTACCGCGAGTTGAACAAACTCACCATTAAAAACCGGTATCCCTTACCGCGTATTGACGACCTCTTTGATCAACTCCAAGGTGCCTCCTGTTTCTCGAAGATCGATCTCCGCTCTGGCTATCACCAGTTGCGCATCCGCGATGAAGATGTTCCGAAGACTGCTTTTCGAACTCGTTATGGCCATTTTGAATTCTTGGTCATGTCCTTCGGTTTAACCAACGCACCCGCCGTTTTCATGGATCTAATGAATCGGGTGTGTAGGCCTTTCTTGGATAAATTCGTGATTGTGTTTATCGATGATGTTCTGGTGTATTCTAAGACCAAGGCCGAGCATGAGCAACATCTTCGGTTGGTGTTGCAAAAGCTTAGAGCCGAGCAGCTCTATGCTAAGCTTTCCAAGTGTGAATTCTGGTCCGATGAAGTACAGTTTCTTGGTCATGTTGTAAACAAGATGGGTATTCATGTCGACCCATCCAAAATTGAAGCAATCAAGAACTGGATTACGCCATCCTCTCCTTCTGAGATCCGTTCCTTTCTGGGCTTAGCTGGTTATTACCGGCGCTTCATTTCGAACTTCTCGAAGATCGCTTTGCCTTTAACAGCTCTAACGCACAAAGGTAAACCGTATATTTGGGGCTCGAAGCAAGAAGAAGCCTTTCTAACGCTCAAGCGTTTGTTGTGTGAAGCTCCTGTTCTTGCGCTACCTGAGGGTAATGATGATTTTGTCGTGTATTGCGATGCATCCAACCAAGGTCTCGGTTGTGTTCTTATGCAACGAGGCAAGGTTATCGCTTACGCATCAAGGCAACTCAAGGTTCACGAAAAGAATTATACAACTCACGACCTCGAACTTGGTGCAGTTGTTTTTGCCTTGAAGATCTGGAGACACTACCTTTATGGTACTAAGTGTATCCTCTACACTGACCATAAAAGCCTTCAGCATATCTTTGATCAAAAGGAACTTAACATGAGACAACGCCGATGGAACGAACTCATCAGCGATTACGATTGTGAGATCCGGTATCATCCTGGTAAGGCTAATGTGGTAGCCGATGCGCTCAGCCGAAAACCCTGTCAGCTTAACTGTATCTTGCCGCGCACCCAGCTTCACTTCGCGCCGATTCAAAGCAACCTTGAATCGCGTATTCGTGACGCGCAGCGCGCATCCATCAGTAATGGTAACCTTCGCGCCGAGTTAGCGTGTGGCGCGGAAGCACACTTTGTCCCTAATCTGAGTGGAATTCTCTGTTATCTCAATCGCATCTGGATTCCCTTTGATGAGAATCTTCGCGCTGATATCCTGAGTGAAGCGCACAAATCTCGGTATTCTATTCATCCTGGCGCTGATAAGATGTACAAGGATTTGCGCATTACTTATTGGTGGCCCGGTATGAAAAAGGATATTGCTGTGTTCGTAGCTAGATGTCTGACTTGTTCTAAAGTGAAAGCTGAACACCAACGCCCATCTGGTTTGCTCGAACAACCAGAAATTCCTACGTGGAAATGGGAATGTGTAGCAATGGACTTTATTACCAAGTTACCTTTGACAGCAAGCAAACATGATAGCATTTGGGTAATAGTGGATCGATTGACTAAGTCTGCTCACTTCCTGCCCATTCGTGAAAACTACCGTGTTGAGCAACTCGCGCAGCTGTATGTCAAGGAAATTGTCTGCCGCCATGGTACTCCTTTGAGCATCATATCCGATCGCGATGGCCGTTTTATATCTCGCTTTTGGAAATCTCTCCAATCTGCGCTAGGAACTCGCTTGGACATGAGTACGGCATATCATCCTCAGACTGACGGTCAGTCTGAGCGAACTATTCAAACTCTTGAGGATATGCTCCGATCTTGTGTTCTTGATTTTGGAGGTAATTGGGATTCGCACCTGCCTTAGATCGAGTTCTCTTATAATAACAGCTATCATTCCAGTATCGGTATGGCCCCATTTGAAGCACTTTACGGTCGTAAGTGCCGCTCCCCGATTTGTTGGAGCGAAGTGGGTGAAACTCAAATCACAGGACCCGAACTTGTTCAAGAGACAACCGATAAAATCGCCAAGATCCGTGATCATCTGCTGACTGCCAGAAGCCGACAGAAGAGTTACGCAGATCGTAGGCGAAAGCCTCTCGAATTTCAAGTTGGTGATCTTGTTCTCCTCAAAGTGTCGCCTTGGAAAGGTGTTGTCCGCTTTGGGAAGAAAGGTAAGCTTGCTCCTCGTTATGTTGGTCCATTTAAGATTCTCGCGCGTGTGGGAAAAGTTGCCTACAGACTTGACCTGCCGCCCGCGCTCAGTAATGTGCATCCAACGTTCCATGTATCCAATCTCAAGAAGTGTTTAGCTGACGAGAACCTTCACATTCCACTTGATGAAGTTCAAGTTGATGAATCTATGCATTTCGTTGAGAAGCCTGTTGAGATTATGGATCGCGAGGTTAAGCAAACCAAGCGCAGTCGTATCCCTATCGTGAAAGTTCGCTGGGAGTCCAAGCGCGGAGCCGAGTTTACATGGGAAAGGGAAGATCAAATGAAGATCAAGTACCCGCACCTGTTCTCTGCGCAACCTACTTCGAGATAAATTTCGGGACGAAATTTCTTAAAGTAGGGGAGACTGTAACATCTGCCCCGATCCGACCCGACCCAGGTACCCGTTTCTCTGACCCGATCTCTTTCTTTTATGATTTAATATTTATTTATACTTATATTTTATTTTTAATAATAATACATATTTCCTTCCCGTCTCTCTCTCTCTTTCTTTCCGCCTTGTTTCCCTCTTTTTCTTCTAACTCTTTGCTTATCCTTTGGTTCTTCCCGCCTAAGGATGTCTGCAGCTCCACGCGCCAGACTCCTTACATGGAAGCCTGCGTGAAGACATCTTGTTCCTGCAATGCGTGAAGAGAACTCTTCTCGCAGCGCGCTAAGAATGCATGTTCTTCCCGCAATGCGCTAAGAATGTATGTTCTTCCCGCGATGCGCTTAGAATTCCAGGTTCTTCACGCAGCGCGCTAAGGAATTGTGATTCTTCCCGCAGCACGCTAAGGATTGTTGTGCCAGCCTTCGCGCTCGCGCACTCAGCCTTCTCGCGCTTGACCCTTTAGTCTAGTCCTGACCCTTTAGTCTAGTCCTGTTTTATCCAGCCTGTATGCTTTTGTGTTGCCTTTTCTTCTGAGCTGTTGACCTAACCTATCTAATGTCTGAATAGTTACTTTCGGCGCAGCATGCGTACCAACCCCATTGGTTGGTAGAAAAAGTGACTGACATTATCTTTTGAGATCTGCTTTTGCCATGCTTGACCAGTACCTTTATCTGAACTGCCCATGCCTTTTTACTGTTCCCTGACAGCTTTATCTTGCCCCCTGCAGCTGCCATATCTTTCCATATCTTTTGCTTTTGGATTCTTATGCTTTTTGATATCTTTTGCTTGATCCTGTTAATGATCTTTTCCCCTTTTCTAGGGATTATGTCTCCTAGGGTTTCTCTATAAATAATAGTATTATTTTTTCCTAACACTACACACACAAAACACTTACTCTCCCCTGACCTCCTCCTTGTTCTCTCTGCCGTCTTCCTCTCTGCCTCCGTCTTCCTCCCTGTTCTGTCCTGCTTTTCCGGTATTATATATAATAATTTACTTATTAATTATGCTAACTTATAATCAAGACTTAAATCAAATCATTAAAACAATAATCTTATTTATAGGTTAACTTGTGCTTGTTTAAAGTTGGTTCTTGCTTTATCTTACACCGCATCGTTTATCAAGTGAGTAATCTCGTACCTAATCCCTTTTTGCTTTTAATGTTTTGGGATGTTCATGTGTTCATACAAACTTAGTCTTAAACTGTTTATGAACTTTAGTCGCGCAGTATCCCATGTGTTGAGGACGTAGACTTGGCTGTTTATTTGTATGTGTGGATCATTAACCGTCTTGTCGGTCTATTCCGCAGTTTTCATGGTACCATTAGATGAACACGGGAGAACATTCGTTTATGATTTTCTCTTTTGTTACACTTGCACAGTTAGTCTTGTTTGTGAGCTCAATTGAGAGCACTGGCAGTCTTGTCTCTTAGAGTTGGTCCCGATCAGATTACACCCTTGTTGAAAACCAGACATACACATGTTGCGCGCAGATTTATTGTTATCTATGTATTGTATTAAACTTGATTTCTCACCAACACGCAAGTGTTTGACGTTTATTTTAACACATGTTCAGGTTTGCAGTAGCTGTTTTGGAGCTTGTGGACACGTAGGAAGTTTTTACTTTTGGACCTAGAATTAAAATGTATCAAGACAAGTTAATGTTGTTTGAATGTTATAATTTATAATATATTGATTTATGTTTGATTTATGTTCTTTACTTTCCCCGCTGCGCGTGCGCGATAAAATGTGTATTAATAAATATTGACACCAATAGTGTCGCGAGTAATGAAGCAATATGTGGCGCCCCGATGTATAATCCGCCTTTGGTCGGGGTGTTACAATAAACACATTACATCATTAATGAATTCTATAGACCCAATAGGTCCAACCGGTCACCTACACGTGACGGGCCTAATAAGATGGAAATTACCAACAATTACTATATTTTGCAATTTAATCGTGGAGGTGGGGTCCAACTGTGAGAATTCCAATCCTGACAAAATCTATAATTCTTTCACAAATAATTCAATTCAACACAAGAACGATCGCCGGTCTTCAATCACACCGCATCGATCTCGACTTTGATCAAATGCGCTTTATCGTCGGAAGAGAGCTTAACGCTCTGATACCAATTCAAGTCCCATGTCGATAATCAAATACGAACTAAACAAATAACTTTTGTTTATTAATTAATCAGAAAAGCTAACTCAAAAAACTTATTACAAACCTAAAACCCTAACTCGGTTTGACTCTTAATGAACCCTAACTTGGTTACACCAACTTCACCACGATTCTATAATGTCAAACCATATATTGGTTTATATAGACTAACCTAACTTGTTAGCAAAGACATTAACAATTATAATTACAATACAATTAGAAAACATAACCACTATGACCTACTTGTCAATATTGGTTCCTCAAATTCACCGACTTGTGACTTTGAGTCTGAAATTACGTCCGACACAGCACCACCCAAATTTCATCACTTAATGCACTTCTCCATTTCCATTCCAATAATTGTGTGGCATGGCAGTTTGGTATACTGGTACATAACTGGACATATTTTAACATGTTCAATGTTAAATAATTTTAACTTACCATATAATGTGAATTAGTCCGTGCATTGATCGAGCTAGAAGTGTACCTGGTGGCCACATCCCTGTAAGGCCCCTTTACAGGTGCCTCACATATGGACGTTGGATTTACTCATTCACATAGTTCTATTTATCAGAGTTAATTAAAAACATTCGAGAAATATAAAAACTTTCATAAAACATTACATAACTTGTCTTAAACAACATCTTTGTCTTTCAAAAACTAAGTAATTAAACATAAACTTATAAACGTCTCGAGTCTTCCGATGCCAGCCTCTATTCAATGCCACGTGTTCCCCTCAAACGAGCTGCTTCATCCTACTCACATGCGTGCATACTAAAATTCAGCTACGCTAAGTGAGTTCTAGTTAATCAGGCAACATACAATTTACTCTCATATATTTCTTAACGTGTCCGAAGACACGTATTAATACTTTATCTTTGTATAAATATCCATAAGAGGAACGTCACGTAATATCTATTAAAAAAACTATTACTATTGCCCATGCTATATATATTCTCCATAGAGGGAACACTCTACACATATATTATCTATAGAAGGAACACCCTATATACTTTCCATAGAAGGAACACTATACTCTCCATAAAAGGAACACTATATTGTCCATAGAAGGAACACTATACTATCCATAGAAGGAACATGATACTATCCATAGAAGGAACAATATACTATCCATAGAAGGAACATTATACTATCCATAGAAGGAACACTATACTATCCATAAAAGGAACATTATACATTAACCATAGAAGGAACTCTATATATTATCCATATAAGGAACACTTTATGTAAGCTATTGTTTAATATCCATGTAAGGAGCAAATCTCTTCCCTTGGCAATACGTGCAATATCCGAAGATCGTTCACGTACCAACAAGAAATTAATCGTATCTATCACATATATCATACATGGCATACACTTACCATTTAAGGTAAGTGTATTAACTGTCACATCAAGTATGCACACAGCCCCGAAAACATAACAAGAAAATGGGGCTAGAAACTCACCTGGATCCTGTTTCTTTCCGTTTATTGCAATTCCCTTCCGCAACTGCGCCCTGCTAACTGTATATAGGGTTCGCGTATTAATATTCATCCTATTTGAATTCGAGTTGGAAATGACTAAGTCTGGTATGATCGGTTGGCCTTGTTTAGATTTCATTTACTTATTATTCTTCCTACGAACCCTTAAGGTTTTATAATTATTTTATTATTATTCTCTCATTCCTAAAATATTTTATTATCATCATAAGACTCGATTATTTAAATATTCTTTTAATATTCTTTTCTTTATCGGGGTTACATCATTTAACGAAAGTCGTTATTTAGTTCTTTGCATTGCTTATGTTTAGCGGTCACACCCTTTAATTATTATATGTGTTTCAATCATCATATATTTGTTTTCATGTTAACGGAATCTATGGAGTTGGCGAGGTCGGCTAGTTAGTTTATTATATCCTAAGTTATATTGCCCGGTTCACCTTCCAAGCCCAAACCCAAGCCCATCTCGTAAAGCCCAGATGATCCATTTTGCACTCCACTTTCCATCCCAATTGATCCAACCCACCTTGTACTCCTTCTGGCCCAAGGCTTTCAAGCCCAATTCCCTCAAGTACTGTATGCGAGTTATGCGTGTATGTATACGAGTCAAATGACCAAATCAGGGTATAATCAGTTCTATTGTAATCGAGGCTCAATATAATCGATTTGAAGAATTTGTAAGTGAGTTCTATTGTAATCGATTCCTATTAAATGCGATTCTAATTGTATTCGAGTCACAGAGCATGCGATTTAGGGCAAGGAACGGATTGTAATCGAACTTCATTGTGATCGACCATTCAGTTGAAGCGAGTACCTTTATGTAATCGGGTTTCAGTGAAATCGGCCTGAGAGCATTGTAATCGAGCTCATGGGACTCGATTACAATGTAATCGAATTTGGTTTTGTATGCGATATCGTAATCGATATGAAATTGACTGAGCCCAGTGTAATCGAAGTCTGATTGAGAGCGAGTTTGGTTGTGATCGAACTATCAGTTTGTGAGCGAGTTGTATATGTAATCAAGACAGAGTACGCGACTCTACGCAGCTCAATTGTAATCGGGTTTTGGGATGGTATGCGAGTATATGTATGTATCTATATTGTATGCGATGTATGTAGATATATTGTAATCGACTTCTATTGCATACAAAGGTTCACCGTAATCGAGTTTTCGAGGTGAACGAGTCCTGTGTAAACTATCCCAATGGTAATCGATATCAAAGTGACCGAGTGTATGCGATCGATCCTCGATGTATGTGGCTCTGACTGGTTCAATGTATGTGTTTGTATGCGATTTGTTTCTAGAATACAATGTATGCGAGCCGTCTATTGTATGCGAGTATGTGAGCGGGTCTATATGTAATCGGTTATAAGATTGTAAGCGACTCCGTTTGTAAGGAACTTCTTTGTAATCAAGTTGGCTAGATTGTAATCGGTCTACCCACTGTATGCGATTATATAGGTGTAATAGATGAGATGCACGTTTTATATGTGAACAGTGACCACAAGGTGGTCTTCATGTCCATTATTAAATTATGCTTTGACCCATAAACCTTTATTATAATGTTATCCTATCCGTAAATGCCCTCACGACTCCCTTTTGGCTAAGACTTGACCCGGAAATTATAAAGTTTGGACCTTTAAACACGAAAACATCCAAAACTAGATCTAGGGATTCTTTAACGAGTCGTTTCCATTTTCGGGTTCGATATATTCGTTCTAACATCAAGTTTACAACTTTACATTTTGTTTATACCCGATCTACCCTATATTTAAGTTTCAAGGTCAAATGTTAACGAAAACGAAATCTTTAAGTATCAAGAACGTACCTTTTCGTGTTCGTTTGGTCTCGTTTGGCTTGATTATGAACTCTAGATCTTGTATTTGTCTTGTATATTGAAGATCTATCTATACTCGACGTTTGGTCTCGTTTCTCTTTCTCACGGCCGTTTATATATAGTAAGGGAGGTGTGTGTGTGCTTTTGAGTGTGTGTAGAGATTATGGAAATGATGGAAAGAAATGAGAGTTAGGGTTTTGGAATAGTTTAAGGAGCCATTTATACTCCTCAAAACCCATGGACCTAAGGCCCGTCCCACCATCTTGATCCATTTTAATTACCCAAGTCCATAATTCTTTCTATATTTAATATTAATTAACTATTAACACTCGTTTATAATTTCATGGACTTTCTTTTCTTATTATTTTATCCTTTTATTATTTCTCTATTAATACAAGTAACTATTATGCCATAAATAAATTATATATTTAAATATTATTCTTTGAAAATCCGGGATGTTACAAATTTACAATCCCATGGCTCCCTTTATAAAGCTACCAATTTTATTTGTTAACTAGTACATGTGTCATATTTATCTTAGTTGAAGAGACATCATGTGTTCACAAAGATCAAATTTCTCCTAGTATCAATCAATCAATCAATCATGCCCAGTGAAATCCCACCGACAGCAAAGCTATAAGTAGGGTCTGGGGAGGGTGGGATGTAGGCACACCGTACCTCTATCCAAAGGAATAAAGAGGTGGCTTCCAGAGAGACCCTCGGCTCTAAGTACATGTGTATGAAGCAAAATAAAGGAAATCAAAGTTTAACAGTTATATAAAAACTACTACTAATTATAATAATATTAATAATAAGTTCACAGTTTAACAGCTATATAAAAGCTAATAATAATTATAATAATAATAATATATGTAAGGAAAATACCATTATGGTATGTGACCTAAATAAGTAAAGTCTAAGCCCTAAGGTATTCAATTCTCTCTAAAAATCCTTAACTTTAATTCTACTTCTCCACGAATTCCTATCCTCAACCATGTCCTCGGAGAGGTTTAGGTCTATCAAATCATGCCTAATCCTCTCATCCCAAGTCAATTTCGGTCGTCCTCTACCCCTCCTCCCCTCTATAGTAATGTTTTCTACGGATCTAACAAGATTCGTCGTCTGTCTTCTCTTTACATGTCCAAACCATCTCAGTCTCCACTCGCTTAATTCTCCTAGTATGGCTTCTTTAATTATTTCTCTCCATTGCCTTTTAATTACTTATTTCCATTAATCTATCAATCTAATCATGTAATTTCAAGTTCATATTTTGTTGAATACTATGGTGGTAATACTAGCTAGTTATATATTGTTCGATGTGATGGATGTAACACCCCGACCGATGGCGGATTATACATCGGGGCGCCACATATTGTTTCATTACTCGTGACACTATTTGGTGTCAATATTTATTAATACGCATTTATCGCGCACGCGCAACGCAATCACAAGATAACATAAATCAATATATTATAATTCAAAATATTCAAATAACATAAACTTGTCTTGTTACATTTTAATCTAGGTCCAAAATAAAAGCAAACATCCTATGTGTCCTCAAGCTCCGAATGCAGCTACTGCGAACCTGAACATGTGTTAAAATAAAACGTCAACACTTGCGTGTCGGTGAGAGATCAAGTTTAATAGATATAAATAGATAATAATAGATCTGCGCGCAACATGTGTAAATCCGGTGTTTAACAAGGGTGTAATCAGATTGTGATCAGCCTAAATAGATCATAGCTCATAGTTCAATCCGTGCTCCCAATTGAGCACAAAAACAAGAAATCATCTGTGCACGTGTAAATAAAAGAAAACCGTAAACGATAGGTCTCCCGTGTTCATCTAATGGATCCATGAAAACTTCGGAATAGGCCGAACAAAGCGGTTAATGATTCACACATACAAATAAACAGCCAAGTAAACGTCCCTACACATGGGATACTGCGCGACGAAAGTTCATAAACAAGTTTAAGACTCAAGTTTGTACGAACACATGAACATCCCAAAACGTTAAAAATAAAAAGGGATTAGGTACGAGATTACTCACATGTAAACGGTGCGTTGAAAGCTAAAGCAAGAACCAACTTTTAAACAAGCACAAGTTAACCTATAAATAAGAGTTTATTGGTTTATCGATTGGTTTTAAGTCTTGAATATATGTAACCATTAGTAATATGTATCTTAAACAAATTATTATATATATATATTACCGGAAATGCAGGGAGGACAGAGGAGAAAACGGAGGCAAAGAGAGGAGAGGCGGCTGAGGAACAACGGCAGAGAGCAAGGAGAAGGAAATTAAGTGTTTGTGTGTGTAGTGTTTAAGTATAAAGAAAGTAGCATTATATATAGGAAAACCCTAGGGAACACAATCCCTAGAAAAGGGGAAAAGTTCTTCTACAGAATCAAGCAAAAGATATCAAAAAGCAAAAGATCAGAAAAGTAAAAGATATCAAAAGATATGGTAGCTGCAGGGGACAAGGGAAAAAGGCTGACAGGAACAGAATAAAGCAAAGGAGGTGTCAGGTAAAGGTTCTGGAAAAGCAGATCTCAAAAGATAATGTCAGACACTTTTTCTGCCAACCAATAGGGTTGGTGCGCATGCTGCGCCGAAAGTGGCTTTTCAGACATAAGGCAGGTTAGGTCAACAGCACAGAAGATAAGATATCACAAAGCAAACAGGCTGGACAAAACAGAAGAAAAGATACAAGTGTAGCGCAAGGAGGCTGCGCGCGCGAGAAGGCTGAGCGCGCGAGAAAGCTGAACGCGCGAGGGCGAAGGCAGACAGAATAATTCCTAGCGCGCCGCGGGAAGAACTACAATCCTCAGCCCGCCGCGGGAAGAATTACAATTCTTAGCGCGCCGCGGGGAGAACTCCAGTCCTTAGCGCGCTGCGGGAACAGTTCGCCTAGAAACAGCTGGTCTTCACGCAGGCTTCCTTGTAAGGAGTCTGGCGCGTGGAGCTGCGCAGACATCCTTAGGCGGAAAAAACCAAAGGACAAGCAAGGAGTTAAGAGAAAAAGGGGGTTCAAGGCGTAAGGGTTAAGAAGAGGGGCGGGACGGCGACAAGAGATAGAAAGGGCGAGATGGCGACAAGAAAGAGAAAGAGGCGGGAAGGAAATTATTATTAGTAAGTAATATACAAATATATATGATTTATTAAATGTTAAATTACAAAGGTTAATAATCAAATTTTAAATCATAAAAAGAATCGGATTCGAAAACGGGTACCTGGGTCGGGTCGGATAGGGCAGTTGTCATAGTCTCCCCTACTTTAAGAGATTTCGTCCCGAAATTTATCTCGAAGTAGGATGCGCAGAGAAAAGGTGCGGGTACTTGATCTTCATCTGATCTTCCCTTTCCCAAGTGAACTCGGCTCCGCGCTTGGACTGCCAACGAACTTTAACAATGGGGATGCGACTGCGCTTGGTTTGCTTTACCTCGCGATCCATAATCTCAACAGGCTTCTCAACGAAATGCATAGATTCATCAACTTGAACTTCATCAAGTGGTATGTGAAGGTTCTCGTCAGCTAGACATTTCTTGAGATTGGATACATGGAACGTTGGATGCACATTGCTGAGCGCGGGCGGCAGGTCAAGTTTGTAGGCAACTTTTCCTACGCGCGCGAGAATCTTGAACGGACCAACATAACGAGGCGCAAGCTTACCTTTCTTCCCAAAGCGGACAACACCCTTCCAGGGCGACACTTTGAGGAGAACAAGATCACCAACTTGAAATTCGAGAGGCTTCCGCCTGCGATCTGCGTAACTCTTCTGTCGGCTTCTGGCAGTCAGCAGATGATCACGGATCTTGGCGATTTTATCGATTGTCTCTTGAACTAGTTCGGGTCCTGTGATTTGAACTTCACCCACTTCGCTCCAACAAATCGGTGAGCGGCACTTTTGACCGTAAAGTGCTTCAAATGGGGCCATACCGATGCTGGAATGATAGCTGTTATTATAAGAGAACTCGATCAGAGGTAGGTGTGAATCCCAATTACCTCCAAAATCAAGAACACAAGATCGAAGCATATCCTCAAGGGTTTGGATGGTTCGCTCAGACTGTCCGTCAGTCTGAGGATGATATGCAGTACTCATGTCCAAACGAGTTCCTAACGCAGTTTGGAGAGATTTCCAAAAGCGAGATATAAAACGGCCATCGCGATCGGATATGATGCTCAAGGGAGTACCATGACGGCAGACAATCTCTTTGACATAGAGCTGCGCAAGATGCTCAACACGGTAAGTTTCACGAATGGGCAGAAAATGAGCAGACTTGGTCAATCGATCCACTATTACCCAAATGCTATCATGTTTGCTTGCAGTCAAAGGTAACTTGGTGATAAAGTCCATTGCTATACTTTCCCATTTCCACGTAGGAATTTCTGGTTGTTCGAGCAAACCAGATGGGCGTTGATGTTCAGCTTTTACCTTAGAACAAGTCAGACATTTAGCTACGAACATAGCAATATCCTTTTTCATACCGGGCCACCAATAAGTAATACGCAAATCCTTGTACATTTTATCAGCGCCAGGATGAATGGAATACCGAGTTTTGTGCGCTTCACTCAGTAGGACAGTGCGAAGATCTTCATCACAAGGAATCCAGATGCGATTGAGATAGCAGAGAATTCCACTCAGATTAGGGACAAAATGCGCTTCCGCGCCACACGCTAACTCGGCGCGAAGGTTGCCATTGCTGATGGATGCGCGCTGCGCGTCACGAATGCGCGATTCAAGGTTGCTTTGGATCGGCGCGAAGTGAAGCTGCGTGCGCGGCAAGATACAGTTAAGCTGGCTGGGTTTGCGGCTGAGCGCATCAGCTACTACATTAGCCTTTCCAGGGTGATATCGGATCTCACAATCGTAATCGCTGATGAGTTCGTTCCATCGGCGTTGTCTCATGTTAAGTTCCTTTTGATCAAAAATGTGCTGAAGGCTTTTATGGTCGGTGTAGAGGATACACTTAGTACCATAAAGGTAGTGTCTCCAGATTTTCAAGGCAAATACAACTGCACCAAGTTCGAGGTCGTGAGTCGTATAATTCTTTTCATGAATTTTGAGTTGCCTTGACGCGTAAGCGATAACCTTGCCTCGTTGCATAAGTACACAACCGAGACCTTGGTTGGATGCATCGCAATACATGACAAAATCGTCATTACCCTCAGGTAGCGCTAGAACAGGAGCTTCGCACAACAATCGCTTGAGCGTTTGGAAGGCTTCTTCTTGCTTCGAGCCCCAAATATACGGTTTGCCTTTGTGCGTTAAAGCTGTTAAAGGCAAAGCGATCTTTGAGAAGTTCGAAATAAATCGCCGATAGTAACCAGCTAAGCCCAAAAAGGAACGGATTTCGGTAGAAGTGGATGGCGTAATCCAGTTCTTGATTGCTTCAATCTTGGATGGGTCGACATGGATACCCATTTGTTAACAACATGGCCAAGAAACTGTACTTCATCCGACCAAAATTCACACTTGGAGAGTTTGGCAAAGAGTTGCTCGGTTCGAAGCTTTTGCAACACCAACTGAAGATGTTGCTCATGCTCGGCCTTGGTTTTGGAATAAATCAGAACGTCATCGATAAACACAATCACGAATTTATCCAAGAAAGGCCTACACACCCGATTCATTAGATCCATGAAAACAGCGGGTGCGTTGGTTAAACCGAAGGACATGACCAAGAATTCAAAATGGCCATAGCGAGTTCGAAAGGCAGTTTTAGGAATATCCTCTTCGCGGATACGCAACTGGTGATAGCCAGAACGGAGATCGATCTTGGAAAAACAAGAGGCACCTTGGAGTTGATCAAAGAGGTCGTCAATACGCGGTAAGGGATACCGGTTCTTAATGGTGAGCTTGTTCAGCTCGCGGTAATCAATACACATGCGAAACGAACCGTCCTTCTTTTTAACGAACAACACCGGAGCACCCCAGGGCGAAGAGCTAGGGCGAATGAATCCTTTATCGGTCAACTCTTGAAGTTGACTTGCTAATTCTTGCATCTCAGCGGGTGCAAGACGATAAGGAGATTTGGCTACGGGGGAAGCACCAGGGACAAGATCAATACGAAACTCGACTTCCCGAACGGGAGGTAAACCAGAAAGATCATCGGGAAAGACTTCAGGAAAGTCACGCACGATAGGGATTTCACAACGTTTCTTCTTTCCTTCATCGGGTTTGACCACATGGGCTAAGAATGCGATACTTTTCTTCCGCAAGAGTCTTCGGGTTTCAGCGCAAGACATAAGTTTAAGACCGTTAGATGGTTTCTCGCCGTAGATATGAAGATCACCATTTTCTCGAGGGATGCGAATCAACTTCTTGGCGCAAATAACTTCAGCGCGGTTTTGCGAGAGCCAATCCATACCAATAATAACATCAAAACTTCCAAGAGGCATGGGAATGAGGTCGATCAGAAAATCGTTTTCGTTAAGGTTAAGCGTGCAATCTTTGATTACGGAGTTTATTAAAATAGTTTCACCATTAGCCAATTCAACTGAAAAGTTTTCGCTTAAGTTTATGCGCGGTCGCGCAAGTTTCTGCTCAAATGCGTGAGAAATAAAACTTCTATCGGCGCCAGTATCAAAGAGTATATATGCATAATGTCCGTTAAGTAAAAATGTACCATTAACCACGTCATTATTCGCTTGCGCTTGGTGCGCGGTTATGTTAAAAGCTTGTCCGCGCGTTACTTGGTTCGAAATTTGGTTAACCGGATTCGCTTGCGTAATTTGAACTTGCAGTCTCGGGCACGCGTTCCGGAAATGACTGGGATCACCGCAGTTATAGCACGACCTGGGTCGTGGATTAGGGTATGTTGGTTGTGGGTTCTGCAGGTAGGCTGGTGGTGTTTGCGCAGTTGGGTTGGCGGAAGGGACTCTACAGTGCTCAGCAGAGTGGCCAATGCGGCCACATCGGTTACATTGTCGACACGGGGTGTGAGTTGGGTGATGAAGTCTACAGATTGGGCAAAACGGTTGGTTTCCTGTGTAGGGTTTCTTAGTTGGCGGGGCAGGGAGTGCGGGATTGGTTAAGGCATAGTTATGGACTACAGGGGGTGTGGGGTAGATTGATAGTGGGTTAGGAGCGTGTACTAGGGGTTGGTAGGCGGGTTGCTGGACAATGGGCGGGTTGGTAAGCGCATAGGCTTTGCGCCTGCGCTTGAGGTTGTTACGGTTTGAGGGTTCTGGTTTGGTTTCTGTTGGTTCTGGGACAGTCTTGGTGGGTTTGGTCTTCTCAGATCCCCGCAGGAACAGGGTTCCTGCTCTGACATGGTTGTCGCTGAGCACAGCGGCCAACTCGATGGCGTCAGAGAGGGTTACTGGGTTTCTGGCCCATACAGAGTCTTGAATTTCCATGGGGAGACCCCCAAGGAACTTCTCGATGGCTCGGCGGGAAGGGGTAACTAGGTGTGGGACAAGCAAGCTTAATTCATGGAAGCGCGTCGCGTACTCGCGCGCTTCACCACTGTACTGTTTAAGATTCCAAAATTCTTCCTCCAGGCGCTTTACTTCGTTGGGAGGGCAGAATTCTCGCGTCAGGAGATCCTTAAATTCCTCCCAGAGCATGCTAGAAGCAGCTTCTGCGCCACGCGCATGAGCTACTCCGTTCCACCAAGTAAGCGCCCTTGATTCCAGGACACTAGAGGCATATAAGGTTCGTCGGTCTGGAGGGCATTGGGTATGGAGGAAAGTGTTTTCAATTTTCTCGAGCCACTGGAGCATTACGGTGGCTCCTTCAAGTCCTGTGAATTTCGGAGGGTTACCCGCATTGAAGGATTTAATATTGTATCCGGAGGGGTTGGTATTAGTTTGGTTTAAGGCTTGGGCTATTGCGGCGGCCATTTCCTGGGAACGTTGCTGCCTACGTCTGCGCGAGGCTTCTCTCCTCTGATGGCGGCGAGATAGCGGAGGCATTCTATAAAAGTTTTAATTTTTGTTAACATCTTGGTATAGGAAATCGTTTTAGCGCAAAATATATCGTCGCAAAGCTTGTTTCGCGGAGTTAATTGCTATCAAATTTGAAGTAAAATGCAAACTTAATACAGGTAATGAATTCGAATTGAAAATCGACAATTCATGCATCACCATGACTTTCCGAATTCTCAATTTAAAATATCGAGTAAATGAATGTTGGAGATTTGACAATTCATGTATCACCATGACTTTTCAAATCTTCAATTTAAATTATCGAGTAAACGAATATTGGAGATTGACAATTCATGTATCACCATGACTTTTCAAATCTTCAATTTAAAACATAAAGTTAATGGTAATTGAAAATCAACTATTCATGTACCACCATGACTTCTCGGATTTTCAATCCCCACAACAAACGAATATGTAAGTAAAGAAATAAATTAAAATTTAATAAAAATCGAAAGATCGCGAGTAAAACATGAAATCAAGTGCTGCGTATGCGCAAGCATATTTTATAAATATCGAGTAAAAAACAATTAGCGCGCGAACATGAGATTTCTCTCATGCGCGAGAAGGGACTCTTAGGTATTCTAGGTCGTTACGTCTAACCACCTATCCTAAAGTCACAGAGCTCTGATACCAATCTGTAACACCCCGACCGATGGCGGATTATACATCGGGGCGCCACATATTGTTTCATTACTCGTGACACTATTTGGTGTCAATATTTATTAATACGCATTTATCGCGCACGCGCAACGCAATCACAAGATAACATAAATCAATATATTATAATTCAAAATATTCAAATAACATAAACTTGTCTTGTTACATTTTAATCTAGGTCCAAAATAAAAGCAAACATCCTATGTGTCCTCAAGCTCCGAATGCAGCTACTGCGAACCTGAATATGTGTTAAAATAAAACGTCAACACTTGCGTGTCGGTGAGAGATCAAGTTTAATAGATATAAATAGATAATAATAGATCTGCGCGCAACATGTGTAAATCCGGTGTTTAACAAGGGTGTAATCAGATTGTGATCAAGCCTAAATAGATCATAGCTCATAGTTCAATCCGTGCTCCCAATTGAGCACAAAAACAAGAAATCATCTGTGCACGTGTAAATAAAAGAAAACCGTAAACGATAGGTCTCCCGTGTTCATCTAATGGATCCATGAAAACTTCGGAATAGGCGGAACAAAGCGGTTAATGATTCACACATACAAATAAACAGCCAAGTAAACGTCCCTACACATGGGATACTGCGCAACGAAAGTTCATAAACAAGTTTAAGACTCAAGTTTGTACGAACACATAAACATCCCAAAACGTTAAAAATAAAAAGGGATTAGGTACGAGATTACTCACATGTAAACGGTGCGTTGAAAGCTAAAGCAAGAACCAACTTTTAAACAAGCACAAGTTTACCTATAAATAAGAGTTTATTGGTTTATCGATTGGTTTTAAGTCTTGAATATATGTAACCATTAGTAATATGTATCTTAAACAAATTATTATATATATATATATTACCGGAAATGCAGGGAGGACAGAGGAGAAAACGGAGGCAAAGAGAGGAGAGGCGGCTGAGGAACAACGGCAGAGAGCAAGGAGAAGGAAATTAAGTGTTTGTGTGTGTAGTGTTTAAGTATAAAGAAAGTAACATTATATATAGGAAAACTCCTAGGGAACACAATCCCTAGAAAAGGGGAAAAGTTCTTCTACAGAATCAAGCAAAAGATATCAAAAAGCAAAAGATCAGAAAAGTAAAAGATATCAAAAGATATGGTAGCTGCAGGGGACAAGGGAAAAAGGCTGACAGGAACAGAATAAAGCAAAGGAGGTGTCAGGTAAAGGTTCTGGAAAAGCAGATCTCAAAAGATAATGTCAGTCACTTTTTCTGCCAACCAATAGGGTTGGTGCGCATGCTGCGCCGAAAGTGGCTTTTCAGACATAAGGCAGGTTAGGTCAACAGCACAGAAGATAAGATATCACAAAGCAAACAGGCTGGATAAAACAGAAGAAAAGATACAAGTGTAGCGCGAGAAGGCTGAGCGCGCGAGAAAGCTGAACGCGCGAGGGCGAAGGCAGACAGAATAATTCCTAGCGCGCCGCGGGAAGAACTACAATCCTCAGCGCGCCGCGGGAAGAATTACAATTCTTAGCGCGCCGCGGGGAGAACTCCAGTCCTTAGCGCGCTGCGGGAACAGTTCGCCTAGAAACAGCTGGTCTTCACGCAGGCTTCCTTGTAAGGAGTCTGGCGCGTGGAGCTGCGCAGACATCCTTAGGCGGAAAGAACCAAAGGACAAGCAAGGAGTTAAGAGAAAAAGGGGGTTCAAGGCGTAAGGGTTAAGCAGAGGGGCGGGACGGCGACAAGAGATAGAAAGGGCGAGATGGCGACAAGAAAGAGAAAGAGGCGGGAAGGAAATTATTATTAGTAAGTAATATACAAATATATATGATTTATTAAATGTTAAATTACAAAGGTTAATAATCAAATTTTAAATCATAAAAAGAATCGGATTCGAAAACGGGTACCTGGGTCGGGTCGGATAGGGCAGTTGTCACAATGGACAAGTATACCCGAAGTTACGTGTGAACCCATGTCTTAACTTAAATCTTAATGCATGTATAAATAGCTTATGTGAACATTATCACTTACTTATTGTACTTGTTGTCAAAGGCTAGCTATATATAATGGTAAAACTTGTTTGTTATGTACAACAATTGTTTTGGGTAAAATTCAGCAATAAAGGCTGTGACCCTCGTATAGTTGTATATGTTTAGATATGACTTTAGCATTAAGAAAAATAGATGGGACTTTTGATTCTTTTTAGTCAGCTTCCACAAGTGAGAAAATATGAAATTGTTTTTGGTTTTGGATTTTAGTAGTTGTTATTAAATAGTAAGAATCAGCTTCCACATGGTTGCATTGTCCCCTTGCCTAAATTAGGTATGTATGTGTTTGTGACGATGCATCAACCTTAAACAGAAAGTAATAATAGTAATAATAAAAGATAATAATGCAACTTGAGACTTATATTCAAATCAATCACAAGAACCCAATGCCACATTATAGCATGTTATTTAATGGGTCATGATATTGGCACACCCTTTATTTATTTACACACCCTCAATATGCTCTATATTGGTCAATATGGACCATATTTTGTTGGTTTGGTGTTGAGTAATATGGCTCATATGACCAATATGGACCATATTGAGGGTGTGTAAATAGATAAAGGGTGTGCTAATAGACATAGCCTATTTAATTTGACATGTTTAGTAGTTAGTTACTTAGTCTCCTCTAATTTGATGGTGTTTCTGAATGACTCATGCCTAAAACGTCAAAATCAGTATCAATGGTTAATATATATCTCGTCTTAGAAAGGTTTGCTCAGGCTATTGGAGATAATTTAAACTTTGTAAGGAAATAAAAATCCTCGAGAGGAAACTTCACATCTCTGAATGCACCGGTCGTAGATGTTTTTATTATTGCCCACGGCCCATGATCAATTTCAAACACGTAAGTACTCTGGTGGCCGTAATGTCACCATCGACCGAATTTCTAGCCTTTCCAATTTTAAATGCATACATAGATTAGTTTGGTTATATAACATTTACCTTTCAGCCTTTTTTTTCATTAATGTGGTGGAGGTTGAAATGAGTGGGATATAAATCATAAGTTATTCTTCAAAATATCTTCTTGTATTTCAACTTTTTCTTTCCAAATAATATGCAAAAGTTTTTTCATCTGGAAAATACAAATTCTTAGTAAATCAATCCAGTGATGTATGCATTATCTAAACGTTAAAAGAAAAGATTCCAACCCATTGTAACATTCAAAATAAAAAAAACATGATTTATATAAGTATCAAACTTAATTTTTGTGAAAGTTAATAAGTAGTGGAAGACTTTTAAGAGTTTACAACATTGTTAACTACTAATAATTACACAATCATGCATAGTTAATGTTTCAAAAGTAGATGGTATAGAAACTATTTGACTCAATAAGTTTAAACATGCGCCAGCAATTTACATAAAAACTATAGTTTCGACCCCATCCTAATTCGAACATGTTAGCTGGTTTGAGATCTAGTGGCTCTGTTCACTGTTTAGTCTGGTCCTAAACTTAAACTAGCCATGTAAATCAACATGCGGTTTTAACTTTTAATATATTATTATAAATTATAATCATACACCTTTTATCATTTTAACAAGTTAACAACAATTAACTATTCTACAATTAAAAAATAAAACCTAACCTCCAAACCGTTAAAAAGCAGCCGGCTAGCGCTCAACCGGACTCACCAATCCATAGATAATAGTCTGGTATGTAATATCCGTCGAAATTAGTCAAAGTGAACCGTAAACACCCTACTGAAGACTTACTAATTTTTTTTATAGGAAATATCTTGTAATTTACGTATTTCTTATAGATTTTAACGCAGGGCATTTGTTTTTTCTTTTTGTATTTTGCTCAATCCTCTAATAATATTGGATGCTTAAATTCAAGTGAACCTAAAATAAAAGGTTAAAGCAAGATAACAACTGCAGAGAAGAGAAAAGTTGTGTGTGGTCACCCTCCGCATATTGTGGGACTGCCATATTCATTACATTTTGTCAAAAGAAAGATAGGTCTGGTGGTAAGATGTTTTAAAGGGAAAAAAAACAAGTACAAGGACCACTTCATTATTCCAATTACGACTTCGATAGTGTTTTGTCCCATCTCAACATCCTTGCTTGCTATCCGCTACTCTTTTTTACCCTCTTGCTATTCTATTCGAATTCCATAGAAAGTACCTAGTTTTTATTCTATTGTTATATCATTATTAAAATAATCATGTTATAATCATGATCTTTTGCTCGTGTATCCCACTTTAATCTGATAAACACATGCGTAAATGCATCATCATGCGGTCACATACCATAAGAAATCGTCTTTTCATTGGTAGTTAACTAACGGGCATTCATAGTTTACCATGACTGCGCAACTGGTGTATTATAAACAGTTATGATCACCAATGTGTATATGTATTAATTAACTAAAACATTTAATTGTTGTAAAGGCATGAACCTAGTAGAAAAACCCGCAAATATAGATTAAAAGCACACATATAATTTGTTAGCATATTGGTCAAAGAAGTATATTATGTACATTTATATATTTGAAACACTCCTAGTTACATTGAGTGATTGTAGTTCAAGTGCCGTGCGATTGGAGACTTATTAGGATAGTTGTATTGCATGGGCTCACTAGTGATACCATTTGAAATATGACTACTTGTCAACTCCCTAACACGTTTAGATAAATGGGTGAAACAAATTAAGCTTGGATTATACGATTTTAAGTGTATGTGGGTTAGAGTTGATGTATTGGCATGCAAGGGCGGCCCGTGGGCCATAGCGAAAACAAATTAGGGGCTTTAGACCCACATGTAGAGTATTTCCAGCTCATTCCATATATTTTACCCTATAATTTAACTAAAAAACACAATTTCATAAATTTGTCTATCATTTTTCAAAATTGTTTCACATTCTATTCTCTATTCATATCCATAATTAATTTTTTATAATTTTTTTCTCTTTTGTCTTGTTATATAGTAAATGGTGATTGGGAGATATGTGATATATTATATGGTATGGATTAAAAGTGAGTCCCTATATTTGGGGTTTTACTTTAGTTGTCATATAACTCATCCATATAATGGGGAATGGATTGGAGAGGAGATTTTGATAGTTTTCTTAAAATTTACCCTAAATTATATGGGTTTAACAACTTTAGAAAATAGGTTAAGAATGCTCTTAGTTAAGGCCTCAAGTCCAAAAAAATTATATATAGATATACTGTAATGGGTAATTTTTTTCCTTAATAAATGTCATGAAAAGGACACAAAATCTTATTAATTCGATTGAGGCCTTCACATTCGTTAAACCGGCCTTATTAACATGACATGTATAGAATATATGGCCGTATGGATTGCTTAACCCGGCACAATTGACAACTCTATTACTTCACACATTTTTTTAATATATAATTTAGCGATGCCCACAAGTTTTAAAAAGAAAACTAAAACAAAGTTGGTTGAAATCCCATCTTTACAAATTATATAATAACTTTAAGAGAACACATGTAATAACCACTCTACTAACAATTTGATTGAGCATACATCTATTAAAATGATTATTTCATGTCTTTGTATCCCAAGATTATTTAATTGATTCTAATTAAGTTATTTGCGGGTATTGTAAACTAAACACTAGACTAGGATGATTCGCCATCAAATGCATGGTTTACCTGGTGGTGTTTGAAGGATTAAAAGTGTAACCATAAGGTATGTATATAGGATAAAGATGTTTGTGACAATGATAACCAGACGGTGTTCTCAAAGTAATAGTCATAAACTGACATATAACATGAGTTAGTGTAATAATCGTTTATCAACATTATTTTCATCGTATGGTAGAGGTTTCAACGATGATGAGACCTATACAGATTGTTGATCCGGTGCTCGTTTTCCAGGCAACCGCAAAAATTTAAAGGAAGTAAATGTTATAACTTAAGCTTGCTAGAAAATAAAAGCCATAAAGGGTAACCATAATACTTGTTAAACTTAGACTTAAAGACGTAAAGGAGGTAAAATCACATGATCAATTAATTATCTAAGTGATAACCAATGAGGTTGGTGGTTCATTGGCAAAGACAAAGCCTTTAAACATCTTGGATTGAGAGGGTTTGAAGGTTTTTGATTCAAGTCTCATATAGGACAATAATAAAAAGAAATTCGTGATTTATAATATAAGAACAAAGTCAAAACCCCTTGTGTCACACCCGGCCCTGAACGGCGGAAACAGCCGGGCGCGCGCGAGTGGGGATTGATAATTAAGCACGGGCCATTGCAAACATTCAAAGTAAGATTTTCATTGCGCATGAAATGTTTAATACAAATACATTACATTGTTTAAAGATTACATAAAAACATCCAAGTATAAAAACTGTTGAAGATTTCCACGCCATATCCCCTTGCGCGGCGGGAACAACCACGCGCATCGAAGGGATAGAACTAAAATCTTCCAAAAAGCTAGTTTTAGATGTTCAGCGTGAGGTGCTCTAAGTGTGACTCCATGCGCTACCTAGTTATCTCCTGAAAGACACGTAAAACATTTGAATCAGTATAAACTGAGTGAGTTCACAAGTTTTAGTAACTTGATAAATCGTATTGCATCACAGTCTTGGTGAAAATCATATTGAAACACATTTCTGATTTCATGTCTAAACATATGCTTGATAAACCGTATGAAAACATAGATCTGACAACATATTTCTGATAGAACCGTTCCGCGGGTTACGCGCGAACGTTTCTGGAAAACGTGCTCGTCCATGCAAAGTGGCGCTACCACTACGAGCTAAAATAATGTAATACCGTCCCGCGGGTTACGCGTGGACATTTCTGAAAAACCGTGCTCGTCTATGCAAAGAGGCGCTGCCCCTACGAGCTAAAATAATGTAATACCGTCCTGCGGGTTACGCGTGGACATTTCTGAAAAACCGTGCTCGTCTATGCAAAGAGGCGCTGCCCCTACGAGCTAATCAATAATTCCGTCCCGCGGGTTACGCGCGGACGTTGTGCCGGAAAACAAGGCGCTCGTCCATGCAAAGAGGCGCGACCCCTACGAGCGGGCTCAATCCCATAGTACTGCCCCATTCTAGGCACTCGTCCATGCAAAGAGGTGCGACCCCTATGAGTGGGTGGATCAAACCAGCAGTCCCTACCCTTAGAGTTCTAATGGTAAAGTGATCACTTACTCGAATTCTGGCGCACATACATCGTAAACCATAGATAACCGTTTGCATTGCTCATCATGAAACATAATTTAAACACAAACGTTTGCATAACTTGTAAGTATACCATGATAAATCGTAATTTAAGTACGTGTCCCTCGCCCCGAAAACAGTTTAAAAGTAGTGAAAACAGTGAAAATAGGGGCTGTGAGACTCACCTGTGGTTTTTGTTAAGGGATTAATCGAGATTCGGGTTTTCTTGGTGTTGGCCTCGGAATTGAAGGTCTATAATACGATTAAATAACAAGAAGTATATATATTAAGATCAAGAAATAGGAGAATATAAGGGTTGGAAAGTAGATCTCAAGGTTATAATCTCGGCTTACCTAGTAACAGGATCGGAAATGAAAACAACGGATGCTTGGGAGATGATTAGTGCAAGGTTGCAGTTCTTAAGAGAGAAGTTTGAAGTGTGTTTGGGTGATAATTTGGGTTACATATTTATAGGCAAGATTCAGGGAACACAATCCCTTGCTTTAGGGGATTGTAATCTTTTCATATCTAGGTGTAATGATGGTAAAGTATGAAAATTATTATTATTTATTTAAAAGTGGAGGAGTGGATAAAAGATTTTGATTTGAACAGGACATGCAGGTCTGTGGTTGGTGAGAGTAGGGTGGCTGACAGTTGACTTTTCATGTTAAAGTATGCTTTTTCAGATGTTTTTGTCAGTGTACAATTAAAAAGTGGAAATCTCTGAAACACGCTACTGTTTCCTTTTGGGCGGGAATAATCTCCTTACATCTGGAGATTAGGCTAAGTGTTCTGCGCGTATAGCTTTGTGCGCATAGCTTTCTGCGTGAAGGACATTTCTTTGCTGCGGGTAGGTTCGTAACCTTCTCGCAGTCAGGGACATTGAGTTTCATTTGTAGATTCTCCAGGTGGTCTTGGTATTTCAACATAGTGATCAGTCATGTTGAAGTCAATTCCATCTTGGAGCTTCAGACAAACTAGCTCTCAATGTTCCCGCCATGCGGGGAGGTTAGTTCCCCTTCCGCACGCGCATAAACGATTTGGGATGCACCCGCCTTAGCATCATGCGGGACGGTCAACCCATTAGACTACAGTATGGAAACATAAAAACAAAACACTCGCGCATGGCGCATATAACATATGCCCACGCTGGTTCTTACATCGCGCGCTCGCGCAGGGCGCACATAACGTGCCCGCGCTGACTCTAACATAGCGCGCTCGCGCAGGGCGCACATAACACATGCCCGCGCTGATTCTAATATAGCGCGCTCACGCACGGCGCACATAACACATGCCCGCGCTGATTCTAACATAGCGCGCTCGCGCAGGGCGCATATAACAAATGCCCGCGCTGATTCTATTTGCGAGCATAATATTCACAATCACCTAATTATTAGGTTGATTACTTAGTTTATAGGGTTGGGAAATTACCGGGTGTCACATTTTCCCCCTGTTAAGAGAATTTCGTCCCGAAATTTAGGAGACGTCGCTGGCAGAAGCCATGTTCTGAAAGAGGTATGGGTATTTCTTGCGTATTTGATCTTCTCTTTCCCAAGTGAATTCAGGCCCACGCCTTGAGTTCCATTGAACTTTTACTAACTTGATTCTGCTTCTGCGTAACTTTTGTTCTTTCCAATCGGTTACTGCTATGGGTTCTTCTACGAAGTGCAGTTGTTTGTCGATGTGAATCTCGTCCAACGGCAAAATCAACGTTTCGTCAGATAAGCACTTTTTGAGGTTGGACACATGGAACGTATCATGAACTCCACTGAGTTCGGCGGGTAAACGGAGTTTATAAGCAACCGGACCGATCCTTTCCAGGATCTCAAATGGTCCAATGTAGCGCGGATTCAACTTTCCTCGCTTGCCGAAACGGGGGACTCCTTTCCATGGAGAGACTTTTAAAAGTACTCTATCCCCTACTTGAAACTCCAACGGTTTCCTTCGCACATCAGCGTAGCTCTTCTGTCTGTCGCGCGCTGTCTTAAGGCGATCCCGTATCTGAAAAATCTTGTCTGTTGTTTCTTGGATCAATTCTGGACCAGTCATTTGCTTGTCACCCACTTCAGCCCAGCACAGTGGGGATCTACACTTGCGCCCATACAAAGCTTCAAACGGCGCAGCCTTGAGGCTTGTGTGATAACTGTTGTTGTATGAAAATTCAACCAATGGGAGATGAGTATCCCAGCTACCTCCGAAATCGATTGCGCACGCGCGCAGCATATCTTCCAATGTCTGGATTGTTCGCTCGCTTTGTCCATCCGTTTGGGGATGATAAGCTGTACTCATGTCAAGACGAGTACCTAAAGCCCCTTGTAACGATCTCCAAAACCTTGAGGTGAACCGACTATCTCTATCAGAAATGATAGACACTGGGACTCCATGTTTTGAAACTACTTCTCGAATATACAATCGGGCTAACTTTTCCATCTTATCGGTTTCCTTGATCGGCAGGAAGTGCGCTGACTTAGTTAGCCGATCTACAATAACCCAGATTGTGTCGTAACCCCCAGGTGTCCTTGGCAGTTTGGTAATGAAGTCCATAGAGATTTGTTCCCACTTCCACATGGGAATTTCTGGCTGTTGAAGCAACCCTGATGGTTTCTGGTATTCAGCCTTTACCTTCGAACACGTCAGGCACTTACTGACATACATCGCGATGGCGCCCTTCAGATTGGGCCACCAATACAGCGCTTTAACATCTTGGTACATCTTGTCTGCGCCAGGATGTACGGAATACCGCGTCTTGTGAGCTTCGTTTAATACTTGCTCGCGCAATCCTCCCTTGAGAGGGACCCATATGCGGTTAGCGAAATATAGATTGCCGTTCTCTTTAAGTTCCAAACTCTTAATCATACCCCCAAGGGATTCGTTTTTAGCAAACTCTGGTTTCAAGGCTTCTTGCTGAGCGTCTCGGATGCGGGTAGAGAGCTCTGCGCGAATGGTCAGTTTTAGAGCCTTGACTCGTAGCGTTTTTATTCGCTCCTTCCTACTTAGCGCGTCTGCTACCACATTCGCCTTTCCAGGGTGATACTTTATTTCACAATCATAATCATTCAACAATTCAACCCATCTTCGTTGCCTCATGTTTAATTCCTTTTGATCAAATATATGTTGAAGGCTCTTGTGATCCGTAAAGATTATACACTTTGTACCATAGAGGTAATGGCGCCAAATCTTTAGCGCGAAGACAACCGCTCCAAGTTCCAGATCATGCGTTGTGTAGTTCTTTTCATTGGTCTTGAGTTGGCGCGAGGCATACGCTATGACTTTGTCTCGCTGCATAAGGACACATCCGAGTCCCTGATGTGAAGCGTCGCAGTAAACGACGATGTCATCCGTCCCCTCGGGCAGAGACAAAATTGGCGCACTACATAACTTCTGTTTCAACATTTGAAACGCCGCTTCCTGATTTTCGCCCCAAACAAACTTCTTGTCTTTCTGAGTTAGCGCGGTCAGAGGTAGAGCTATCTTGGAGAAGTTCTCAATGAAGCGTCGATAGTAGCCAGCTAGTCCTAGGAATTGCCTCACCTCAGTTGGGGTTTTTGGCGCTTCCCAGTTTTCGATGGCCTTGACTTTGGAAGGATCAACGTGTATTCCTTTCTCGTTTACAACGTGACCGAGAAAGTGAACTTCTCTAAGCCAAAACTCACACTTGGAAAACTTCGCATACAACTTTTCTTTCCTCAACAATTCCAAAATCAATCTCAGGTGTTGCTCATGCTCGGCCTTGGTCCGAGAGTAAATCAGAATATCATCTATAAATACAATTACAAATTTATCCAAGTATGGTTTGCACACGCGGTTCATCAGATCCATGAATACAGCCGGCGCATTAGTTAGCCCGAAAGGCATCACTAAGAACTCATAATGGCCGTATCTAGTTCGGAAGGCTGTTTTCGGCACATCTTCCTCATGGACCCTAAGTTGGTGGTATCCTGACCGTAGATCTATCTTCGAATAATAACTGGATCCCTGCAACTGGTCAAATAAGTCGTCAATCCTCGGTAAGGGGTACCGATTCTTGACTGTCAGCTTATTCAGCTCCCTGTAGTCAATACACATTCTGAACGAACCATCCTTCTTCTTAACAAACAGTACTGGAGCTCCCCAAGGTGAAAAGCTTGGGCGTATGAAACCCTTATCCAATAGTTCCTGTAACTGATTGGATAGCTCTTGCATCTCAGATGGAGCTAGTCGATAGGGCGCTCGAGCTACTGGCGCAGCTCCTGGGACTAAATCAATACGAAATTCGACCTGTCGTGGCGGCGGTAATCCGGGCAAATCTTCAGGAAAAACTTCTGGAAATTCGCGCACTACTGGTAAGTCTTCAATTCTTCGCTCATCTCCTTTCTTCTCTACTACATGCGCCAGGAAGGCGTAGCACCCTTTCCTTAGGCACTTGCGCGCCTTTAGGCACGAAATCAGTTTCGTCGCAACTCCCCTTCTTTCCCCTTGAATCACCAAGATTTCTCCGTTCAACAGTGGGATCCGAACCTGCTTCTCACGGCAAATAACTTCCGCGTGGTTCTCGACCAACCAATCCATACCTATTACAATGTCAAAACTTCCCAAGTCTATTGGCAACAAGTTAATATTGAACCCGTGACCTCCCATGACTATTACACATTGTTCAGTTCTTTCGTTCGCACATAACTGCCTACCATTGGCTAGTTCTATAGTATAAGGTGTGTCTAGCCTACTGGTTGCTAGGCCTAGGGAGTCTTTAAACTCAGCGGATATAAAACTTAGGTCAGCTCCAGTATCAAATAAGACAGATGCAAAATGGCCGTTAAGCAAAAACGTACCGGTTACCACATTCGGCTCTTCTTTAGCTTCGCCTGCGCCGATCACAAAAGCTCTCCCGCGAGCTTGGTTTCCCTTTTGCGGGCAATCCCGACTAAAATGCCCTGGCTTCCCGCATGCGTAGCAGTTGTCGCTCGCTCCAGCTTTTCTGATACGGCAATTCATCGTCTTGTGCCCTGGTCTGCCACATTTGGCGCATTCGATTCTTGCGCATTCACCCTCGTGGTGATACTTGCATTTGCTGCACCATGGGCGAGGCCCGCTGTATCCTTTTCGCGGTGGCTCCGCGGCCTGAATCGCATAAGTCCTTGCGCTCTCCTGCTTCTTGAACGGTGGCTGCTTGGAGTCGGACCCTCGGTGGTGAGAGTTCCATTTCCTCTTGGAGTCAGAGGTTCGCTGCTCGTTTCCGCGCGTAGTCAACATACCTGCACGGACCGTATCCCTTGTAAGGGTGATGGCCCGCGCTACCGCCTCATCAAAGGTTGGAGGCGCTGCGGCGTTGAGCGGAACCCTAACAACAGGAGGTAACCCAAAGATATACCTCTCGATCTTCTTTTCCTCCGTGTTTGCCATGTCTGGCACCAACTGGCAAAGCTCGTTGAACCGGTTGTTGTAGGCGTCGATATCCGTTCCTACCATGGTGTGGTTCCAGAATTCCTGTTGCAGGCTCTGAATTTCTGCGCGAGAGCAGAACTTTTTCATCATCATCTCTTTCAGCTCCTCCCAGGTCCTGTGGAGAGCAACTTCTCGCCCCAATGTTTTCGTTTGAAGCTTCCACCAAGACGAAGCTGCCTCTTGGAACATGCAGGTCGCGTAAAGGACCTTCTGGTTCTCACTACATCCGCTAATGGAGAGAACTGTCTCCATCTTGTCAATCCAGTTGTAGAGCCCAATGGCCCCTTCGGTACCCTTGAATGGCCAAGGCTTACAAGCCATAAATGTCTTGTAGGAGCATCCTTTGTCCAAAGCTCCTGATTCGGGTTCTGGGGTCTCGTTCTCCTGACGACCCTGACTAGATTCGGCCTTGCTGGCCTCATGTGTTGCGATCGCTTGCGCGATTATTTCTGCGAGTTCCTCGGGTGTCATGGTAATTCCCTTGGCTCTAGTTGGAGGCATTCTCGCTTTAAAAGAGTGAAAATATATCAAACTTAGCGCATGTACTCTGAGCACATAATATTCTTCTTTATTCACTAGACACTGTGTGACCCGTGTTCCTAAGTGTGTGTATAGTTTCTTTTGAAAATATTTTCTTTGAAAAATATTTCATGCGATTCCCCAACGGTTATAGTCTAGGTTAAAACTTCTTTTCCTAGTTCGCTATAACCAGTGCTCTGATACCAATCTGTCACACCCGGCCCTGAACGGCGGAAACAGCCGGGCGCGCGCGAGTGGGGATTGATAATTAAGCACGGGCCATTGCAAACATTCAAAGTAAGATTTTCATTGCGCATGAAATGTTTAATACAAATACATTACATTGTTTAAAGATTACATAAAAACATCCAAGTATAAAAACTGTTGAAGATTTCCACGCCATATCCCCTTGCGCGGCGGGAACAACCACGCGCATCGAAGGGATAGAACTAAAATCTTCCAAAAAGCTAGTTTTAGATGTTCAGCTTGAGGTGCTCTAAGTGTGACTCCATGCGCTACCTAGTTATCTCCTGAAAGACACGTAAAACATTTGAATCAGTATAAACTGAGTGAGTTCACAAGTTTTAGTAACTTGATAAATCGTATTGCATCACAGTCTTGGTGAAAATCATATTGAAACACATTTCTGATTTCATGTCTAAACATATGCTTGATAAACCGTATGAAAACATAGATCTGACAACATATTTCTGATAGAACCGTTCCGCGGGTTACGCGCGAACGTTTCTGGAAAACGTGCTCGTCCATGCAAAGTGGCGCTACCACTACGAGCTAAAATAATGTAATACCGTCCCGCGGGTTACGCGTGGACATTTCTGAAAAACCGTGCTCGTCTATGCAAAGAGGCGCTGCCCCTACGAGCTAAAATAATGTAATACCGTCCGCGGGTTACGCGTGGACATTTCTGAAAAACCGTGCTCGTCTATGCAAAGAGGCGCTGCCCCTACGAGCTAATCAATAATTTCGTCCCGCGGGTTACGCGCGGACGTTGTGCCGGAAAACAAGGCGCTCGTCCATGCAAAGAGGCGCGACCCCTACGAGCGGGCTCAATCCCATAGTACTGCCCCATTCTAGGCACTCGTCCATGCAAAGAGGTGCGACCCCTACGAGTGGGTGGATCAAACCAGCAGTCCCTACCCTTAGAGTTCCAATGGTAAAGTGATCACTTACTCGAATTCTGGCGCACATACATCGTAAACCATAGATAACCGTTTGCATTGCTCATCATGAAACATAATTTAAACACAATCGTTTGCATAACTTGTAAGTATACCATGATAAATCGTAATTTAAGTACGTGTCCCTCGCCCCGAAAACAGTTTAAAAGTAGTGAAAACAGTGAAAATGGGGGCTGTGAGACTCACCTGTGGTTTTTGTTAAGGGATTAATCGAGATTCGGGTTTTCTTGGTGTTGGCCTCGGAATTGAAGGTCTAGAATACGATTAAATAACAAGAAGTATATATATTAAGATCAAGAAATAGGAGAATATAAGGGTTGGAAAGTAGATCTCAAGGTTATAATCTCGGCTTACCTAGTAACAGGATCGGAAATGAAAACAACGGATGCTTGGGAGATGATTAGTGCAAGGTTGCAGTTCTTAAGAGAGAAGTTTGAAGTGTGTTTGGGTGATAATTTGGGTTACATATTTATAGGCAAGATTCAGGGAACACAATCCCTTGCTTTAGGGGATTGTAATCTTTTCATATCTAGGTGTAATGATGGTAAAGTATGGAAATTATTATTATTTATTTAAAAGTGGAGGAGTGGATAAAAGATTTTGATTTGAACAGGACATGCAGGTCTGTGATTGGTGAGAGTAGGGTGGCTGACAGTTGACTTTTCATGTTACAGTATGCTTTTTCAGATGCTTTTGTCAGTGTACAGTTAAAAAGTTGAAATCTCTGAAACACGCTACTGTTTCCTTTTGGGCGGGAATAATCTCCTTACATCTGGAGATTAGGCTAAGTGTTCTGCGCGTATAGCTTTGTGCGCATAGCTTTCTGCGTGAAGGACATTTCTTTGCTGCGGGTAGGTTCGTAACCTTCTCGCAGTCAGGGACATTGAGTTTCATTTGTAGATTCTCCAGGTGGTCTTGGTATTTCAACATAGTGATCAGTCATGTTGAAGTCAATTCCATCTTGGAGCTTCAGACAAACTAGCTCTCAATGTTCCCGCCATGCGGGGAGGTTAGTTCCCCTTCCGCACGCGCATAAACGATTTGGGATGCACCCGCCTTAGCATCATGCGGGACGGTCAACCCATTAGACTACAGTATGGAAACATAAAAACAAAACACTCGCGCATGGCGCATATAACATATGCCCACGCTGGTTCTTACATCGCGCGCTCGCGCAGGGCGCACATAACGTGCCCGCGCTGACTCTAACATAGCGCGCTCGCGCAGGGCGCACATAACACATGCCCGCGCTGATTCTAATATAGCGCGCTCGCGCACGGCGCACATAACACATGCCCGCGCTGATTCTAACATAGCGCGCTCGCGCAGGGCGCATATAACAAATGCCCGCGCTGATTCTATTTGCGCGCATAATATTCACAATCACCTAATTATTAGGTTGATTACTTAGTTTATAGGGTTGGGAAATTACCGGGTGTCACACCTTGTTACCATTAGAAAGAGGACAAGATTCTATGACTACATTTGTGGACAACTACCGGGCTTTAAGTGTGGTACCACACATCATCACATCAATCAATAAGTAGAAAAATTCAATTTTTCTAGAGATATAAAGATTTGTTAGATTAAAAGAAATCGTGAAAGCCAATACCATTTGTGCCCTGCGTATTAATAATTCGTTGTATGAAAAGGGCTCCTCATCCCCTCATAAAGTCATTGAAATAAATGTATGACATATCATATATAGAGCCACAATATCTTACAAACGATCTCTATCATGTCTAATGCATTCATCGTCATTTGTTTGGAAGTGTAATATTCTAAAATAAATGATGTAACAAATTACAAATATAATTTGAAATGACATTAAAATCTTGAGATAATCACAAGAAAAAAAAACAGATTATGACATAATTACAACTCTAATTCCATCAGAGTATGTAAGTAAAAAAGGTAAAAAGGAATTCCATCTAGTGAAAAAAGAGGATATAAAAAGTTATAACAAGTGTGATGTGGGAAGCAATCAAGAACTGTCACATGTGCCAAGGGCTGAGAAGAAAATTGTAAATGCTTCCTATTCTTCTTTTTAGTAAAGTAAATCTTCGCATTAAATTTACAAAATCATGGTGCGTCATTACATGGAATAAACACATTATGTTTATTACACGGAACATGGACACACCGTTGAAAAAATCATGATGTGTCATTATACACATCTAAACACACACTTTAAGTTTTTGTTATTTAATTATAACAATATTATATTCAAATTAAAAGAAAAAAAATACTGGATTTTGTGATGTAAATTTTAATTCAATATGATAATCTATATAAAAGATATATATGTGATAGGACATGATAGTCAATAATAATAGTTTTTTTTTACTTTATCGTTTTTATTTGATTATCTCCATTCTCCACGTATATGTACAGCCATGAGGTAGTTCTGATATAAAGCGGATTTTGTATTAGAAGTGTGAGAAGCAACAAGGACAACACGTGTGTGTGAGTTGGTTTAATGGGCAAGGATTTGAGTCCAATAAACATATCAACACTACATAAAATGAGATAAATGTAACGTATAGATTCTATATATATATATATATATCAAACATTGCATTACCCTTTTATAAAATGTTTTTAAAAAAAGTTATAACAATATTTTTATAAGTTTTTTTAAGAAATAATTAATAAAAAGATGAAGGATTGAGACAAAAATTGAAACTTCTAGTGTTGAATCAAAAGCATGACAAATAAATGGTTAGCACCAAAACAGTTAGATGTTGTTTGTTGGACTTTTTATTATCATCAATATTTTGTCATTATCATCGTACATATGTGGTAATACATTAAAATAAGACGGGACATCATGAATGGTGGCCTTGAAAATTCAATTAATTTGGTTGGATGGCGGACATCTTATGTTTCGTCTTTTTAGATGAAAGAAAATACGGAGTTATTATATTTAGTGGATGTCAAATCAATCAAATGGATTAAGGTCAACTAATTCTTGTTAATACGTTTGGATCAACATTAGTTTAGTTACATATAAGCTTATGAGATGAAGATAAGCTAGCCTGATATTTTTAATATTACAATTTACGCATACATTTTATTTATACAATGATACATAATTTCATGTGATTTTAAAACAAATTCAACATAAAAAAGGTTGTAAATATATATGGATCAATGTGATTTTATGTTAATAAACTTATACATTTTGAAAATTTTGCTACCACCGAAAACTATGTTCGCTACGTAATTTGTTTACGTGGAGTGATAACAAATTCAGTGGAAAAATTGAATATGTAAGTACTAGGTAGATCTAGTTGGAAAAACGTATATGTACTATAAGAGAAATTGATTGACACTTCGCGATACTTACAAACATAAATGATAATATCAGATAAATTAAAAAGAAATTGTAGATTTAAACTTTTAAAGTATAAAATTTGACCCCTATTTTAATAATACTAGCTAATCACCTAAAACGAAATATTTGTATACATGTACATTAATATAAGAAAATAAGAAGTCATACTCAATGGACATGGGAGGTGGTATCTAATTATTAGGTGTGGCAGTGGATCACATTTCTGACGTGTAAGGGAGCCTTATAAAGCGACAGATGGTCCGATTCGAATATGGGCCACTCCAAGACAAACCTACACACGTTATTTTACCTAGAAATTAAAAACGTACAACCATATTAATTTTGGTTTTAAGAAATGATTGAAATTGCTGTTTTCCACTTTTACTAAACACTCAGATTATTAGTTGTCATACGTTGCTTTTTTCTCAATTATTTATTTTTTGAGAAAATACTACTGTAATTTTCTCAAAAATGAATCCTTTGATATATACTATTTGTGCGTATAATATATTTCTATCAAATGTATCATATAATATATAGTATCAACCGGTCTTGTAAGATAAAGTATTGAAAGATTGATAGTATGCATGGACCCGATATATTCTTAAGAGAGTGACTATAGGGCCCTATTTTTGGCTGTATAGCTCGACCAGCCATAAATATTCAAATAAATAGGTATCAGACACGAATGGCCTATACAGTGACATCGTGTTGCATAAATGTCTAGATCAATCCAATGTTAATTTTTTAAGAACATATTTGTTTTTTTAATATAAAACAATTGTGTCTAAGCGTAAAATGACGAGTTTTTAAAGTCGTTGGAGAGCGCATGCATACATCGCCTTTGTTAAACGAGAGTTGTCGAAGTGGTTGAACGACAAGCCCTGTTGAATCACAAACTTTGCAAATCGATCCTGAACCATATCCACATTGAAATTCCAAGCATATTCAATGCGTGCCATCGATGATTGACCTTGTACGTGATTATTTGATGAAAGCTTGTGTTAAGTTATACAGTTGGAGCTGTCGACAATTGAATTAAATTGCTTTTATCATAAGTTAAAAATTAAGGTGTAAAAGATGGATGATGTAAACTCTTTTATAACATCTAATTTGACATCTAATTCTTCTAACCCACACTTATTTTTATCAAAATTTGTTCTGTCTTGAACCCGTTATCCTACCGACTGACGCATCTATTTTGCCAAATATAATAAGTATCTAAAACCAACTAACAACAGCCATCGTTTAAGCTTCAATTATCAGTTACTTTATAGCTAGGTCCGGTACAAAATGATACCCTATTAAGATATTTCCATGTGATTTAAGATATCATTTTTGTGTTTGATGAAAAGCATACGTTACGTATCAATGAACATGTGATTAAAAATGAGTTGTAACTTATAAGTTGGTTTATTCAACGGATGCTTTATGTCTCTTTGTATATATGTAACCTCCCATATTTAAACGCAATGTCTTTGCAGTTACGGCTTACATTTCCTCCTTAGTCACGATAGTCAATATATCTACATAGTGGGCCCATATATACCTGCACATCAAACATGGGCCCTGAAGAAACACTAATCGACCCCAGGCAGATTACGGATAATCTGGGGGTTAAATAGATGTTTCCCACGAGGATGAGGTCCAGCAAAGAAAGTTGTTCTTCAGGCGACCTGCAAAACAGACACCGTCAGCTCGTCACTGAGAATGGGGGGGGGGGGGGGTTCCTCCTTGTGACCACCCTCCGGCGTGAGAATCAGACTAGATTGCTCTGAATATAAGTGTATATTAAGAGATTGCTAGAGAAGATAATATAATGAGATATCAGATCATGTCCTTACCATTCCAAGGTGTTGGAGTATTTATAGCCGAAGGTAGGTTTCCAAAAAGGTACAGCCGGCTGAATAGTATTCCTGTTCTACCAACAGTGGGCTACGCACAAGCCATGCTGGTTGGTGGATAGGCTGCGGCCGATAGTGACAAGGCCGGCTGTATACTGTTCCTTTACTGCCGGCTATGCACTGTTCCACCAACTGTAGGCTACGCACGTCCCACAGTGAGGGTTGGTGAGTAGGCAGCGGCTAATAGTGACAAACAGTACTAGAGGGTGCTCCTCCTCGTACTGTTGTCGGTGAGCTGTCACCCTGTGATTGGTTCATGGGCTGTTTTGGTCAGATCGTCTATTTTGCCCATACCTTGGCAGGTATAGTACAAAAGATCTTCCAGAAGCATACGGACTGGCTCATTTGGGCGGGAGTATTCCCGCCTTGCTCATTCCTTCAGGTGACATTACTGAAGTATCAAGAGTTAGTGCCTTGTGCGTGTAGCCTTGCTATTAGTGCGGGTAGCCTTCCCTGATGGCTTGTATCCGCAGCTGCGGGAACAAGCGGGGTACTTCACCATTGGGAGGCTTTCCCTGCGGGAACAGCTGGCGTACTGCGCGTAAGGTCTTCATCTCTGAGCATGGTGGGTCCTGCGGAAGCAGTTGGTCCTTGCGCAGACGTCCCTCTTCAAGGTGAGTCTTGCGGGTCCAACTGGGCTCTGCTGTGACCTACCTCTTCAAGTCCCCCCAGTCCAATGTTCTTCTCATGAATTACTAATAAGTGAGGTGAACTTTTGGACTTTAGCAAGGGGTTTTGAAAAGGGTTTTTAGTTTTAAGGTTTTCCGTGGGGATTCCTCCCGCGGTTTTCCTAATGCCACGCAGAAATTCTCGACTTTTCTGCTTGATCTTTGGGTATGATGCGGGTAGGTCTGTAACCTCCTCGCAAGTTAGGAGCGTTAAGTCCCACTTGTGTGGATTCTCCATGAGGTTTTGGTAGTTTTGAACATAGTGATCAATTATGTTAAAACCACCAATTCCATCTTGGAGTTTCAAACAATATAGTTCTCGACGTTCCCGCTATGCGGGGATGTTATTCCCGTTTCCGCAAGCATGGCCCAGAAGATCCTTCTTGGTTTCAATTCCCTGCGGAGCGCTAGGTATGTGAAGGGTTTTGCCTTGACACTGTACCCGCACTCGTCTTACGGTTACTTTACTTCCAAGGTGTTCCTGGCGTCAATTCCCTGCGGGTGCTAAGTATGTGAAGGGTTTTGCCTTAACACTGTACCCGCACCTGTCTTATAGTTACTTGGTTGCCAAGGTAAGGGGTATTTTCCCGCTTACTTTTGAATCTTTTTGAAATTTTGAAATTCGAAGAGTGGGTGAAAGGATAAGAACAGTCCAAACTGTTGAAACGTCGTCCGACAGTTTCTTCTGACTGTGTCAGGACGTGCAGGAAGTTATGGCGACGTGACAGTATATGGTCATTCCAGGCTCTTTTTCAGGCACGTGGGCGCGATTTTTCGGGCGCGTGGCCGCGAAATTAATGGCACGCGTCCTTTCAACAGCTGTTGCCAGCTTGCTCATTGCCACGTGTCATAGTTTCATTGCACCTTCGATTTCTCTCTCTTCTGCATTAAATTCATCGCATTAATTGCGATGAGTATATAAAGAGGGAGAGGGTCCTTTGCAATCCACACTTTCACTTCTCTTCATCTTCTAAACGTTTTCCGGCGAATACTCACTATTCCGTCGAGCATTCTTCTGAAATCGTTTTTCTGTACCTCCAAACATGTCTTCTTTTGCCGAGGAGTCTGACATGTTCGTCGAGAATCCGTCGTCCACTTCTGATAAGGACGACAAGAGCACTGCTGGCGAGTGCCAGTGCGCTCTCCTGCCGAGCCTTTTCAGTACGTCGTCCGGAAGTTCATGCTCGAGCCGTTCGAGCCTGAGTTTCCGGAGTCAGACCAGACGGTGTACGATGCCCCCAAGGGCAAGATAGGGGTGTACGCTGCATTCTTCGTCTATGGGAATCTCAGGTTCCCATTGACGAAGTTTGTATACCGTGTCTTGGAGAGGCACGGTGTGCATCTGACGGAGGTACACCCGATGGCGATCGCCATGATCCGCCACTTTGAGTGGGTGTGCCTCGTTCTGGGCGTGGAGCCCCATGTTGACCGGTTGATGACCTTCTATTCTTGGAGGTGCATCCAGGGGTGGTACACCTTGGTCAATCGGATCAAGGGGTTGAAGATCTGCGCTACCGAGCGCAGTCTTCGGTCGTGGAAGCGTGAGTTTTTTTATATCTCCGCTCGCGTCGTCCCCCTTGCGATGACCTTTAAGAATGGGAGAGCCATCCCCGCCCTTCACGCCCTCAACTACCAGGAGGCGGAGTGGTTCGCCAAGATCTCCCGGGTCCAGACTCCGGTATACCGCTTTGCGGAGTCTGGGATGGTGATGCTTGGGATGAGCCGGGTGTGGAAGGAGGCGTCACAAGTTCCCATCGTCCTCGAATACGGTTTGAACTCTGTCCCTTATGGTATGCTCTGTCTTCTTTGTTTATATAGGTTTGTCTTCTAACTGTTTTTCTTTTATTTCAGAGGGGAACGACTTGCAGTCTCTCCTGCAGCCGCGGGAGAGTGATGGTCCCGCTCGGATGGGTACTCGTGCTCTCGATGAGAACGAGTTGCCCATCTTGGAGCATACGAGGGATCGGTTTGTGGAGGTCTACCCGCCAGGCCACCCTATTCTGAGCGCCACGCGGCCAGGTAAGGCGTTATTCAACCCTCGACTTCTCAATGCTGAAACCTCTGCTGGAATTCCTCTAATCTTGTCATCTTCTGATGAGGAATCCGCAGATGGTCCTCCGTTGGTGCGGAAGAAGAAGGCTGCCGGCGGGAAGGGGAAGGCGAAGGTTGCCTCCACTGCCGATCCGGTGCCTCGGTCTGATTCAGAGACCGAGAGCGAGGAGGTGGCGGGGAACCCTGGTGGTGATAAGACCACTGCTCCGGAGGCTGAGACGACCGTCACCTCCGAGCAGCCCAGGACAACGACGGTGAGCGGCGTGAAGAGGCCGGCTCCATCGGGTTCGTCCCCGCCTGTTCGCACTTTTAGGCTCAAGAAAACCCGTAAGTACAAACTTCCTTTACTTTTTAACTTCATATCTTTCCGCCATTATACTTATATCTTCTTTGTGCAGGCGTGGATGCTACCGCATTCCAGGGTGGAGCGGGGAGGAGCACCTCCAGACCCATGACGGTAGGCTTGGTCAGCCTACCTGAGGCGATGACCCAGGCGGCTGCGCCTGCTTCAGTTGGTTCAGTTGCTCACCCAGTTGAGCCAACTGTTCCAACTGTGATGACATCACCGCCGGCTGTCAGTGCCATATTTACTGAATCTTTCACTGAGCCGGCGGTGACTGTTCCTGCGGGCTCCTCCGCAGCGGCGACCACGGTTGTGAGTTCACCTACGGTGAGTTCACCTCCGTTGGTTTCTACTACCGCGGCGGCCTTCACCATGCCTCCTCCGTCATCGGCAACGACGGCCGATCCTTCAGGTATGCTTGGGACTTCTCGCCAACCTCTGCCTCCTTCCCATCTGCCTGACCTCTTGGATGGATTTCCCTTGGGTTCAGGTGATGGGTTTGGCGGCTATCGGCCTGTTGTCGACCCTACAGGTGATGGGTTGGCTTTAAGTTCCTCATTCTCGAGGCGTAGAGGCTCAGCAACAGCTTCAGCCTTGGTGGCCCTTTCAGTTGCGTTCCGAGCAGTTTCCTTAGCCAGCCGAAGCTGTTCGTTAACAGCTTTGGCAGCCTTGGAACGGGCCTCGAGACGGGCCTGAACTTCAACTTCAAGGGCCTTGAAGGCCTTCTCCTTCTCCGCAGCAACGGCGGAGAGCCTCCTATTCTCCTCCCGGACAACCCGCGCCTGAGCTACTTCTTGGATACGAGCTGCTTTTAGCTTGTCGTTTTCACGACAAAGCAGCTCGACGCGCGGCTGCATCCGGGTCAGGAGAATCCGAAGCTCATTGGTTAGCCTACCCTCCTGGTAACTAGCCATGGCTTCCCCCAACGCACCACTGGGAGCTGCGTGACGAGCCCACTCCACGCACTCCACAGGCGTGCGAAGGGTTGTTCCTCGGCGGATGTCCCATCGTGGAACATACACTTCATTGGAATCCGACACTGCAAAAAACAACGTAACCAAGCTCAAGCCGCCCTCCAGGAGGCTCTGGTTGCCAAGGAATGGCTTCTTCGAGAAGCGTTGTCTCAGGTATGCGTAATTTCATAATATCTTTACGCTTTTCTTTGTACATAGAAAAGGTTTTGATACTTTCATTTTTTCTTATAGGTTGTGCATCGAGTCTTCACGGACACATCATACGACGATGCCATGAGCGCAGCCCTCAACGCTTCTCATGAGGATGGGGAGAAGGCCGGCTTCCTGCTTGGTCTAGGGTTCGTTGAGAAAGGCATCCCGCCTTCCAACTTCCCTTTGTATGATGTGGATACTGAAGCTGTTTATGACCAAGCAGTGAACCAGTATGCCGCCTTCCCGCATCCGGTGGTGGAGAAGGTGAACGAAGTTGCTGCTGCTGATGATGGGCTAGCTATCCTTAAAGCTTTCCTTGAACCGCCACGCTCTACTGATGGTGCGGGTCCAAGTGGAAGTGGTCTTGAAGCTTGATCCTGAAGATCCCTTTCCACCATTAGAGTAAATTTTTATTTTTGTATAGCTTCTTTTGTATGCGGGTATGCACCCAGCAATCTTTGTAATATTTGAATTTTGATGGAATAAAGATTATGTGCTAATTCCTTGCCTTGTTTATTTTACGCATGTTTTGATTTAACTTAGCAATTTCTTTAGTACTTAGATAAGTTAACTTTTTAACGTGGCAGATTACAAGTTTATGTTTCGCTTCCTCTTTCATGATTGTGCAGGTATAACCGTCACTTACACTTAGTAAGATGGCTTAACTTTACTTATATCTGACCTGCGTGGAAGTTTTCCTCATCTTTTCCTTTGAAATTTTCTAAGTGTTTAGAATAAGTTAACCTTTGAACGTGGTAGATAATAGGTTGAAGTTTTGCTTCCTCGTTCGTGATTGTGCGGGTAAGACCGTCACTTGCACTTAGTAGGATGGCTAAACTTTGCCTACATCTGACCTGCGTGGAGGTTTTCCTTATCTTTTCTTTTGAAATTTTTACTGTTTTATGTGTTTATGCGGGTTTTGCCGCCTTCCACACGTAACGACTTACTTCTTCCCATATTTATGCGGTGAATACCGGCACATCAGTATGGGAAGTTCATAAGTATAAAGGTAAGGCTATCAACACATTGTGAAAGGAGAATCATTTCCATTAGAAGTGGCTCTAGGCCTTTTCTTTACAAGTTTGGAATTGATCTACATGTAACATTTGCGTAATTGAGCTCCATTCCATGTTCTTGGGATGGGAGTGCCATCGAGCCTTTCGAGCCGGTACGCGCCCTGTCCCAGAACTTCTTTGATAATGTATGGCCCTTCCCAGACCGGGGCCAGTTTTCCTGGGCATTGTTGGTTCGAAGCCTCGTTGTTACGCAGTATGTAGTCTCCTACATTGAAGTTGCAGAGTTTTACCCGCGTGTTGTAGTACTTTTGCATTTGTCGCTTGTAGTTCTCTTCACGCACTGCGGCTAAGTCTCTGCGTTCCTCGGTTAGCATAAGGTCTAACCGTCTTTCCGCATTATTATCTTCTGGCTGAATCAAGACCCTTGGTGAGGGTAAACCAATTTCGACCGGGACCATGGCTTCAGTGCCATAAGTGAGACTGAACGGGGTTTCTCCCGTACTGGCCTTTTTCAGCGTTCTGTTTGCCCAAAGGACGTGCGGAAGCTCGTCCACCCAGCCGGATCTGTGTTCCAAGAGTCTTTTCTTTATGCCTTCGACGATGCTCTTATTTGCTCTTTCTACCTCACCATTACCCTGCGGGTGCGCCACTGAGGTAAAAGTGTGGGTGATTTGAAGTTCTTCCAGCCACTTTTGTAGCTTCTTGTCAGCAAAGTTGGTGCCGTTATCGCTCACCAAATTCTGTGGAAGTCCAAAACGACAAATAATAAATTCCCAAATAAATTTTTTGATATGTTTCGCGGTTGTTTGGGCTAAGGGTTTTGCTTCTATCCACTTGGTGAAGTAGTCGATGGCTACCACTAGGAACTGAACATTTCCTGCTGCTGTAGGAAATGGGCCTGTCACATTGATGGCCCACTTCTGAAATGGCCATGAAGAGGTGACTGGAACAAGTTCATTCTTCGGGCGATGCGTGTTGGGTGCGTAGAGCTGACAAGACCTGCACTTTCTGATGTATGCCAGCGCATCCGTATGCATCCCCGGCCAAAAGTATCCCGCGTTGTTTAGCTTAGCTACAACGGCGCGTGGACCTGCGTGTACTCCACAGATGCCTTCGTGTACTTCCCTTAGGAGGTAGTCAGCATCTTGGTTGTCCACACATCTTAAGAGTGGGCCAAGAAAGTTACGTCTGTAAAGGATGTCATCGATGAGTTGATAATTCAGTGCTTTACAGTGTAGTTTTCTTGCCTGTGTTTTTGACTCTGGTAGTGTACCTGCCGCAAGGTAATTTATTATTGGTGTCATCCACGTTTCTGTGCCGGTTTAGATGACACAAATTTCCTTGTGCGGGACTGAAGGTGCCTCGAGGAGTTCAATGCGGATGTCCTTTCCCAAGTGGGCGAAGGCTAATGATGCAAGCTTGCTTAACGCATCCGCAGATTTGTTTTCACTACGCTTGACGTGTATGACTTTGCAATCGTTAAAATCGCGCATAAGGGTTTTTGCTTGTGCGAGGTACAGGGCCATTGTGTCGTTCACGGCCGTGTACGTCCCGTTGATTTGGTTGGCTACTAACATGGAATCCACGTGGGCTTCCAAGTGTTTCACTCCCATCTTACGCGCAATTCTCAGCCCGGCCAAGAATGCTTCATACTCGGCTTCGTTATTCGTACTTGGAAAATCCAGTCGAATAGCGTAAGTGTATTCTTGGCCTGCTGGGTTGGTTAGTTTCAGCCCTGCGCCTGAACCCTCGTTACTGGCTGCTCCATCAGTGTAGAGTCGCCAGACATCATTGATGTCCTGTGCTGGAGAGGGTTGAGCCTCTTCCTGGCACTCTTTTTCCCGCGATGCAGGCACTTCCGCAATAAAGTCGGCCAAAACCTGGCCTTTTATGGCTGGTCTTGGCTTATACTTTATCGCGTATTCCCCCAACTCAATTGCCCATTTGGCTAGGCGTCCCGATAACTCGGGTTTGCGTAGAACGTTTGCAAGTTTGAAGTTGGAGAGAATGGTGATTGGGTGGCCCTGGAAATATCGTCTTAACCTTCGTGAAGCGTGTATAAGTGCTAAGACTAATTTTTCGAGGGTAGAGTACCGGGTTTCTACGTCTGTTAGGATACGGCTGACATAATAGATTGGCATCTGGATGCCTTTCCGTTCAACTAGCAGGACCGCCCCGGTTGCTCTATCTGTTGCGAAAAGGTATAGGATTAACTCCTCCCCCGTTTTTGGTGCTGTGAGCGTTGGGAGTTCGATCAAGCGTGACCGAATCTCCTGAAAGGCTGCTTCCGCTTCTGTTGTCCAGCGGAAGTGCGTTTTCTTTAAACAGTTTCTCAACGTTGACACGAAAGGAAACGACTTATCCGCTTGGTTTGCCAAAAAGCGATTAAGTGCGACTAGTCGTCCATTCAGTGTCTGAGCCTGTTTGATGGTAGTAGGTGATTCCATTTTGATAATGGCTTCGACCTTTTCAGGGTTCGCTCTGAAGCCATATTTAGTGACGATGACCCCCAAGAACTTCCCTTCTTCCATTCCAAAGGCACACTTGCTCGGGTTGAGCTTCATGTTTATCTTCCTGAGCATGTTGAAAGTTTCTTCTATGTCTTTCAACATCGCTTCTGCGTCAGGGCTTTTGATGACCAAGTCATCCATGTAGACTTCCAAGTTCCTCCCAATTTGGGCATGAAACTGGTTGTCCATCAGGCGTTGGTATGTGGACCCGGCATTCTTAAGTCCAAATGGCATCATTTGATAACAAAATGTGCCATCGGGCGTCCGAAAAGCGGTTTTGTCCTGATCATCAACGGCCATGTGGATTTGATGGTACCCTTTATACGCATCCAGGAAGCATTTAAGGCGAAACGGTGCTAACGAATCCACCTTAAGATCAATTTCGGGTAACGGATAACAATCTTTGCGGCATGCTTTGTTTAAGTCCTTGAAATCTATGCACATGCGCCATTGTTTGTTATTCTTCGGTACCATAACGGGATTTGCAACCCATGTTTGATATCTGCTAACGCGTACGATGCTTGCGTCAAGGAGTTCCTTGACTTGGGTTCTACACGCGTTAGTTTGTTCTGGCCCCATTACTCTGCGCTTTTGTACGACTGGCGTAACAGCCGGGTCGCACTTGAGCTTATGCTCTGCCTTACTTCGGGGTACGCCAGTCATGTCAGCTGGTGTCAACGCGAAGATGTCAGCGTTTTTCTGTAGTAAGCGTTTGAGTAAGGTGCGCGTGGGATCAACGACTGTTGGGCCAATGGTAACGGCCTGGTCAGGGTATTTGCCATTGAAGGCCCATTTTTCCGGTTCGGTGATGGTTGGTTTAGCCATCTTTGGTTTGGGTTTAGATGAGACAGATGCGATGCATACCTGGGGAATGCCGGTGATCATCGCTACACCCTCAGCTGTTGGCCATCCCATCATGCCGTGGACTGAAGATACCACGGCGTTGAATCTTGCCATCCCGTCTCTTCCGAAGAGAATGTCGTATGTGTGGTGTGGCTTCCTCATCACGACAAAATACACATCTTCTGTGCGTGAGTGATTCCCGTCCGTAAGAGTGACGGGGAAAGATAGGATACCCAGGGGGGTGTTTCTGCTGCCGTCGAACCCTTCCATCGAGGCGTAGACCGTTTCCAGGCGTTCCTTGTCTTCGTCATCTAGCTTGTCGAAGAACTGCCTGTACATCACCGTTGACGAGGCGCCGTTGTCAGCAAGAGTGCGAGAAGTGATGTAGTGCCCCAGCTGGATTTTGATGACGATAGGGCCTTCTTTGCTGGGTCCTCCTGGCACTCGCGGGAAGCGCACTTCAGCTTCCTTCCACGCGCATGGTTCTGTCGCTCGCCTTTTTCTTCCTCTGATGTTGCCATGAACCATGTTGATGCTGATGTCAACGGGCTTTCGTCCGTTGCCTCTATACCGGTTATCATTCCTTCCTCCCTTCTTGATTGATGCCACAAGGTGTGCAAGTCTTCCATCCTTGACGAATGTTTCAACAATATCCTTCAAGGATGTACACTCCTCCGTACTATGACCCTTTGTCCCGTGGAAGTCACAGGATTTGCTTTGATCCGCATTAGGTCGCTGCCGGATCATTGGAGCTTTTGGCCATGGTAGTTTTCGGTGGCAAATATCTCCGTGACGCTTTTGGTGAGTGGCGTCCACCGGTGTTTTCGGCTTGAAGGGTGTGTGTTATCCCTTCCTCCAACAAGAGGGCGAGAGCTGGATGAGGTGTCAAAGTTTACCCTTGACTGCCAAATACCTAGCTTCTTCTTTTTGTTCTGTCGGGCGATCCGAACATTGTTTTCTCTGGTCCTCTGCGTGTAGATGTGTGTACTCTGGGGAAGATCCCTACCCAGTTGCTTCTTTGTCTCGGCAAAGCGCTTGGCCGCCGTCATGATGGCATCCCATGTGGATGGCATGCCGTCCTTACCCGTCAATGTGCGGATAAGCTCTGGGTATTCGGCGCCCTGGATGAAAGCGGCGCGAACAAGATCTTCACTTATGTTGCCCAGACTCAGCTTTTTGGAGTTGAAGCGAGTGATGAAGTCTAGTAAAGATTCATCCTCCTCTCTAACGCAGTTAAGGATCGTCCACTGTTCTTCAGTATATTTCCTCTGTTGGCTGAAGTGTTGGCTGAACTTGTTCTGAAAGTCCGCCCAATCATAGATGTGGTGGACCGGTAAACGATCGAACCATGCCCTGGCCGCTCCAACCAGAGTCATCTGGAACATATAACACCACGTGGGTTCCGTCCAGTTACTGACGGTTGCCCCCGCAATGAATCTGTTCAAGTGGTCGTCTGGGTCGGATAGACCATCATAAGTGCCGATGTTGGACATTTGTTTGGCACTTCTCGGGGTGATTGCTTCCGCAATGTCCCTTGCAAACTTGGACTTTCCTGCATTTGCAGCAGTTGGTCTAAAGGTTTTGAAGAAGTCACATGGGTTTCTCCCCGCGTTCGTTGGTTTAAAGGTTTCTCCAAAATTCCTTGTCGGTTGGAAGTCCGTTTCCTTACGCTTCCCTTTTGCCTTATGGCGAGGGTTTGCGTCGGTATCGGATTCTTCCCGCTCATCGTCCGAGTACTCGCACTCACTGTTCATGTTGAGATGTTGGCGAGTACTGCCGAATTCGTCAGCCTGTTGAAGTGAACGCAAGCGTTCATCCAACTCAGCTTGGAACTCAATCTGACGTGCTTCGGCCCACGCCTTAACTTGATCGAGTGTTTGGCGAGGGACCCTCGTCCGTTTCTCCAACTGGGCATCAGTGAACCCCACTGAAATATTGTTTACTGCACTTGTCCCGGCTTGGGTAACCGGGGTAGTGTTCGTAAAATTTGTATAACCGCCGATGTTCCCCCCAGTTGCTGGGGTTGTGGTTACCGGGGTTTCTTGGTCACTTACTGGCTTTGGGACCAGAGTAACGTTAACCATTTCTTCAGAAATTTTGAAAAAACTAAGAATTAATTCTAGCTTTTATGCACGGATGGCGCCAATGAAGAAACACTAATCGACCCCGGGCAGATTACGGATAATCTGGGGGTTAAATAGATGTTTCCCACGAGGATGAGGTCCAGCAAAGAAAGTTGTTCTTCAGACGACCTGCAAAACAGACACCGTAAGCTCGTCACTGAGAAGGGGGGGGGGGTTCTTCCTTGTGACCACCCTCCGGCGTGAGAATCAGACTAGATTGCTCTGAATATAAGTGTATATTAAGAGATTGCTATAGAAGATAAGATAATGAGATATCAGATCATGTCCTTACCATTCCAATGTGTTGGAGTATTTATAGCCGAAGGTAGGTTTCCAAGAAGGTACAGCCGGCTGAATAGTATTCCTGTTCTACCAACAGTGGGCTACGCACAAGCCATGCTGGTTGGTGGATAGGCTGCGGCCGATAGTGACAAGGCCGGCTGTATACTGTTCCTTTACTGCCGGCTATGCACTGTTCCACCAACTGTAGGCTACGCACATCCCACAGTGAGGGTTGGTGAGTAGGCAGCGGCTAATAGTGACAAACAGTACTAGAGGGTGCTCCTCCTCGTACTGTTGTCGGTGAGCTGTCACCCTGTGATTGGTTCATGGGCTGTTTTGGTCAGATCGTCTATTTTGCCCATACCTTGGCAGGTATAGTACAAAAGATCTTCCAGAAGCATACGGACTGGCTCATTTGGGCGGGAGTATTCCCGCCTTGCTCATTCCTTCAGGTGACATTACTGAAGTATCAAGAGTTAGTGCCTTGTGCGTGTAGCCTTGCTATTAGTGCGGGTAGCCTTCCCTGATGGCTTGTATCCGCAGCTGCGGAAACAATGGGGGTACTTCCCCATTGGGAGGCTTTCCCTGCGGGAACAGCTGGCGTACTGCGCGTAAGGTCTTCATCTCTGAGCATGGTGGGTCCTGCGGAAGCAGTTGGTCCTTGCGCAGACGTCCCTCTTCAAGGTGAGTCTTGCGGGTCCAACTGGGCTCTGCTGGAACCTACCTCTTCAGGCCCATACACTATACCTCCTACGTGTCTCTTTACTCTCTCCACGTGTCACTTTCTTATCCCCTTAAAATAAAAATAAATTCTCTTATTATTAAAAGTAACACCTTTTAAAGATGTTTAGGTATGTTTCTCTTTCACAACACTGGTACAGTAAACTAAAAGAGCCAATTACTAAATAATTATTTTTAATATATCTACATTAAAATATAAAACTGATCCATTCTTTTATTTTTTTTTATATATTCACTACTCAGTTATTGAATATCTAATCAAAGGAGCGGTCTTCTAGTGATGCATTTGTGACATTTTTCAGATGTCACACTTCGAGTCACATTCAAGACAAAATGTCGTGGATCAATAGAGGGTTTTACTACATTGAGTGTTTGAATGATGGGTTTACCTTGAAATTAGTGACAAGCAGTTCACCAGCGTTGAGCGTGATCGTGAACATGAATGATCTTTTGCCAACAAATGTACTCGGATGACCGGACTTTATGTCGGTTGTTGAAAAATAAAGTTAGTGAATATCAAACTTTTATATCAATTTAATATCACATGCTCATTTATTTTCATATTTCTTTATTTAAAAATTTATGTCAGATTTTTGTACTTCATCTAATTGCTAAGCAATCAGGGTGTGTACTGGCAGATACAATAAAATAACAATGCTGATTACTACATAACAAAATATTCAAAGTACCGTTCATAACTTTCAATTTGATTCTAATATTCTGATTGAATGAAAAGAAAAATAAAACAATAAAAATAATTGCATCATGACATGTGAACATGAACACTGATGTTCTTGGAGGATTTACAAATAGGGCAAATATGTACAGAAGATGCACATACTGTACAAAGGCAAAGATGCCTACAAGGCAGCAGCAAGACACATGACTCAGCTTTCCAACAACTTTTGCACAATCTGTTAACGTTACTGTTACTGTTATTGTTACTGTTATCCTGTTCCGCTAACGAGTGCTCATTGTTGCTTTCGCAACACGACTCGGCATCGTCCGCCAACGCCACTACAGCATTGTCGTTGGTGGTACTGTGTTGAATATCGTTGTTCACAAGTTGCTCTAGAACTTGTTTCAAATTGCTTCGTAACGCGTTTGCGGTCGCTTCATTTGTTTCCGCTAATTCACGCCAGATTTGATTCTCTATGCATAGAGATTTCACTCTTTCTTCCAAAGCACAGTTTAATCTCACCATTTTCATAATTTCATCATCTTTTGCTCTTAGCATATGTGTTATACGTTCGTCAACCGCAGATATTAATTTCCTTGAATATCTCCTTCGTTTCGCTTCGATTTCCAGTTTTAGTTTCTCGGCCTGAATGTATCATCAACAATGATAAAATTTAGAAAACAATGTTATGCAAACAATAGCAATAACACATAGGGGACAGCTATACACACACCGTGTACCATATGACATCTTATCTCATTTTGATCAAAATTTGAAGAGCCAAACAGTTGTTCCAACTCATAATTTTCAAAATATGATCCTATGGTTAGAACAACCGTCGAAATATTGTTTAGACGGCTGTTCCGACCAATAATTTTCATTTTATAGATACACCATCAAACTTTCGTCCACAGTTTGATGATATTTTGGTGGTGTATCTATAACATGTACCTAATACCTACCTACATTTTAAGTTAAACATAAGCAAACAAATGGTAACAAAAGTAACGAGATAAGATAATTACATGTCGAGCAACTAACTGATCGATTTCAATCTCTTGTTGGCGGATCTGTGACGATATATCCTCACCAAGAAACGTGAAGCTAGGACAATGGTCCATTAAATTCCGGTTAACGTTTTGAGCGTCAGATAACGGAGACATAGAATAAGAGAGTCTAGACCGCTTTCTAGAAACCGGAAGACTGTACGTGAGATCACTCTCTGCAGCCAGCAGATCTGGAGTAGTGAAATTAGCAGACGAGTACATCATAGGGAAACTAGTCTCGCCGGAGAGAGGATATTGTTTAGTATCAATAGCGTCAAGCATCATCATGATTTGGTGGTGGTTGTTAAGAGGTTGTGGAGGAGGGGGGAGAGTTATAATAAAATGGGATGGGTGAGAAACGTAGAAATAGAGAGAGTTGAGTTGGGTTGGGAACACGAGAGTTTTGTTTGTTAGCGTGTTAATAAGATTCAGTTACCAAAATACGCATTTATTTCCGATACTCATGCATGCATTATCTAATTAATAACAATACTATTTTCTTTTTCCTTTTTTTTATGGGCGAAAAGGTATTTAAACTTTTTGATATCCTTTTTATTGTCAGTTTTAATGTTATCAACATAAAATATTAGTTTTTAATATTCTTAACTTTCCCTTACTGGTAGATAAAATTCATAATTTTTGATTTGTCATCTACCACTCCCAACTTTCACCCTATTTTCTTGTACCACTCCCCGTCTAAATGAACACTAACCTCGTTAATGTTTTGGACTAAAAATGTCATTCAAATTAGTTGAGGAGGTTAAACAGAAATTTTATTTTTAACACACAACTTCCATTTCCGGTGACCTCGTTTTTCCGGCGAATTTGAGTTTTCCGACTATCTCGTCTTTCAGAAAATGGATATGGTTTAGAGGTGTAAATAGGTGATGGAGATCATGAAGATTGTGCACCGGTTGAGATATGATGAAGATGGTGCTCTCCGGAAACCTGCAACTCGATTCTTTGGCACGCAGGCGATCCCGGAAGGTGGCTGGGTGAGACACTGATGGGAGGGGGGTTGCGGTTTTGGAGCGGTGAGCGGTGAAATGATGGATATGGTGTTCGCCGAAAACCTGCAACTTGCCGGAAAACTCAAATTCATATGTGAAGCTCGGTGAAATGATGGATATGGTGTTCTGAAAGACGAGATAGCCGGAAAACTCAAATTCTCTGGAAAAAACAAGGTCGACAGAAAAATGAGGTCACCGGAAATGGAGGTTGTGTGTTAAAAATAAAATTTCTGTTTTACCCCCTTAACTAATTTGAATGACATTTTAGTCCAAAACATTAACGAGGTTAGTGTTCATTTAGACGGAGAGTGGTACAAGAAAATATGGTGAAAGTTGGGAGTGGTGGGTGACAAATCAAAAGTTAAGAGTGTTATCTACCAATGAGGGAAAGTTAAAAGTATTAAAAACCAATATCCCTCAAAAGAATTAAGTTTATGAGTGATTTAAAAGTTAAAAAAGATGAAGAAGTTTATTAGCTTCGGAGGAGCATTTGCAATCGAGTTCGTCTACTTCATAACATGAAAGACAACGGCAGAAGAGAGATGGTGGTGTTCCATACGTGGAACATAGATGATGACCGCAAGGACCTTGGTCATAGACCATTCGTGACAGTCATGATTAATTTTATGAGTGGGGAAAGAGAATACCGGACATTGATGGTATATATGAAAGTCTATGAAACTCTTCTGGCTGTAAACGTATTAGTGATTTATTTGAAAGCATTTCTACTGTTCTTTTTGTTACACGTCCTTGTAATACTACAAGTTACATGTATTGAATGAAAGTTAACATGTAAAACGTGCGAAGTTATGAGAAAAGTCTATGAGGTGGCAAAATCGTAATTACCTTAAATAGAGTAATTACGCTACAATAAAGTACAAGTAGAATAATAATAAATATTACACCATTTGTAAATTTTAACGTAAATTTCTTTCTCTTTCACCTTGCACATTTTGTATGTTAAGCCTATTTGGACATATCTCATCCTTAAGTTAAAACATGTATTATAAATAATTTCAGATATGCATTTTAAACAGACAAATAATTGAAAGGAACAAGAAAGGTCGAATAAGGGGGCACATGGATATGAGATGGAAATATTTATACGATTATGATTTCTGGAAAAAAGAAACTAATCTTTTTCATCTTGATCAATCACTCAAGACCCACCATTTCCAGCGGCCAATGTGATTCCTTACACTTTGGGTTTTTCAAATGAAATTTAACTTCAATAATACTTTTATAATTTTATTATTACTATTACACGTACAGCAAAGAAAGAATAAATTGTGGTCAAGATTCGATGTCCTTTAAATATTCACAACTCTAAATTTAATTAAGTACTCCATTCTTTCTAGGAAACCATTAGTAAACGGTTGAATCATAAATACCATAAATATATAAGTATATTTTTTTGAACAGCGGTATTTCAGAAGGACAAGTACAAAAGCCACCAAGAAGAGAGGCTACAACAAACATTTATATAAATAAAGCAGTTGCAATAGAAAATCATTCCATTTATTATATCACTCTAAAAGATTTATTTTCTTCTATATTTTATCCAGAATAACTTAATTCACTTTTATTATCACCAAACTCTTTAAAACTTACTGACATGATATCTGATTGAAAATGTTCACGTTTCTAGCTTTTAAAATAACCCAAAATGTTATCAAGAAGACAGTTTGTAGCACCTTATTTAAGCTAGTGATTGGGCTAACTAAGACGGGATTCCAAGAATTGACTAGACATAGTTTGATGACCGGGTAGTTTGCACCTCACAACCAAGCTCCAAGTTTCCGTCACAATGAAACATTGACGACGTGATTTGTCGACTACAGAGGTGAGACAAATTCTGCACTTTTCACCTAGTTGATCTTTTAAGTAAATTTAAAAAGATCAGTGGACAGTGTTTGAAAAAACTCAAGGGGAGTCAGTAACACGTAATATACATTACATATGAAAATAAATAGTTGTAAAGTCGATTGACCGCACACCTTATATATTAAGTACGTCCATGGGTAATACCATATTTCTTCTCTTGTAACTATAATGGAGTAAATGTCATGTTTAAGACCTATAACAATTTGTCATTCAATCCCAAATTAAGCTTTTATATTTAAAACTTTCTATAAATCTTTAAAAAACTTACCCCAATTCATTAAATGCTTCAAAATCAGATTCTACAAAGTTGATGTACACAATTAACTAATTCTGGGTCCCAACCAATATGAATATGAAAGAGCATATTCAAGTGCTCATCTCGTGACTAGTCAATAATAATATAATAAAATCAATGCTCCCATCACCTTTGCAAAATTTATTAATTTTTTAAAAAGTTGTCAAAATCAATAGCAGACCCATTTATTTTGTTTAGGTGGATGGATGACAACGTTTCTTGGATACATCATGAAACAAGTACCTTTCATCTTTTCACAATTAATGAGAGTGTGGTCCGACGTCTCAAACTCGTGCTACAGACTCCGTCCCCATGACGTTGAAATTGAGAACAGCTTGGAAGACGGTCCAACAAACAGGCCCACATCCCCTATCGTATTCTTTTTTTTTTTGAACAGCAAATTAGGATCACTCACAGACCACTGAAGTATCATCGTGTCACTAGCAGAACCACGCGATCATATCCATCTCCACTAGGCAATAATGCCTAACCACAAATTCATGAGGAAACCCAATAAATCTTGGGAAAACCCCATTGTAAGATTCGAACCCAGGACCTTATGGTCCCTAAGCCTTATCCAACTACCAAGATACCACTAGGCTATAAAGCCATGGACAACAAAAGTGGTTGAGGGGTTCGAACCTGCGCCCCCTGCGGTTCAAGAGCCCTATCGTATTCTATTTATTTTAATCCAGATTTTTGGAATTTTTATATAAAGTTTTTAAAATATTGAAAATGTTTAGCTGTGTGGATTGTATGTAAATAAAAACCTTACACTCAGCTTTTTTATATAAAAGAAAACTGTATTGAATCGTAAATAAAGATAAGCATAACACAACGGTTTTAAACAGTGACAGATTCAGGAATTTTTTTCACTGGGTTCACTAAGCTTTAGTGTTTGGATATCTAGTAACTCAGCTAAAATACTATTCGGTTCGGAGCAGACCGGGTCGGGTCACTAAGTTTTAACGTAAAAGCCTTTGATACCCAAATATGTGCCTTTGATAACCAAATCTGCAAACAAGAACCGTATTTAATGGAGTAGTGCTTAGTTTCTTTCATGCATTTGAGTATCTCTTTCTTTTTAGCTCATGTTTTGTTTCTTATGTAAGGCTATATATACATAGCTAGTTTATTTTGTTTTAAGCAACTATAAAACTGAATTAAATTTCTCCAAAGCTTTTATGTTATTGTTTTTAAATGGGTATCTAAAACACTGATTAAAAAAAACAAAAAGAAATATGAATTCTAAATATATTATTCATCAATTGCAAAATAGACCGAATAGTGTTTTAACTAAGAGTATGGAAATAAATGACTAAATGAGAAGGAAAAGAAATTAGGAAACACAAAGAAAAAGTATGTGCAGTCGTGCTTGAAAAACAACAAAAGAAACAAAGAATATGTTGCTAGCAAGATTCGAACATGGGTATTAGTGTATTACATAGTCAAATACGAAAGTATGAACTGCACAGATCTTCTTTTTCCTATACAGAGGATACAAATTCTTTTTGTTATACAGGTTCTCAACTTTTTTTAAGTAAAAACCTTAGTTAAGTTAACTAGTTAAAAGTAAAAAATTAAAAAAGAAAAAAAAGTTAAAAAAGAAAAACGGAATAAGTGAGAATCGAACAAGGCTTCTCACAGTTTGAAGGGGGAGGTTTACCACTACACCAGAATTCCACTTTGTATATGGATTCACTCACAATATATATGTGTGTTTACTCTCATATTGTATATTGGTATTCTATATATAATCCGAAACTTAGTGGGTTCCCGTGAACCCGCATAAGTATACGTAGATCCTGGTTTTAAATTTAAATCATATTATTTAGAGTTATAAGAAAATTCAGAACTAGACGGCACATAAAAATATAAAATGGTTAAAAAAATACATTGCAACGTCAAATTGGGTATAATCTAATGTTTTGAAAACCGGTACTTACCGGCTAATTGAACTGCTATACTTGATTTTGTTAAGAAAACCGGTATTTATTAGAGCCCAGTATTTTTTGGTGGTTTAAAATAATATCGTAGTGCTAGTTTTCTCTAAATACCTGTTTTAAACCAAGATATTTTTTATATCTTCTTGCGGCCCATATTTTTTAAAAGTGACATTTAACCTAGCATAATAGGTTGAAAGGAGTAAACGTGGTAAACGATGATTCACTAATAAATATATTTTGTATTATGAATATGCAATGTTGGTTTATATACATTTTTTGTAACGGAATAAGTTGTAATTTGACTCGGTCATTGTTCATGTGTGATGTTTGATTCATGTCGAGGTTTATTAATGAATTTTTGAGTTATTTTTGGAGTTGAAGTTGTATTTTTATAGAATTACATGTAAATTATTTAACATGGTTGAACATCATGGTTCAACCAGTTGTACCATTATTGAACCACATTCGATACATGTAATTTTAAAACATTGGTATAGTGATACCAATTACCATCATAACCCTTATTTCGATTATTCTTTCCCTTTCAATACTTAATAACTCCAGTTATCATCATCCACCCCATCATAATCATCGGCGCCCCATGCATTCACCCATCACAACCATCCGCACAATATGCCCCGCTTCCTCCCCCCACTCATCCTATGGTCACCCACACACATGGTCATAAATGCTAGCATGAACTCTTCCCAGACCACTTCATGCCTCCTTTGATCCCATTACTTTCAAACATAGAAATGCTCGGTTTGGCAAAATGTTGTGTGCGTAAAGAGTGTTTCCCTCCGTCCTAACCGAGCTCGGATATTGATTCATGCTCCTTTTCAAACAAACAATGTTGACTACCAACACTACGTGAAAATTGACCTTCGGCCACATGAAAAAAGTGTGGCCGTAGGCCTTTAGCCACACACATTTGGTTCAGGACACATGTGGCCAAAGGTCGCGACACCATGGGTATGATATAGCCACACAGAGTTTTTAGTGGCCTTATGTGGTAATAAGTGTGGCTAAAGGGTACATGCATTAGTTGCTGGCCATCAAGAAGACTTTCCAATAAGTGTGGCTAAATGGTAGAAAATGGCCCACATGTCAATTTACTAAGAGTGACCATTACATCTATATAGCCACATGAATTTATGTTTCAGCCACATGAATTTTATATTAATGTGGCCAATAGGCTTGTGTTAATAAGCTTACATTGTGACCTATACCGTGTGAATATAGCAAAGAAATGGTCACTTAAATTTAATAATAGGGTGGCTAATTATATGATATAGACACTAGCTATTACATTAAAAGCGGCTAAATATGTTTACTTGCCACTCAAAAACTCCTTTGTAGATTATAGTGTGGCCATTGTCTTACCGTTTGTCACACAAAAATGTTTTTCCTAATATAAAGTGTGGCTATTGTAAAACTTTTCGTCACACAGAGTGAAGTACTGTGTGGCTAATAATATCTTATAGACACTGGAGGTTATTGTAAATGTGGCTAAAAATGTGAACTTGCTAGTTAAAAACTCTTTTGTAGTTTGTGGTGTGGCCATTGTCTTACCGTTTGTCACACATATTGCTTTTCCTAATTTATAGAGTGGCTATTGTCAAACTTTTTGTCACACATAGTGAGCTATTGTGTGGCTAAAAATATCATATAGACATTGGAGGCTGTTGTCAATGTGGCTAAAAATGTAAACTTGCTAGTCAAAAACTCTTTTGTAGTTTGTGGTGTGGCCATTGTCTTACCGTTTGTCACACATAATGCTTTTCCTAATTTTAAGTGTGGCTATTGTCAAACTTTTCGTCACACATAGTGAGGTACCGTGTGGCTAAAAATATCATATAGACACTGGAGGGTGTTATCAATGTGGTTGAAAACGTGAACTTGATAGTCAAAAACTCTTTTGTAGTTTGTGGTGTCGCCATTGTCTTACCGTTTGTCACACATAATGCTTTTCCTAATTTAAAGTGTGGCTATTGTCAAACTTTTCGTCACACATAGTGAGGTACTGTGTGGCTAATAATATCATATAGACACTGGAGGTTGTTGTCAATGTGGCTAAAAATGTGAAGTTGCCACTCAAACACCCTTTTGTAGTTTGTGTTTGTGGTGTGGCCATTGTCTTTACCGTTTGTCACACATAATGTTTTTGTACTATAAAGTGTGGCTATTATTATACTTTTCGTCACACAAAAATGTTTATGTTGTGGCTAATGGTCATTTATAGACTCTAATTTTTGTAATTTCAGGTGTGGCTATTGTCTTACTTTTGCAGTAATATAAAACAGCTATAAGCAACAAAAGAAAATTATTATATTAGCAATAATATTCACTTAAGCAAATGTATATGCAAAATATCTTACAAAATACAAAAATAACGACTACCTATATACTAGCTAAGGCGTCGGTTTTCTTGGCACTGCTCCTTGTCTTCTGTTTGGTCACCCGGTCTATCGTTGTGTACTTTGCCTTTGCCTTCTTGCCAGCTCTGTCTGGTTCTTTTGAGGACGGGAGCGGTGGTAGCTGGAACAACAGAATATGAAAAAGAAATATGTATAATTAATGTCGTATTTTGTAATTGAATAGAACAAAATAGTATGCATACATACATACCGAACGTTCGTTTAACTGTTAGTGAACCTTTCAACGGGAAGTTCGTTTATGTTCGTTTATCTTTGTTCAATTACATTAGTTTAGATTATAAACAAACGAACATAAACGAACACAGGTGTTCATTTTTTAAACTAAATGAAAAAGAACATAGATATTTGTTTGGTTAAGTTAAAAGGGAACAAACCTCCTGGTCACATAAGATTAGGTGTTCTGGCCAAGCAACAAAAGTACCAATTGCGTTGCCAACAGTCGTAATTTCACCTGCCTCACATGGAATAATTGCTTGTTCCTTTATGGCTCCATCAATACTAACTTTATAGCAACCCTCATGGATTGCTATTCCATGCAACTGTTGTGGAACCGGTGACCAATAAACTTTACCATTTGCCACCTTGTTACGCTTGTCATGCACACACAAACGACACTCATACACCTATAAACCAGCATGTGAAATTAAGATGGCTTAGTTTAAGTCAATATATAAGTACATACCCATGTTGGTGGGAAATTAACAATGTTTCGCGTAGTACATACCTTTATTTCAGCAGGTTGGGAAGCTTCATCCGTAGATACATCAACTTTTCTTTTACGGCTTCTCCGTTTTACCTAAAAACCATTCAATGAATCAATCAACAATTAAAGAAAAAACTGAAATTGCCAAATACTTACTGATGGTTTTTTTGAGCCGTTACTATCCGGAGTGTGGTGTAGTTGTGTTGATGCTTGGTCAACATTGTTGTCTACAGGCTTCATTGGTAATATAACAAAAATTGGAATTGTTAGGACTTATTAGGTTATAAAATATAAAAACTGAAACTGCCAAATACTTATGGATGTCGCGCTATGGGGATCGACTACCGTTTGGTCAACAATTTTTTCCACAGACTTGGCCTGCAATTCGGTAAATAGAAAATGAGCACACTCACATTGGAAACGAATTATAAAAAGTACTGAAATTGTCAAATACTTACTGATGTCGCGATATGGGGAGCGGGTACCTTTTGGTCAACACTTTTTTCCACAGACTTGGCCTGCAATTCGGTAATAGAAAATGAGCACACTCACATTGGAAACGAATTATAAAAAGTACTGAAATTGTCAAATACTTATTGATGTCGCGATATGGGGAGCGGGGTACCGTTTCGACAACTATTTTATCCGCAGACTTGGGCTACAATTAACTTATGCAAAATCAGCACACTCACATGGAAAGTTAATTATTAAAACAAATCAATCAAACTGTCAAATGATTACCTGAGAAGCGGATTCTTGTTGCACAGCCTCACCTGAGGTTAAGATGTTTCCCACAGAACTGGCCTACAAATCAATTTATTAGGTTATGGAAAATGAAAAATCACATAGAAAGTTGTAAAAAACAAAGAAACTGTCAGATACTTACTGGTCCTGGCATTTTATTTTGCACCACAGCACTAGTACTTTGGTTAGAACCAACCTGGTTGGGAACAGGATTTACCTACGAATTGTGACAAAAACAGTGCCAATTATGTATGTCGAATGCATTAATTAATATGTAGCATACGTCACTTACTTGACTTTCCGACATTTCCGGCAACAATCCTTCGAGATGTCTGAACCTGGCCTCAAATGCTAACCGTTCCTTCTCACGGCTTGCTAGCATAGCATTCGTGGATTCAAGTAGAGACGTCAACCTGTTCACCACTACATCTCTTTGCACCGCCTCATACTCAAGTTGGGCAATCCGTTGCTTAACCGAGCCTTTTACCGACTCACACCCCAATATTTACCTGTTGTCAATCCGTACCCAATCCCTTTTAAAAACCCACCTTTCTCTTTGCCAAGCACTAAGGTGACGACATCTGTGCACGGTTCAAGTGCCAGGGCTCCGGAGGCGATCTGCTCCTCATGCTAAACCTGCAAGAAAACAAATATTCTAATACACTTGTAACACGCTTATGTATCCACATAAAGTGTTGAGACAAGTTATACAGACTCAAGTTTTTTTGACACCAATATAAGGCAATATATTGACTTTAACATGATTTAAAAAGTTTAATACTAAAACATACTAATTTAGTTGCCACGCCTTCGACAACAGCATTCTTGTATGCACCATCTTTGTCCTCCCTTCCTTTCATCCACATTAATGCACGACCGGGGATCTCATCCGGTCCAATTTCCTTCTTTTTGACATTGTAAAATATTAAAGAGAAAGCAGCTGACGGTCATGCGTTAGACACATAACCAACAAATCATTGAACTAGAGAGAAAGCAGCGGACGGTGATTACCAGTTTCTCTCAAAGGTAGGTATAACCCCCTCGTCCCATGTGATGATCAAAAACATTCTTTGCTCGAGCTCCCTTTGATGAAGCCGATTTTTTCTTCAACCACACATTATAATCATTTCATTATATTTAAACAAAAAACATAAACCATATATAGTCGATCAATCTACGTTTGCAGAGTAGAGGATTTATACCTGAAACTACTCTGATTGTGTGTACTCAACGAAGCGATCCCAGTCTTCTTGCCTGATCAACGTCCTGTGTCCCTTGGGTATCGCCTTCAGCTTCAGAGGTTTACCGATGTTCGGCATAATGTATTTGTCATACATTTTTCTTCTGAAATCCCGAAGAATGTGTCCGAGCCGATTCATCATAGAAGGCCTGCGACAAGCCTCAATCTCAAAATATTTATGCATAATATAATACAGTAAAGGTGAATTACATCTCAAAATATAAAATGCACAAATAGAAATAAAGAATAACCGTTATTTGTTCCCACAGTTTATCTCTAAGTTCCTTTGTGACCTCCCTAAAACTTAAATGTCTCAAGCCAACTATTTCCCTTACAACATCCCCTAAAAAACTTGCAAACTTTGATCTGTTTTGGCCAGTGAATCTACCCAGATTATCAAACTCCACTGCCAGTTTGACACCACCAGAGTTTGCATATTGGGTACGCAGCTTAGGTAACCTCATCAACCCCCTTGTAGGTTTTTTCGTAGTAGCAAAACTGTTGAGGGGCTCGATAGCCTCCAAACTGTTGAGGGGTTCAATAACCATCGTCCCTATAACATCGTCTGCTTGACCGTTGTCGTCGTTGGCTTCCTCGCTGGAGTAGCCTTCAGTGTCGTCTGATTGAGCGTCGTCGTCGTAGTTGGCTTCCTCATCGAAGTATAAAACATGTTCCTCTTCGATTCTTTCATCTATAAGCTTCATCTTCGATTGTTTTTTAATAATTTGGCTGATTTGTGGAGTGGAAAATTTTTAATAATTTGGAGTGTAACTTGATTTTTGGAGTGTTAAATGTAATTTGGAGTTTTTGAATATTTGGAGCCAATATTTTGGAGCTTTTTGAGTTTTGTCTCCCTTTTAATTAAGAACCAATAGATTATTGGCATAGTTTTTACGGCAGAGAACCTGTGGCTGAAAATAGGCACTTTGACAGAAGATGGTTGGATAAGCGTATATTGCGTATTAGGATATTTATATATGTTCATGTACATTAGCGTGTTACAAGCGTAATAGTTTTTTTTAACAAAGTGTTTTTTGTTTTATTTTTAGATTTAACCATAATTACCATTCATTAAAAGTTTTCATACAAAAAGCACCATTACAATACATTCCATGAAACAAAAATAAGAGTGAATAACAAAATAGATGATACGATAAACTATTAAATTAAAGCATTTAAAAGCTAATTAACCAACCAACATTCAACACAATAAACTAAAAAGTGTATCAATACAACCATACATATACAAATAACCAACCAAATCACAAATGTTCCAAAATTCACCAAACACGTCACCAAATATTTCCCAAATGTTCCAAACATCACCAAATCACTAATCAACTTTTGAAACTAACAAAGTAGCTTCATTGAAGTCATATTCAAATATGCACTTATCACCAATCTGTATTTCATTTTCCACCTTGAAATTTTTCTATTTTGGTAACCAATATCTGAATTCAGGTCCGACAGTTCACCATGAAGTCTAATTTTTTTTACGACCTTCGGGATTGACCAAAGTGACTGGCATTCCATCATAGGCATCAATCTTGTGGCAATGTGACTCGGAAGACGCTGTGAAAAGCAAATTTCAAATATACTTGTAAATAAAAAAGAAATTTAAAAATTCAATTTATCAATTTCTTGGTGACGTTCATGTAGAAGACGATTTTAGTGTCATCATTTTGCTCATCAAGATGAATTGGGTTTTGGGAGAAACTACCTTGATTGCTTGATTGATAGTTGAGAAACAGCTGATTTGGACCAGGAAGGATAAATTCTATGCCATTTTCATGAAAGACATTAATATGAAATGTCTTATCTGATATGATTTCAAACACAACAAACGAGCCACCTTTCAAGTTGGTTTGTTTAAAAACATCATTCTATCCATCCTCTAGCCTACAACCCATTCCATCCCTAAGACATGAAACATTAAACATATATCTATCTGGAGCAATAAGCTCGAAAAGCGAATTCATGTAATTGTCACCAAATTCTTGAATCACGTACCACTCAGGGAAATCCTATTAAACATGTTAATTAAAGGACATTTGAATTTGGAAACAATCATTAAAAACAGAAATTAAAACTTACCAAGTAATGGACGTGTCGGTTTCTGACTGGAATACATATCATAGTACCGGATTGATCATTTACGTTTCTTTTGAAAGTAAACATATTCAACATAGATCTTGGTTTAATCTCGAAAACAACATATGTTCCAGCTTCTATACAACATTCTCTGATTAATTCAGTCCAACCGGTTCCAAAATAAAAGTCATCAAGTACTTTGATTATAACAACAGAAAATGTTCTACCACTTTGATCGTAAATCAAAGAACAGCCAGTATTCGATTTCATGTCAGCAAACATTGGTTGAACAACTTTAGGAATAAGCTATAAGTAACACAAAAAATGTTCTTAGAATGTATATGTTGCAAAACTGTAAAATGTTTCATAAAAAAATTAACCAGATAACAATATTAACATACCATCCTACTCATGGAATCGCTGTCGATATCTACCAGGAACTTAACTCCATTATTGAGACGTGGCATTTTTTTGTTCTTACCAGGATAAGCGATGTCTACGAATTACAGTAAAGCGAAGTAGAAGTCGATTTAGGGTTTTGATGATGATCAACATCATAAAGTTATCATCGTTATCATGTATTATAGTGGTTATCATCATCATAATCATCGATCACCATCACCATGAAACGGCATCATCATCAGACGTGCGGGTAATCAACGTGGTCATTGTATAGGTTATCGTAGTCGGCGTTGATCATACAGGTAACATATATCTCGCTATCAGTGTCATCATCATCGTCACACATCTCCATCATCATTAGCATTATCATCATCATTCGATTGCCATGTACGGGATGTAGTCAGCATCGTATGGGTTATCATAAACAAAACGCCCAATATTAGCGATCACTGTCGGCACCATCTTATGAATTGTTGTCGTCATCAAACGACATCATCAGTCGTACATGCTACCATCAGTATGACCATCGTATACATTATCATGGTTGTCGTCGATCTTACGGGTTACATGTCATTAAACATTGGTGTCACCATTATCATCAACATATATATGTGTGTGTGTGTGCGCGCGCGCCCCTGTGTGGCGTATTGTCATAAAGGTACATATAATTGGTCCTCATCATATATATGTGTGATCATCATCATAGACGCCATGCTCGTCGTACGAGCTACAGTCACCATTGTATGGGTTGGCGTAAGCAAACCGTATATATAGGTTAGCAACATCAATATGATAACCACCACCAACCTAGGTAACTATATTAGCATCGTCTCGTCATAATTGGGTCAATCATCATGTTCATCATATGGGATAGCACCGTCATTGTCTCATGTATTACATATCCGCAATCATACTACACACCACCGCCCACATTCGCCACAACGACCCCCAGCACCAACCACTAACCACACTCCACCACCACTCACCACAACCACCCACCACACCACCACCACTAATATTATATATAAATATATATACATTTATTTATACCCATCCACCACCACCCACCACCACCACCACCACCCACCCACCCACCCACCTCCGCCACCACCACCCACTGCCCACCACCACCACCACACATCCGCCACCACGATCCACCGCACCTCCGCCACCGTCCACCACCATCATGACCACCTGAACCCACCACCACCCACTAATATTATATATATATATATATATATATATATATATATATATATATATATATATTTTGCTACTATTCAATACTAAACATACAATTAAAAGGGACAAATAACTACCCTCGTAATTCACTCATCTACTTCTGGAACGTGTATAAGTAAGTCAAAATTCCTAAAAACTGTCGACGATTCGTTTCTACTGTGAAGCACAAGCACAAGTACAAGCACGATAGGTCTCAGAACCCTAACTCATCTACTTCTGGAACGGAACCAAAATGAAGAACCCTAACTAATCTACTTCTGGAACGGAACCAAGGACGAAGCAAAAGCACGTTAGGTCTCAGAATGAAGATGGAACAGGTGTTACTTTATTATTTTTTTAGCGTTTTAGGTTTACTTAATCTTAAAATGTAAGCATTTGTTTGAATCTTCTTATGTATTAATACGTTTGATAAGCGTGTTGTTGTTGTTGTAATACATATCCTTGTTTTCTTAAATCTATGTATAATATTAAAGCATGTCATATGCGTATGATTAGCGTGTTATGGCTTTGGTATGAGAATTTATCATTGGGATGTTTTATAAGAGTTTTCTGTTTCCTTGTGATTCGTGTTGTTATCCCCTACCCCCGTGTTTTATTGTATGTATGTGATTCAGTTGTTGAAAAAAACCAAGACTGATAAAAGGAAGACTAAAAAAGTTGCTCCGGTGGGGAAAACAAAACATGATGTGGAAGCAGACTCTGATTCATACCTTGACACAAAAATCGACAGGTTGTTGTCAAAGCGGAAACAGGTGGAACACAGCACCTCTGGCCCGGACTTTCAGCATCCGAAAAAGAGAGCCATTAAAGAAAAAAACAAGACTGATAAAAGGAAGACTAAAAAAGTTGCTCCGGTGGGGAAAACAAAACATGTTGTGGAAGCAGACTCTGATTCAGACCTTGACACAAAAATCGACAGGTTGTTGTCAGAACGGAAACAGGTGGAACCCAGCACCTCTGGCCCGGAATTTCAGCGTCCAAAAAAGAGAGCCGTTAAAGAAAAGAAGCCAGCCGAGAGGGGACAACCTTTTGTTGAATTTGTAGACAAAAAATTGATGAATAGGTGTGCACCTATTAATATTGTTGATGCGGTGAAGGCAATGACCATTGCCCAAAAAACTTGTGTAGAAGAAATGGGTTTCGGGTCAATGTTAAGACTTTCAAGTAACCCAAACTCCAACAACTTTGGGATATTGGTTGCTCATGAACTATAATAACCGTTTAAATGAATTGAACATTGGGAGCGGTGTTATTAAGATAACACCACAAAAAGTACATGAAGTGTTGGGGATACCAATGGGTAAGATTCCTGTTTTAGGCAAGAGTAGACCAAGATTGATGGAAGATGTTACTACAGATTTGTTCAAATCTCAATTCCCGACAAATGCAAGAATAAGTATAAAGCATGTGAAAGACAAACTGGCCGCGGATCAAGGAGTTGGTGAACTGTTTAAGATTAATTTCCTTGTGTTGGTCAACACCTGTATAGGATTTGTGACAAAATCAACAACAGTCAATCAACGATTCATCGCCGCAATTGATAAAACCTCCAATATTCCAAATATGGACTGGTGCAGCTATGTTATTGAAAACTTGAAAACGACAAAGGAAGAATGGAGAGGCATCAACGTTCAATACAACGGTCCGATCACCTTCCTTGTGATGCTTTACACGCATGAATACCAGAAAAAATATGGTCCATTTGGGACTCCCGTCACAACGCCTGCAGTCAACTACATAACAACAACTACTCTTAATAAGATGGAAAAATACTTGGAGAATAATGGTCCTCCCTTAGAAGAAGATGCTACTGAGGTTGTTGCTGCTGCTGCTGTGACGTTTAGTGTTGACAAGAAAGGGATTGATGCGGCTGCTGCTGCTCCTGCTGCTGTGACCGTTAGTGCTGTCGGGAAGGGACTTGATGAGACTGCTGATGCTGCTGTGTAAGGCCCCGTTCCCGGTAGCCTACCTTAGCGTCGGATTTACTCATAAACACAGTTCTTACAAATCAGAGTTAATTAAAACTTTCACGGAATATAAACACTTTCATAAAACATTACAACAATCCAAAACTTGCCTTAATTAAACATTCTTGTCTTTCAAAATAAACGTCAATTAACATTAAAACATCTTGACTCTTCAGATGCCAGTCTCCTATTCGCCCACCATGTGCCCGCTCAAGCTAACTGTCTCAATCTACTCACCTGCGTGCATACTAAAATTCTGCTACGCTGAGTGAGTTCTAGTTAATCGAACGCCATACAATACATACATATACATACATAACCGAAGATACATATCCATACTTAATCCGTTACCCTACTACCATACATACATACGTACATATCCACAATCACTAACCTCAGTCTACCTAGAGTACGTTCACAGTCCGCCGTCTATACCTGTACTCAAGATCGTGAACACGTAAAAGGTCCGCAGTCCTTACCTATGTTCACCAGTTATGGACGTGCAAGGTCCGCAGTCCCTCCCTGTACCATCCTATATTGACAACACGTACAAGGTCCTCAGTCATTCCCTATGTTAAAACCTAAACCATAGCACGTACGAAGTCCGCAGTCTTCCTCTATGCTACCACAACACAAACATAGCACGTATAAGGTCCACAGTCCTTTCCTGTGCTGACGCCTATCTACATTACGTATAAGGTCCGCAGTCCTAATCTACGTTGGCGTCTATCTCCTATAACACGTATAAGGCCCACCGTCCCTATCTACGTTTACATCTATCATCTACATCACGTATAAGGCCCGCAGTCCTTAACTACGCATCACCTGCCAAGTCTATATCCAACAGAAGTTAGAGGGATTCGCCATCCTAACTTACTATGTCGAACGTAGGACTCACATACCATTAGTGTACCTGTATACACATACTTCACATATGCAATAATTACATTATAGCATAAGAACACTCTAGGCGTTCTTTACATCATTCATTTAACAACCATACCCCTTGTCGATACGTGCAATATCCGAAGATCGTTCACGCCCCGACAAGTGTTCATTCGTAATGTTCATACATATATAATATTCGTACCTTTATTTTTAACCTGACAGTACGCGCAATATCCGAAGATCATTCGCGTACCGACAAGCAATCATTCATATCTATCACGTATATCACATATGGCATACACTTATCACTTAGGATAAATGTATTAACAACCCATCGAGTATGCACACAGCCCCGAAAACATAACAAGGAATGGGGCTAGAAACTCACATGAATCTTGTTATGCTCTCCGTTAATCGTTATTCCCTTCTTGAGCTGTGCACGGCTAACTGTATAATATTTACATGTATCAATTAACTACTACTACTCATGTTGTATTTCTATCTTTATATAACCCACAACGAACGGGGGTCCGGGGGCAGCGCCCCTGGCAGCGGGGTTCTAGGGGCGGCATCCCCTAGGTTTTTAATTTATTTTTCTAATTTTCTAATTCCAGCGAACTTATCATTAAGCGAACTTAACATATGGCGAAGTTGTCATCAGGCGAACTTAGCATATGGCGAAGATGTCATCAGGTGAACTTAGCATATGGCGAAGTTGTCATCAGGCGAACTTAGCATGGCGAAGTTGTCATCAGGCGAACTTAGCTGCAGCGAAGTTGTCCAGCTGCAGCTACTGTTCGTTCTTAAATCCCATAATCATCTTCGTTTCTTAACCAAATAACTCGATTTAGGTATCAACGGAATCGTCTGACCAGCGCCTACAAACCCCAACCATCAAATCGGCCTAACATCGATGTTTAAGGGGTGCGATTTAACCCATAAAATCTTTACCATTTTCAGTAAGTTTAGTTTTGTAGGATTCGTTTTTACCATACAAACAACGATCTATCATTTCTATACTAATCCAAACCTAAACGAATAAGTTCTCGATATAAACGTACCGTAAAAGAGTCGAACTACGAACACGAGCTGGTCTTTGATGTTGCTTTGGTCCGTCACGACGATCTAGCACCAACAAGCTCGGGTTCTCGTCTCCGGATCTTGGTTCGGGTTGTGTGTGTTTTGGGTGTGTGTAGGGATTATGGAAAGATGGAATGGGAAGTTAGGGTTTTAGGATGGTTTAAGGGGTATTTATGTCCCTTAAAGCCCATGGACCTAAGGCCCATCCACCATCTTAATCCATGTAATTACCCAAGTCCATGATTCTTTTTATATTTAATATTAATTAAATATTAACACTCGTTTTTAAATCATGGACTTCTTTTATTTACTAATATAAAATTCGGGATGTTACATGCTGTTGCTGATACTGCTGCTGTGACAGTTAGTGCTGCCGGGAAGAGACTTGATGAGACTGCTGTTGCGGCTGCTGCTGCTACTGTTGTTGTGACGGTTAGTGCTGCCGGTAAGCCTGGAGTTGAAGAAAATACTGCAGCTGAGGAGAAACAAGAACATGGTATTAAACTTGTTATTTTCTTGTAAAAAACTCTTATATCTCTTATCTCTACATGCATTTTATGTAATACAACATTATATGTAATTAAAAAACAAATGGTCAAAGTGCATCTGAAACAGATAATGCCGACCAAACAGCTGAACAAGATTTGGATGATTATGTAAGCGATTATTCACCTTTAAGTTTGCAAATGCCTATCGTGCTTGTTGACTATTATTTAACTCTATTACAACTGGCTGGGATAAATTGAAAATGTTTTTGAATTAACCCAAACTATATTTTTCTTTTTACAGTCTTGGAATAAGGCAATGGATAACAAGTTGAAGAAATTTGATAAAATTTGCTCCGAGATCAACGAGTTGGTCCGTTAAGGAAATGATAGACATCCATCAAATGATAATATCTCTGCGAGATGTTGTGAATAGGAAAACAGATTCACTAATAATGTGGTCCCTAAAACACAAGATTAAGATGTTGGTGTTGGTGGTCCAGTGGCTGCTCTAAAAGGTATTTGGGTTAAATTAATTATTAGTATAATTAAAACGCTCTTAAAACACTTATGCTGTTATTTTAAACTTATTACATCTATGTGATGCAGTTGATTCAGATGTTGGTGTTGGTGGTCCAGTGGCTGCTCAGAAAGGTATATCATATATGTACCAGCTTAATTATATACCAGCTTAATTATAATCACAGTTGAACATATTACATCTTTGGCTGTCGTAAAAAATGATGCAGGTCAAGAAAACAATGTCTCGTGCGCAGATATTAATGAAGTTGTTAATACAGTGGTTGCGTAGGCAAAAGAGGGTATGTAATTATAAATAAAAACCAAAAGGGGTTGAAGGTATTTACTTATAGTTACAATTATTTTCAGTCAAATTTAATGTGAGTTGTTTTATGTTTAACAGTTGGCACCGGATTGTCAACAAGTGATAACCTCATTACACTGAACTCTACATATCTTCAAGAGAGGTTGACGTATCCGCTAGTGTCACAGAAGATGAAGAAATACTTTCAGAGTATATATTTTTTTGTCTTGGAGACATTTGGGAGGAGGTCTACAAGTCCACTCACACAGAATCGTTCAAGGTGGTCTTTGAAAGCTTCTGTCCTGGCATTTATATAGCCGCCAATGCAATGGATGCATTCAGTGAAGTAATGAACTATGAAGAAAAGAAAAAATCTGCAGCATCACCGTTCAGATTCTTTGCTTCAAGCAATGTGCTGGTACAAATTAATCTATTTTGTTTGTACTATTAGAAAACACTGAATAAACGCTTTAATCATCTGCATTTTAATTAATATACAAACAAGTGACCATTATTCTGAGTCAAGAGGTTACACAGACAAAGAAAGACTGGATGTGTTTTCAGACAACATGACAAGAGAAATGGCAAGGAGTGGAATTCTATCACTCAAGGAGGTTGCTATAGTGCTCGTGCCAATTCTACAACACGATCATTTCGTTGTGGTTACCTTCAATCTTCAAACAGGAGTGATAGACTTACTTGACAACAGTGCAAACCAAGAAATACCAGCTGATGCAAAGTTTAAAAGCTTATAAGACAAATCAAAAGCAATTAGAGAGAATTTTGAAGAAAGATACGGAAAGACTCCTGATATACTGGTAAACATATATACCTTTAACCCAAAAAACATACATACCTGTTATAAAAATTGTCAAAATACTTAAATTGCTTTCTATTTTGTGTAGAGAAACGTCTTTTGCATGTATCTTAAAACAATCAAACACCCCATTACTCAGCAAATCCAAGTAGCAACAATCAATAGATTGAAGATGACATGAAGAACAAAAAGTAATGAAATAGATTGTGGTATTTTTGCTATGAGACACATGGAGAAATATGATGGGAAGAGACCATGGGGGTATAATCTCAAAAATGAAGGCCCTATACAACAAACACAGCTAAAAGGTTTGAGGTTCAAGTATTTGTGAAAACTCCTCTTCTCGGATATAAACCAACACATAAATACTCTTATCTAGAAAGCACTGCTATTCCATGAAAATGACGACACTCGTTTAACCGGAGAAGAGTTGATTGCTGAACTTATGAAATAGCAACAACAAATTTGAATAATTTCAAAAGTGACTGCTGTTGCTAGTCTTTACAAATTCTTAAGTAAGAGTTTTCCGACAAGCTTTATCTACCTCGATTTGAGCCTCAATTCGCCTTCTGAGGGCAGCCTTGTAGGATCTGGATGATGATGACGAGCAATCCATTATTAACTAAAAATAATAATTTAAAATTATGTAGGTATATGAGTTTCACAAATGTGGTGTAGGTATATATAACCAAAATGCTCACAGACGAATAGTAACTGTAATAAAAAAATAAAATGGTGTCCCACTCTTGGGAAACGCACCAAATTGTCTCATGTGTTTTTGTTTAATCTAGAGATTATTTGCATTTAATCACCTGTCAGAATTAATTGATCACAATTATATGTCACATGTCAAAAATATCGGGAAAAATATTATGGTAATGATAGCCTACATTAAAGTTAAGCTATATCTTACTAGATCTTACTATATCTTACTACAAATCAAACTTAACTATATTAAGTTTGGTTATTCAATCACACTAACAGTTTCATAAAGATATACTCAAAATGAATTCTTCTGAGAAAACCTTGAAGGCCATATTGAAAAAAACGATGGATTTTCAGAAAGAGAAAGACGAATCTTTGTTGAACAAAGTCGAAGCGATTAGGGCTACACTCGCAGCCGAAAAAACAAAGACCTTCCAATCCTGTAACCTCATGTTGTGGGTAGACGACATTGAGTTTCGAGCAATGGTTGCTGATTATCAGCAACAACAGTCTGAATGCTACGACTCAGTGTGTGAGACCCTGGTTGACACCATAACTACGGGGTCAACCAACATGAGTTTTAAGGAGATGGGGGCGGAGACTGTGGACAAGGCGGAGTGATGGTGATGTTAGCTTTGCTGGTCTTGGTTTTTTTGTGATTTATTGTAATTAATGGTACTTTTTGTATGGCATCTTTTGATGAATGGTAAATATATATTATCTTAAAATGCTTTCTTAACATATTTTATGTATTGTAATTAAGGGTACTTTTTGTGATGCATCTTTTGATGAATGGTAAATATGGATTAATGGTTCTCATCTTTCTTTGTTAAAAATGCGTGTAATCAATTTGGTTAAAATATGTAATATAATTGTTCAAAAGAGTCTGTTATGCTTGCAACCCGCTACTATACAAAGACATATATAAATATCCTAAAACGCTAATAAAAAGCATGTGTACAACAACTCCTTTCTAAACCCTCCTATATATATACACACTTATATATCTAGTTTTGTTTTCAGTAAAAACTCCTTTTTCACCATGGAAGAAATCTCATCGAGGACCACCACATCCAGTAACAGAAGCAATCGATCTCAGGTTTATTGTTTTTATGGTCAAGAAGCCATTCAAAGAACATCAAGCACCACCAAAAATCCAGGTCAGAGGTTCTACAATTGTGCATCTCAGGTTAGTGAAATTGCAAATAAAGTTGGAATTCATCTACAATTGTTGACCATAAACCCTATATTTTTTTCAACTTAGGGCAAAAAATGTGATTTCTTTATATGGTCTGATTGTGTTTCGTCCACAAGATCTGATGTGTGCACAAGATGTACAGACATAATTCCTATCTTGATAAGGGCAAATAAGTCATTAGAGGATCAACTTGCAAGGAGTGTAGCTTCAAGGATTGAATCAGAAAAAAAAGTGAAGATATTGTATTTTATTTGCTTCTTGTTGTTTTTAAGGCTTTAAATTAGTTTTGTAATTAAAAGCTAAGAAACTTTGTTATGATTTTAGACCATCTATTATAATGTATTTTTATGTTTCTGAACGCATTTAAAGGCTTAATGAGTAGTTTAGTTTGAGTGTTTCCGTAGTTTAGTTTGAGTGTTTCCAAAATCACAGTGTATTTACTTCATTAAAAAGAGGTTATTATCAAAAATCAATAAAAATATCTCCCTCCAGAGTTTCGAACCCGCGATATTTGCAATCTATGTTTAATCACAAGCGCCTCAACTGTTTGAGCTACACCCTGAGAACGTAATAGAATCTCTTCTAATATTTATATAACGAAATTTAGAAGTTTAAAATTTTCATTTTTACCCGCCAATTAATCGAGTTATCTTCTGGAAGACTCACAAATCAATTAGTATTGACCAAACCCTAATAAATGATCTGCTAGTGTATTTATTGAACTCTCATCAATCTCAATCCTACCAAACAGCTTCATTAATCTCAGGTGAGCACAAAATATTTTTGCTTTTAGTCAGTTAATTGGCGTTAATTAGTATATATATACATATATATCGTTGATGACACAGTTAATAAAAAAATTCTTGGAAGATGGATAAGTTTTGGATTTCAGTAGGCGACATGTGCAGTAAAGCATATAGAGATGGTGTTAAAGCATTTCTACATTTTGAAGTTCGTAATTGCAAGGAGACATCACCACCAATTTCTGTTTCATGTCCATGTGTTCGGTGTTTGAACCACGTATCTCTTAGTGTAGACGAGGTAGAACATCACTTGTACAGCTTTGGAATTGATAAGAATTATACTACTTGGATAAAACATGGAGAAGCCGACACCAACATTCCAACTAATTATGCTGATAATACTGGGTTTGCCTGCACCTGCATTCCAACTAATTATGATAATAATAATGGGTTTGTTGACACCAACATTCCAACAGATGCCTGTGAAACTGTAGAAATGGTAAATGCTACAAAAGACAATTTCAAAGGCGACAAGAAGTATCAACAGTTTCTACAACTACTTGTTGACGCTGAGAAACCCCTATATAAAGGATGTCTTGACTTCACCAAGTTGTCTGCATTAGTACAACTACTCAACTTGAAGAGCAAGCACGGGGTATCTCATAAGTTCGTTGATGAACTTCTAAAATTGTTGAAAAAGATGCTACCTGCAAATAACGAAATGGTAAATAATATGTATGAGGGAAAAAGGATGATGAAGGCAATGGGCTCAGGATACGAAAAGATACATGTGTGTATCAATGACTGCATTATTTACTATAGGGATTACAAGGATTTGGAAGCATGTCCAGTTTGTAACAAGTCAAGGTGGAAGATGGATGAGAAGACTAACAAAACTTACATAAACACGCCCGCTAAGGTAAATAATGCAGTAAATAATGCATTATTTACTATAGGGATTTCAGTAGGCGACATGTGCAGTAAAGCATATAGAGATGGTGTTAAAGCATTTCTACATTTTGAAGTTCGTAATTGCAAGGAGACATCACCACCAATTTCTGTTTCATGTCCATGTGTTCGGTGTTTGAACCACGTATCTCTTAGTGTAGACGAGGTAGAACATCACTTGTACAGCTTTGGAATTGATAAGAATTATACTACTTGGATAAAACATGGAGAAGCCGACACCAACATTCCAACTAATTATGCTGATAATACTGGGTTTGCCTGCACCTGCATTCCAACTAATTATGATAATAATAATGGGTTTGTTGACACCAACATTCCAACAGATGCCTGTGAAACTGTAGAAATGGTAAATGCTACAAAAGACAATTTCAAAGGCGACAAGAAGTATCAACAGTTTCTACAACTACTTGTTGACGCTGAGAAACCCCTATATAAAGGATGTCTTGACTTCACCAAGTTGTCTGCATTAGTACAACTACTCAACTTGAAGAGCAAGCACGGGGTATCTCATAAGTTCGTTGATGAACTTCTAAAATTGTTGAAAAAGATGCTACCTGCAAATAACGAAATGGTAAATAATATGTATGAGGGAAAAAGGATGATGAAGGCAATGGGCTCAGGATACGAAAAGATACATGTGTGTATCAATGACTGCATTATTTACTATAGGGATTACAAGGATTTGGAAGCATGTCCAGTTTGTAACAAGTCAAGGTGGAAGATGGATGAGAAGACTAACAAAACTTACATAAACACGCCCTCTAAGGTACTGTGGTACTTTCCCATTATTCCATGATTCAAGCGCCTCTTTCAATCAAAGACCACAGCAGAGAATTTAACATGGCATGCCACGAGTACCAATAAACCCGGTGTTTTACGCCACCCATCTGATTCACCAGCATGGAAAGCCATAGATGACAGGTACTCCGATACCATTGGAAGTGATCCAAGAAATCTTCGTCTAGGGATTTGCACTGATGGGGTCGACGTACATAGAGGCAATAGAAACCACAGTGTCTGGCCGGTTTTAGCAGTCATTTACAACCTTCCACCTTGGATGTGTATGAAAAGAAAATTCATCATGCTTTCCTTATTAATATCCGGAGTGCCAGGAAACAATATTGATGTGTTTTTACAGCCTTTAATTGACAATCTAGCATCTTTATTTGAGGTCGCAGAGCCAACATATGATGCATATAAACAAGAAATGTTTACACAACGTGCAGTTGTGTTATGGACGATTAATGATTACCCTGATCTTGGTACACTATGTGGTTGCCCTTAAAGTGGATTCAAAGGTGGTGTGGTGTGTCAGGGCGACACTCAGTGTGTTCGACTTTATCACACAAAGAAGCAGAGTTATGCTGCCATAGAAGGTATTTATCACATGACCACCCTTTCAGAAATCAAACAAAGACGTTCAACGGAAAAGAGGAGATGAGAACCGCTAAAGAGCCTATGACAGGAGAAGAGATATACGAAGAGGTTAAAAACATTAACAATGAATGGGGAAAGGGATCTGAATCCCTAAGTGGGAGTAAGAGGAAAAGGGATAACACAACGCCGCACCAATATTGGAAGAAGTTCAACATATGGTACCAACGGCTAAGCTATTGGAAGTATGTACCTGTCCAACATTGTATTGATTTGATGCATGTTGAAAAAAATGTGACAGAAAGTATTGTTGGAACTTTGCTGAACATTCCCGGTAGGACAAAAGACGGATTGACAGCTAGAAAGGATTTGGAGTTTTTAGGGATTAAAAAGGAGTTGCAATCGAAAACAAAAGGCAACAATACAGAACTGCCTGCAGCATGCTTCACATTATCAGCGCAAGAAAAAGACATGTTTCTTGAAACACTGTATAAACTGAAGGCTCCACTAGGGTATTGTTCTAACTTCTCTAGTTTGGTGAATCTTAAAGAAAGGAAGCTACAAGGCCTTAAATCACATGATTATCACATGCTTATGCAATAGTTTCTGCCCCTTGCAATACGGTCCATCATGCCAGAACCAATTAGAAATGCTATAATCAGGCTTTGTTTTTTTTTTCAAGTCAATTTGTAGCAAAAAAATCATTGTAGAAGAGCTTGATAAGATGCAGGAAGAGAAAATAGTTACACTGTGCCTGCTGGAGAAGTACTTTCCGCCATCATTTTTTGATGTCATGGTTCACTTAATCGTGCACCTTGTTAGAGAGATAAAATTATGTGGGCCACCATGCTTTCGTTGAATGTATCCCTTTGAAAGGTGTATGAAGGCTATCAAAAGGCATGTGCGAAACAAAACTTATCCAGAAGGGTGCATTGCTAAGGAGAACATTGCGGAAGAAACAATCGAGTTTCTGAGCGAATACCAAAAAAACATCAAGAGTACTGTTGGTATTCCACATGATAAGCATGATGATAATGGAGAGACAATCCCTGTCACAGGCGTTAAATCAGTTGAAGTTTCTCCTGATCTTTTCAAGAAAGCACATTTCTATGTGTTGCAGAATACGCCTGAAATAGCGCCGTATATCGAGTAAGTATTACTAACATATATAATCTAAATTATATATATATAAATATATATAGGGTGCAGTTACTGTACGCTAATGCCTTAACGTACGGTAGTTATGCGAGACGTTCAAAGGCAAAAAACAAAGCTAAAAACCTAAAACGCTAAGCAAACGCACCCAAAATTAATATATACATATATATATATAAATATGTATATATATATATATATATATTAATTCGCAATATATTATACTCTTACTTGCAGACAACACAAGACCTCTTTGAAAAACCAAATGCCTGGTAAACGACAAGCATTGCTGGAGAAGGAGCATACTTTAAAGTTTGGTGACTGGTTACGCGACAAGGTAGATCAATTTATTAAGTCTTCTATAATTTTTAAAATTCTTTTATAGTTTCTGCAATGTAGGTGAAGAATCTAATCATTGTAATGAAATTCAAGTTGAAAGAGAGCTAACGGGCTCCCCAGGTTCTGTATCAGAAACCGTAAAGTGGATTGCACACGGAGCACACCGCAACGTTTACAAATACGACTCGTACGACATCAACGGTTTTGAATTTCGTACAAAATCTCATGATGGTAGAGTTTACCAGAACAGCGGGTTGGTGTAGAGGCGGATGACATGAACATCAAAAAAGACGTGGTGACGTATGTACAAAACTTTTATTTTGGGGTTTTGCAAGAGATATGGGTCCTAGATTATCATACTAAAAGAATTCCGGTCTTCATGTGCCAATAGGTTGACCGTAAACATGTATTCTTGGTTACACGTCGGTCGACCTAAACAAATTTGGCCACAAGGATGATCCGTTTATATTGGCCTCGCAAGCACGCCAGGTGTTTTATGTTCAAGATCAGCTGGATAGAAAAAAGCATGTTGTCCTCATGACTCCACCCAAGAATTATAGGCATTCGTATGACGAGGTCAATGAGGAATTTAGTACGGTAACTTTCCCTCATGAGGGTAATACATTGCCACTTGTACAACCAAATCAACTGCTTCGTAATAAGTCCCCAGATGATTACTGGCGGCCCGAGAAAAAGCCTACAACTATTCGTAATGGAGATTGACACCGATGTCGGGGTTGTCGACTCAACAGTTGTGTTCGTTCGGCTAGTTAGATGTAAATAATGTTTAAATATAGTTGTGATACATGATATCACCATTCTTTACTTTGTACTTATTAATTCAAACTAAAGAAATATTGGTTGTTTTTAATACTATTACTACTTATACGTACATGCCGGTTTGTTGAATTCATTCATCTTCTGGCTATTTTGATCAATTGGTGTCAAGTTCAAACATACATCATGTTACATCGATAAAAGTCACAATTGACTTGTAGTGTACCATAGTAAGATCAATAAAGTCATTACACTTATAACTGACTCGTACTATATCAAAGTTATATTAATACAAAGAAAGCCCAAAAATGCATCATTTCTCGTCTGATGGTTTTGTTTCTTGCACAACCTCTATTTGGTTATATTTCAACATACTTTTCAATAGCCGGTTTCCTGCAAAACATTATCAATTCATTTTATAAAAAAATAACCATTATGCCCTTCTTTTCACTAACCTGCATACCAAAATTGTACCCTCCAGACTTTGAAGAAGCCTTTGAACAAATAAAATTCAGTTTTGAAAAACCGCTTCCAAACTCAATGCCATCACCAGTAACCTTAGTTTAAGATTTGGTGACGGCATTGTGTCACACCCCCATCTTAGGCCTGGGAGCGCAACCCATAAGTTGGTATCGTAGTTGTAAATAAATCAGAGTTGCGTTGATTTGCGGAATACTTATAAAACTTTAATGATCGAAAGTGTAACTTTATATATATAATCAAAGGACGGGATTATAGAACACCCGTTTAAGTTGTTACAAAATATTTATGTGTTTATAATTACAAATCACCATATTAAGTTATTGCAAAATAATCCGAGCCATCGGATATTAGTAGCACTTCGACTCATCCAAGTGTTATCATTGGTCACCTGCAAAATGTAAGAAAATACGTCAGCAACGAATGCTGGTGAACACGCTGACGCAAAATAACTTCTTTTACTTTATTACCCCTCGAGACTACGCCAGCCTCGGCCCAACGTGGCTTAGGAATAACAAAGTCAAATAACACATTATAAACTAGAGCCTCTACTCTAGGTCACCTCAGCAAACACCGCAGCGTTCGACTTAGTTAAGTACCTGTAAATATACACATACGGTCGTACTCTCTGCAGGAGAGCGTCCTACGACCAAGGGTGGTGCGATCATGCCCATACATCGCATAGTACCACCTATGTAAGAATCCAGACATATGTATACCACAGCCTGAGGGCTAGGTTCATACCCATAGTTATAACGGTTTTAGGAACACATAGTCCCTTGTAAACAATTTCATATAACAAGTTGACTCATTTGAAAATAAGTTTAAAAGTTTGGGGGCGTATTCACCTTATCTCTTTAGGATCGGCTTCACTCATCGTTCAAGGGTCTTTCCATTTTCTTTATCTCGAACCTACAGTTACGAGTATAAATATTTGTTAGTCGGATACACGATCCGGCTTAAGACCTTTAGTCTTATATCTCAATCCTCGATTGAACCTTTAGTTCAATTCTTATTTACTTAAAAACCTCTTGTTTAAAAGTAAATTATAAACCTTTAGTTTATATGAAAACCCGACGTTTCTTCTTCTCTAAGAAACGTAATCTTTTCTTTTAAGAATACTCTTTATTCATTAAATAATATTTTCATAACAAAGAATATATACATATATACTTACACGCATATATATGTTATCACATATTCAACATTCAATCTTTCATTCATTTCTTTGTTATGTTTTCTTTTCTTTTCTTTTATTGAGGTATCGAGTATAACCTCGACTTAAGGCTAAAGCCTTGAATATAATATTAAATTATATTGAATTCGATATTACGCCTAACCTTAATGGCGTACCGAAATCCTAGGGACTTGAGCAGGACTCCGACGCCGCTTTACTTCTCGATCATCAAACGATTACTCCAAACTTCGGTACTCGTTGACACGTTTATCGAGATTTATTGCCATTTCAACAACACCTTCTTGGTATGTGGGTGGAAGGTGACACAACTTCTAAAGGAAACGTAGGTACATAAACGATGGAACGTGGCACGCTTATCGAGGCAAATCGCTTATAGGTTTTAGAGAGAGGCTAGAGAGAAATGAGATAGCAGATGTTGGATGTGGAAATGATCTGCCATTGGCCGCTATTTATAGGCCTCAAATTGGTTCCCATCTCGGTACGCGATGGGTCCCTAAGCAGACCTATCGCGTACCGCGATATAGGTCTGCTGACGCATAGCGTAGACCTGCCACGTGTCGACACGTGGCAGGCGCCGCTCCACGTGGCGACACGTGGCAGCACATAGTGCTACCGTGTGCCACGTGGCACACGTTTCACAAATTGTCAGACATCCCATCGCGGTACGCGATGGGAGTCTCTTCTGACTCATCGTGTAGCGCGATGGGTCAGGATACCAGAATTTTCATTTTTAACCCTTCAGTTTGGATTTTGGCAATTTTAATCCCTAGACTTTGGAAAGTTGATACTTTGAACTCGAAATTTTTACGGTGTTACACATTGAGTTTTGGAAAGGATTTTATCAAAATCTAACATCTTTGGGAAGTTTAAGATCTGTGGAAACCTTAGATATTTTCTGCTTGGCCAAGTTTGAAATTCACATAACATATATAGAAGTGTAATAAATTTCAGTCACCAGTTTTATTGCAGTCATTAAAGTCTCTGTTGTTATATAGTTGGTTGTTGAGTGTATAACTGCATACTACCTGTCAAAATGGTTTCCACACGCTTTGGAAACGCACAGAAGCTAATTAATTTTGGAAATTAATTACATTTATACCTACTACCTGTCCAAAATCTTGGAAATATATTTATGTAATGATAGCCTGCATTCAAGTTAATTAAAATAAAAAAAACTAGTATATCACACGCTTTGTACGCTTTTAATACCTGTCAGAAAATCTTTGAAATATATTTATGTAATAATAGCCTACATTCAAGTTAATTAAAATAAAAAAACTAGTTTATCTTACTAGATACGCTACAAATCAACTGAACTACAATAAATTACTGTCTCAACTAGCAAAAATTAAATTTTAGGTCTATTTTGTTATTCACTCACACTAACATCTATTTTAAAGTTATTTATAAAAATCAACATTAACTACGCTTCAAAAACGCAACCAAAATATAATAATAACATTTACAATAATAACATTCACATAACATATTAATACCAAAATATAATAACATTTACAATAATAACATTTACATTAATATAGAAAACCAAATTACATAAAACTAACTCCTAGCATTCGATTCCATATCGGAATTTACATCAGATTCCGTATCCGAATCTACATCCGGATTCTCTTCTGGAGTATGAGAGGGCATGATCCTCTCGTACATGCCATCAGAGGGGTAGGTAGAGTCCCTAAGCCTATGGAGGCGAAGGTTCACATGAGAATAGAATGCCCCATAAACGGACACCGCCTTGAAGTGCTCCAAGTCATTCAACTCGATGTACGCCACCTCGATTCCCAGCACTACCATTTCAATGCTGAAATAATCAGCAGTCGTGTACCCAAGCCACCTAACCATTCGGTTAAGTTGTTGGTACGTGAAGGTTTGAGGGTTGACATAGTCAATATACCTCACCCTTTGATTCCTCCAGACGGCGCCGGAAAAAAAGTGGAATCGTATGGTGAAAAATGTGGGGTCGGAGTAGATGGGGGCATGAGCACCCGGTGCACGTTCGAGCCAAGCTGTAGCCATTATCGGAAAGAAAGGTGATTGTGATTGTGATTGTGGATTCTGATTATGGATTGTGATTGTGATTGTGGATTGTGATTGGTATTTAAACACCATCGGAAACCACCGGTACATCTCCCTGACAATTTGAAATTGGCGGCACAAGAAACTGTAAAGGCAATGATGACGTCGCCACTCGTCAAATCAACGTGTGGCCATTAATTACGATTCGACACGCTTAAAAATATTATAGTGTGACCATTTATCACTTATAGCCACACAGAATAAGTGTATCCGTGACAATAAAAAACTTAGAAAAAATAAAACTAAGATATTCTTTGGTCACACAACCTCCTATAAGTGGTCATTAATTACATTTGGACACACTTAGAAATATTTAAGTGCGTCAATTTCTCACTTATAGCCACACATAATAAGTGTATCCGTGACAATAAAAAAACTTATAAAAACAAAACTAAGATACTCTTTAGTCACACAACGTCGTATAAGTGGCCATTAATTACATTTGGACACTCTAAAACATCCTTTAAGTGTGACAATTTATAACTTATAGCCACACATAATTAGTGTATCCGTGACAATAAAAAACTTATAAAAAGCAAAACTAAGATACTATTTGGTCACACAACCTCATATAAGTGGTCATTAATTACATTTGGACACACTTAAAAATATTTTATTGTGACCATTTATAACTTATAGCCACACATAATAAGTGTATCCATGACAATAAAAAACTTATGGAAAATAAAAGTAAAATACTCTTTGTTCACACAACGTCGTGTAAGTGGCCATATATTTTAAGCGTTTTAGCCACATAACTAATAAATACAATGGTTGTTCGTCATATTTCGCCACTTTATTAAAAATGTGGATAGAAAATGTGACATTAGGTCATACAACGTAATATAAGTGACTATATCTTTTACCTTTTAGACACATCTCTTATCAATACAGTAGCCGTTTGTCAAATTTAGCCACACTATTCAAACATGTGGCTAGTTAAATGTCACAGTTTGTGGCTAATGCATGTGTTTTTGGTCACATGTATCAAAGATCAAACAAACTATGACTGTAGGTCACATTTCGCCACACGTTTTTATAATGTGGCTAGTTTTTGTCACAGTTTTTTTCAAAGTGTGGCGAAAAGTACCTGACTAGGTATAGAATGGTCACGTGAAGAATAGTATGTGTGGCCAAAACATTCTGGAAGGTTTTCAAACATGGTCAAAGACCTTTTAGCCACACATTTAAGCCGAAGTGTGGCAAATCACCCAGACCACATGTGTGACGGAAGGTCGATATTCATGTAGTGCAATGGTTATACATGATTTAGGTTGATCCAAATGGCTCTTTTAGTGTATATAAGGTCCCACTTGTTGTTAAATGCATTTCATGACATGATGGGCATTTACAACAATGAGACTTACATTCATATTTAGAATAATTATCTTAATATTTCTGCTCGCTATATTTGTTTGTATGGCGAAAACCTGAGTCACCAGTAGCGTTGGAGGTGGTGGAAACAATCGTTGGGATGGTGTCGATAGTAGTAGAATGACATATTTGGTGGAGTTAGTCAACAAATAGGCAGTGGCGGAGATGGTGACAATTGTAATGTCGACTGGTCTCGCCCCAAAACCCGAAGTTATGAGGGTTGGATTATAAATATATTGTCAAATTCGATATTGTTAAACAATTTCTATTTTACTCGCATTTGGTATCACATGATACACCCATACTAGAGGAAGAGAAGTGGAGAGTCCTCACTCCCTCAACTAAGTTCCTCTTTGCCAAATACTCGTCTTGCCCTAACTTTGTATGGCTTAGTTAAATACTTGTAATGAGTTTACTTTTCGTTGCTAAATATTTGTTTTGTCCTAACTTTGTATGGGATATTTGCTAACTTGTTAATATTCTAATTTTGCGAGATTTTTTTATAGACACTCTAATTTAGCTATTTCTTGCCGTCTCAAAGTCCGGATTAATTAAAGAGTCTACAGGAAAAGAAAAAACAAAATCCGAAATTTTATCTTGATTTAAGCTTAAAAGATATAATGAAATGCACTTAAGCTCGTTACTATTTGCTTTACTACATTTGACAATCTTCTTCAACTTCAACTACTATATGATTAATTTAGGTTTTACGCTGTGTTCCTGAGTTCATTTAAGAAAAAAAAGACAAGGAAAAGAAAATTTTCTCTTCTTATCTTTTCTTTTGGTATCTTCTCTTTTGCTTCAACTTATTTTCCTTCATAATCTTTTCAATTTGAAAAGATAAAAATTCTTTTATTTTACTCATCATTTTCTCTTATCTCTCCCACCTTTTCTTTCATTAAATGAAACTCGGGAACACCTGTTTTAAATTTTCCTTCCTTTTCATTTCTTAAATGAAACTCGGGAACACAACATATTTATTCCATCCCTCATTTTCCTTCCCTTTCCTCAGTTAAATGAAACTCGGTTAGTGTTTTCTAATTTCTTGAGAAATGAGAATTATATGACAATATCCGTTAAATGGCCAACATTCTTTATGGATTGAACTAGAGGCGTTCAAAAAACCCGGTCCTGAACCGTTAACCGGAAACCGAACCGGACCAGATCGCTTCTAAAACCGGTTTCTGCCAAACCGGTTCCCAAACCACCGGTTTTAAAACTTGTTTTTTTTGTCTTAAACCGGTTAACCGAACCGAACCAGTCCGGATCAGTTTGACTAGTTCTATGCTTAAACCGATTTATAAACTGAACCGGTTTGTATCAAACAGATTTTGAACATGCAAACCCCAAACCGAGGTTTGGAAAAACCCAGTTTTGTATACATCTAGATTCAAGTTTTAACCAATGAATGCAAAACCCAAGTGAAGTGATGCTTTTGTTGGAAGTTTTGGGCCGGTTTCAGTCTGAGTAGAAACGAGTTATAGTCTGCTAATTTGTGGCCCGGAAGTCCGGAACAGTAGCCCATTTTCAAGTTCAAAATCGTAAAAGAAAAACTGTATTTTTTTACTTGATTTTTATTTAGTTACAGAAAGTATAATCAACTAAAATAGGTTTAAAATTTAAAATACATTGCTAATATGTTATAGTGCATGTTTGATATTTCATATAAGACAATTTTTTTAGACGGAGATCATGCTTCATTTTCATTAAATTATTTAAAATACATCGAAATAAAACAATTTCTGTTTGGCTTCATATATTGAAAAAAAATAAGATAAAAAAACGTTACAGAGGTAAACAAATAATGTAACAATACTTAACAAATACAAAAATTATAAGCTGTTAAATTGAGTGTATATGACATTTGAACCAAATTTGGTATAAACGTACGTTTATTTACATAAATTTAATTGTTGCGTTTAGTAAACATATTCATAAGATTTCTTTAAGATGGGTTTTCCAGTTTATTTTGGTGGTTAATATCAGCTTTTGTTTTTTAGCTGTTTTGTTGGGTTCTTCTAATTTAAAAAGTTGTTAGGTTGAAAATGTCTCATGTGTGAAGTTAGTTCGTGTGGTTACATCAAGTATTTATTTTCATTGTTATCATCATAGTCTTACTTATTTAACCAATATTTTTAAAAAATTGTAGAATAATGATAACCCCGTAAGGTGTAATGCATTATTGATCAACTATATATAGGAGTACAATAAGATAAATACAATGAAACATAATCAAATACAATCTCCTAATTATAATAATACTATAATACTAAAACTCTAATATGATATTCTTCTACTATATTCTCTAACATTCCCCCGCAGTCAGAGCAGAAGGAAATCGGACACTCGGACTGGAGCGCAAAGCTTGTGAAGATACACGCGATCGGCACCAAGCAAGAACTCGATCAGTTATAGGATCTAAGAAGATCACTGGTGGCATGACCGTGGTCAGGCGGCTAAGCATGATGACAGGAGCTTCGACTGCGATGGCAGGAGCTATGATTGAGTCGGCCAAAGCAACGACTTGACGACAAAGAAACAAAAATTATATATTCCGAAGAATAAAACTAAAAAATGTAAATTAAAAAAAAAACATTTTTTCCAACGAAAAACTAAATTTCATTCAGTAGAACCGAAAATAAAACCCAAAATTTCAATTTAAAAAACAATCGATAGTTGGAGATGAGGGTTAAAACTGTTTTTTCTAAAATAAAAGGAAATTTATTGGATCAAAAGAAAAGAAAATAGAGAAAATAAAAGAAAAACAAAGAGAATCAAAGAAAACTAAATAAAACTAACTAAAAGAAAACTCAAAAACGTAGTTGACCCTGATTAAGAGAGTGCGGTTAAAAAAAGATAATAAAGATTCAATAATTTAAAACGTGGTAACACATGTGTTACGTTTGGAACCGAACTGTGCAGACAGCTCCAACTAATAAAGGGTTCTACTCGTAATTGAACGAAAAAAATACGGCTGCAGCTGTGTTGGCTACTTTGGCCCGTAGGCGCGTAAATATGATATAGAACGGCAGCAAGAAAGTAATATATTATGTATGTACAAACGTCCCCGGGCAGGACGAAAACAAGAAGAAAAGTAAGAAACATGTCAGAAGCCTAAGGCTTTGATACTATGTAGAATAATTAAAACCCGTAAGGTGTAATGCATTATTGATCAACTATATATAGGAGTACAATAAGATAAATACAATCTTCTAATTAAGGTAACACTATAATACTAAAACTCTAATATGATATTCTTCTACTATATTCTCTAACAAACCACACCAATTTTTCATCTTTGTTAGACATGGGTCCCTATGATCACATAAAATCAAACATGTTAATTAAATCCTTAAGATTTGATCATTTCCTTCTTCAAAACCTAGTTATAATATAAAGAAATTTATTATTTAATAGTTCTTTTAATATTTTATGTTATTAATATCGTTTAAAGATAAACTGAGTTTATGAATAAAAAGTATATTAAAAAATTAATATAATTAATGTTTTGCATAGAAATATATTTAGGTTAAAAATTGAGTTAACAAGGTTGGTTAAAAGGCTTGTGTTGTGGAGCTTGTTAGAAATGGTTTTGTTTGTAATCGAGCCTTGCAAGCTTGGCTCGGTTAGAAAGTGTGCTTAGCTCGGTTTGGTTCGTAACGAGCCATTTGTCAGGGTTTGGCTCTCTCGTTAGCTCGGCACAGTTTGTTAGGAATTATTATATTTTCAAAAATGTTAAAGAAGAGAAGAAATATATTCCTCGAAATCCCCTCAAATCCTAGTATAGATAGGTGGCTAAAAGCAAAATTCTCGTTTTTATTTCTCTAAATTATTGCATTATTGCTGTTGCGGGTTGGTTCGGATATGATCTTATTTTGTAATCGGTTTTATATGAATATGTATTACTGTAACTTATTTATATTCCGTTGAACTCGTTATAAGCTTTATTTTGTATTTGACGGAACTTTGATACAAAATAAATTTAAAATTGAAAGCTTGTTTTAAAACCAAACCAACCTAGCCAGCTTGGTTTAAAACCAAGTCAAGCCTGAGCTTGTCCCAGCTTGCCTCGGATCAGCTCGTGAACAGCGCTAGAAGTTAATGCTTGAAGAGAAAATGTCATAAAATATACTTTTAGTTTTGACATATTTAAAGTTCATAGAATTATTGAGGAATGAGAATAAGGGCGCTCCATCTATTATTACTTGTTGAACACCATCTCTTTGTTCACATCCATCCAAATATCTAATCAGAAAATAGTGAACGAAAAATAAGAAAATAATATAAGGTCATAGATTATATTCTAACACATCTTAATTCCATATAAGCTCCACATCATTCATTTTTTTTCTCTTTTACTCCGTCCATGATCGCATAGCAAATGCTTTAAGTAAAAACTTGTCAAGAATGTGTGTCGTAATGCTTAGTCCTTGGCCCTTCGTAATAGATAGTCTTTGGTCAAGTAACTAAGTAAGCGTCTATCGCGGTGCATTCCGGTTCTAATAGATGCTCTAACAAGTCAGCTAGTGAAGAGTATTAAATTTTGAAGTAGATAATCGTAATCAAGTTTTATTTAACTCTTAATATTAGTATTAACGTTACTAGAGGAGAGCGAGGGTCGAGATAGCAGCGTATTTTGCGGCATGATTGTGTATCCCCATTTAAACATAATTAATATAACAAATCAATTAGTTATTAATACATAATTAATGTATATTGTTCCTTTTAACCCGTTAAAAGCATAACACATGGGCCAATTTAACACACTTAACACAAGTGGGAAGTGGTTTAATCCATCTTTAAAGTGTCATGTCACTTTAACCTATGTATGAGTTAGAGTATAGCACATGGCCTAATGACCCCACTTAATTAGCTTGATAATGGTGTTAAAAACAGAGACCAACTTCGTGTGAGATTAAGATACACAGTCATGCCGCAAAATACGCTGCTATCTCGACCCTCGCTCTCCTCTAGTAACGTCAATACTAATATTAAGAGTTAAATAAAACTTGATTACGATTATCTACTTCAAAATTTAATACTCTTCACTAGCTGACTTGTTAGAGCATCTGTTAGAACCGGAATGCACCGCAGTTACTTGACCAAAGACTATCTATTACGAAGGGCCAAGGACTAAGCATTACGACACACATTCTTGACAAGTTTTTACTAAAAGCATTTGCTATGCGATCATGGACGGTTTTTAGAAAATAAAGATTTAAGCAAATTGATTTTTAAAATATTTATTACAAATTTATTATTTCTTTAATAAGAAAACAAAATACATGGATATATAAAAACTGTCTAAATATTTCTCTCTGTCTAAAAAATCATTTTAAAATAACTTTCTATATATTTTTGAACATTTTATAACATATTAAATTTGTGTAAGCAAATTCTTATTTGATCAACAAACTTAAAGAAGCATTTATTAAATAAAATTTAACTGGATTTATAAAGTTTATAAACTTAAAAACTAAACAAACTTATATAACTCTTGTAATAACATATCCTTTTAATTTTTAATAATTTATGAAATGCTCCGAACTCATATATCTCAAATTGTATGATTATTTGAATATATTAAATATTTTTAAAAAGGTAGTAGATTAATTGAAAAAAAAGTTAGATGTTGATGTATTAGGTTACAGTTACCAGATAGAGTATAAGATTTTTAAGTTTATGCATTACTAAAGATCTTATCTTTTAAATAACCTGAACTTGGTCGATGATGCTATTTTATTTGATTCCCTCTACCCAACGTCGTACTACCACACCAAACTTCACGTTACCAACACTACTTTTCAAGCTTTTAAATAGCTGATACGCTGCATCACTGAAATTAAATAAATAAACAAATATCTTTTCAAATAACAATATTTAAAAAAAGATTAATTAAATAATTAATTACATTTCTCTAGAGTCTAGGCTACTAATAAAACCACCATCTGTCAAGATGAACTCATGTTTACAACAACACCGGCGGACTTTGCAGCATTGCAGACGGGACAAACACTGACGGACGAGACACACACCCTACACACGCATAGATGCCTGCAAGGAAGCAGCAACACGCATGACTCTTCTTTCCCACACTTCCGGCACTGTCTGCAGTACCTACTTTCATTATTACCTTTTCTCTTTCCTCCGTAATCCTCCTCGTAATTGCTGCCGCAGTACGATTGAGCGTCATCAACCATTACTGTTGCATTGTCTGCATTATGATGCCGCGGTAGCTGGACTAGTACCTGCTGGAGCTTGTTTCGTAAGGCGTTCGCTGTGGCCTCGTTATTTTGAACCAATTGCTTCAGTAATTGATTCTCCATGCTTAGAGATTTTATTTTTTCTTCTAGCGAAAAGTTTATTCGTCCGATTTGAAGGATTTCGTCGTCTTTCGTTTTTAATTGTTTTATTATCGTTTCATGTACGGATGAGATCAATCTCGCTGCGTTTCGCTTTCGCATCTCTTCGATCTCCGATCTCACTTTCTCAGTCTGTAATACGTAACTCATTTAAACTAATTTAGTACAATTACAATGAAGGGATAGATAAACAGACAACAAGCTGCGAGTGAACACATTCATATAAAAAATAGCAAAACGAATTTGATAAATGCCTCTTACGTGTTCAACAATTAACCGATCAATCTCCGATTGCTGTTGATAGATCTGCGACGAGATATTAACGCCGAGAAGCGGTTGATTGAATGAAGACGAATCACGTGAGCGTTTCCTGTGAAGCGTAACACCGGTTACATTTATCGAAGCAGGCGTCAAAAACGGGTCCATATCTCCAGATCCGTACGTCGGAAGTTGATAAATCAGTTCTCTAATTAATCAAAATAATGTACCAAATCATAAGTTGAATAAAATGTAAAATAATAATAACAAGATGCCACCTGTTAGAAGGCGGATAGAGAGTGAAATGAGAGGCTTCAACTGCCAAAGGTCATGCAAATGTATGAGTGTTTATGGTAGGTGGGTGGTTGGATAATAAGAAACGCTCGGATAGTGTGATGAGTTGAATTTGAGATGTTATACAAATATCACCACCGACCGAAGCAAAGGGGAAGTCCGTAATGGAAGCAAATATATGATGGCTATTTTGTTTTTATATATACATGACTGATGACTGGTGTATCTGCCACGTTAAAATTGCCAGGTGGGCCCACTGTTTGTCGTAAGGTGCAAGTCTTTGATATGGGCCAGCCCCACTGATAAGGCAAGCCCATTGAATGTTGCTAGCCGGAATGAAAGAGAGGTTAATGGTCAATGGGTACTAGAGAGTTATTGTCGATTGAAAATGAAAGACTTTGTCTATATTCTATATTTCATATGGAATAGATGGTCACTTGGTGTTTCTGGAATTCTCGCTTGTGTCGACTGGTTTGTCTCGGTTACACGTTTATATATATTAGGGTGCTGATAATTTTTAACATGGATCTTTTAATATAACACGACACGGTGTTAAACAAGTTTGGATTTGACAGGCTCTACAAGTTCTGATACTGAATCCATGGTAATACTCAAATGGCTCAAGAACCCACAGTGCTATTACAAAAAATAAAGAAAAACTAAACTGAAAGATTCGGTGGGCAAGCTTAAAGCTTGAAAATTCTTTGACAATTCGTCACTCAACTAAGGGTGTGTTTGGGGTTCCTTATTTATGTTGAAAATGTCTTTTTGTGATAAGTGAAAAATGACTTGTGACTTTTTAATAAGGAGTTTTTAAAAAAGTGTTTGGATTAACATAAGTCAATAAGTTGTTTGTTAAATAGTGTTTAGTTTAATTTAGTGATGTAAATGACCAAAGAGGACATTTTTTAGAAGTGAATAAGTTGTTTTTAAAAGTATTTGGGTGGAATGGGTATTCTAAACTTATAAGGAGATAAGTTACTAAAACCTAACTTATTAACACACCCTAAGATAATTAAGGAATTTGAATTTTGAACAAATAATAAAAGATAGACGATATGCTAGATTCGAATAAGCTCTCTTGTTTGCACTCCAAGGATTCCTCCATGTGGGTAACCAATCGGGTCGGGTAGTATCATCTGGTCGGATGCTCCCACATCATGTTTCATAGCAATTTTGTTTAACTATATATGTGATATTTATTGTGTAACTTGACTATAACTTATGCTAACATGTTTCTCTAAACGAGTTAAAAATATTTGAAGGGCAAAAATTGGTTCACAAGACGTAAATGAGTTGGTAGTTGTAAATTAGTTATGATCAAAATGAGCATAAATGAGTTGACGGTTTGAACTAACATATTAAATATTTAATTATTATATTTCTAATAAAAGTCTATCCAGATAATTAATTTTATTATAACCTATTTATCAGTTATGAATTATACGTGTGGGACATAATTAACTTTAAAGATATTTGATAGCGGTTAATTTGGTCACGACTTTCGGTGGTTTATGGATTGATTTAATTAGTACTTCCCAACTACATTATATTGTAAAGTTAAAACCATCGGCTGAGTTTTGGTCAAGGATAATGAAAGGTGAATTAATTGAGAAATGTGTAGAGTTTGAAAGTTGATTAAAAGAAAGAAGAGGTGGGTGGGTCACAACCTCCATGTAGAGATGGTCAAAAAAACCGGTCCGGGAACCGGTTTGCCGGTTTAAACCGGAAACCGGTTTTTAAGAAAACCGGTTTTTTAAAAACCGGTTTGACCGGTTTACAAACCGCCGGTTCGTATTTCGGTTACACGTTTTAGAGCCAAAACCGGTTAACGAACCGGTTTTTTTTTTTATAACCGGTTTTTTTTTATAACCGGTTATGGAAAAACCGGTTAACCGGTTTATAAAAAAACCGATTTTTGACCGTTGTGGAAAAACCGGTTAACCGGTTTCTCCATAACCGGTTAACCGGTTAAAAACCGGTTTTTGAACGTTGTAACGGCTATATGCCCGTTTTTTTTTTTGACCGTTTTTTTTTTTTTTACCATTTTACCCCCACAAACATCTATATATAGTTTTGGTTGGGTATTGGTTAGATCACACTCGATTATACGACTCCAAACGCTCTAAACGTTTATTTCATACGCGATTATTTTGTTATCTCACGCTCAATTATACCACATTACCACTCCATACGCTCTTATTTCGTAGTCGATTATCATGGTCTCCCAAAGTGCTGCTTCATCCGTCAACATGGGTGCCTCAAACACGAGAGAAACGGTCGTTCGGGTCATCCCCACGAAACGAAACCAAGATGTTTGGCAACATTTCGACCTATGCGAAATGTCTAACGGTAGCCAAAAAGCTCGATGCAAACATTGTTTGAAGTTTTATGGCAAAGATGCAAACTCCACTTTAAAAGCGCATGTACAAAGGCCCTTTTGCAAGGCCTTGAAGGACGAATCGGGAAGTAGTTCGCAGCCGGAGATGACGAATCAAGGAACGGTATTTACGTACGACCTTGAAGCGGTACGTCAAAAGTTTTCAAACTTTGTGATTCAACAAACACTTCCTTTCAACCACTTCGACAACCCTCAATTCACGGAGATGATGCAAAAGTATGTTCAACCACGCTACCAACACGTAAGTCGTTCGACCCTTATAAGAGATTGTCTTAAAGCATGGAAAAACGCTAAATCCGAACTAATTTCATACTTTTCAAACTTACAAACTGGTGTAAACTTAACAACGGATGTGTGGTCGGTACCTAATGGTTCGCCCGACTCATACATTTGTGTGACGGCTCATTGGGTTGACCCCGAGTCGTGGCAAATGATGAAACGAACCGTTGCGTTTCAATTGTTTGATTACCCGCACACGGGTAGAAATATTTTTAAACTCTTGGATAAAGTCATTCGACAATACAAGATTGAACATAAAATCTTTTCAATTTCGTTTGATAACGCGTCCAACAATACGGCCGCGGTTGGCCATTTAAAATTAAAGTATAAACCTATTTGTGATGGAGCGTTTTTTCATAGCCGATGCATTGCACATATTATCAACTTGGCCGTGCAAGATGGGTTAAACGTGATCGAAACGCAAAGAAACAATTTTAAAAGAATGTTACGAGATGTTTTTAGCAACAATAAAACATTTTCAAGATACAAAAAATTTTGTGTAAAAGCTAATTGTCAATGGTTGGGGCCAAATTGGGATTGTCCAATAAGATGGAACTCGACTTGTGATATGTTTGAGAAAGCCATCCAACAAAAAGAATCATTAATTGCGTTTCATCAAATTTTGTCAAGTAGGGGTAAATGTGCACCGTACGATCCTAGAAACTGGTTATTGATTGAGATCGTTACGGAGGTCCTTCAAATTTTTAAATCTTGCACAACTAGTTTATCTGGGGTTTACAATCCAACAAGCCCCATTGCTTTACCAAAAATTGCTGTCATGTGCACAAAGTTGAGTGAACTTCATTGTAGGGGTGCACCTTATTTTGATATGGGTGTAAAAATGAAAGAAAAATTTAGAAAATATTTTCAAGAACTACCCGCTGTTTTGACATGTGCTGCTGCGTTAAACCCTTGCATCAATGTTGGTGGTGTTGAAGCTTTAATAGAAAAAATTTGTGATGAGCTAGAGTTAAACGACGATCAAAACCCCTATTATAGCCAAACTTTAAAGAATGCTTTCAACACCACCTTGTCAAACATGTATGATGTTTACCTTACAAAATACGGGTCGTCTTCCTAAATTCATGACTCGTTAAGAGCTGTTGCCCAATCCCAATCCCAAACCGACCTTGAAATGGGGATGTACTACATGATTTGGGAAGACGCCGGTAAACGTCAAAAGGTAAACACCCCAAGCAGTGAACTTGGAAGGTATGGTGGTACCAACTTTGTGAAACACATGACTCCGGATGAATTTAGAAGTCTTGATTTGCTGGCTTGGTGGAGAGGTAAGGAGGATGAGTTTCCGATCCTCGCCGCCATGGCCAAAGATTTACTAACGGTCCAAGCTTCCACGGTAGCTTCGGAGTCTGCTATTTCTATTTCTGTCAGGGTTATATCGATTAGGAGGACTCGACTCACTCCACCAGCTATAGAGATGTCGATTTGCTACAAGGATTACTTGGACTCTTTAGATAGGGCACAACATCAACGCTCACTCGAGGGGGAAATGGAGTATGAGGCGGGCTTGTATGAAGACGAGGTCAATCAAGGACACACTCAACCAATGACCGATGAAGAAGCCGCGTACGACGATTACCTAAGGAATAGCTCGGGATCGGGTAGCGAAGAAAATTAGTTAAAGAAACAGCAAACATGGAGGCAAATAATGAGTAAGAAACAGCAAGTTGTTCATGTAATCGTGTCTAAGCATTCTTTAATGTTTGTATTTTTGAGTTTCGAATATGCGATAACGATTTAATGTTTGTATTTTTAATGTAAAAACTATAAATGAAAGTTATGTGTTTTTAATCTTCCAAGCAAAGAACCCTAACAACGAAAGCAAAGAATGGCTTCGGTCAGTCCGTTTTGCCTTGTAGTTACCGGTTTGCCTTGTAGTTACCGGTTTGTTTATACTGTGAAAAAATAATGGTTATTTAAAAAAAAAAAAAAAAAAAAAACCGGTTAACCTAAAAACCGGTTATTAAAAAACCGGTTAATAAAAAAACCGGTTTATTAACCGGTTCTAACCGATTTCTAAACCGGTCCTAACCGGTTAGACCGGTTAGGGTTTTGACATACAAAAACCGGTTATTAACCGGTCCGGTTATTAACCGAACCGGTTTTTTTCCGGGCCAAAAAAACCGGTCCGGTTAATAACAGAACCGGTTTTTTTAAAAAAACCGATTTGTGCACCTCTACCTCCATGGGGTGTTGGAAAAATGGTTCATTGTTTCTTCCACCTTCATCTTTTACTTTTCTTTTTTCCAATTAATGCATGATTTATTTAGTCAAACCCTAATGTTTAATACTTTGATGAAAAATATGTAAAATTACCAGGGATCGTTATATGGGTAATAGCAAACAAAATCGTAAAATCGTGTTTCATACCTGATTAAATATCCAATGGATCTTAAACGTACCCATTAGTAAGGAGGAAGGAAGCATAATCGAAATGAATCATGAGTTTTCTTCTATGATCGATCGATATACATTAACAACTTCGAATTGAATTAGTTTCTCCTCAACAAATAAGAAAACCGTCATATTTTGTCAATATGTGAAATCACTACTCTAGTGACACTTGCTTTAACAAACCAGATTTACTTAATAAACCTAGGTAGAATAGAAAATATCACAACTAATATTAAATTGAAGGTTTGTGCAATTTGACTATATTGGTTGAAGACATGTTGCATTTTAAGTTCCTTGATTGTGCTTGAGTGTATGAGAATTTGTAACACAAATGTAACGTGGCTTTCTTTAGAACTACGATACATCTTAATTTTATTGATTTTATTAATTTTATGTAACAACTTTAAAAGATATTATTTATGTTATTATTCGCATACTTGGTCCCCAAACTGTTAGATGGTGTTAGCAATTTATTTTACACAAATAGCCATTATCAAAAAAAATGACTTAGATAACGTTTGTTATGTAGGAATGAAAGACGGAATTGAATTATCCATTTTAAGAAAATGAAAAAAAGTGTGTTTGTTTAACAATGGAATGTAATGAACTATATTTCATTTCTTCTAAAACATCCCAATTTCATTTCATCCATTCATCATTTTTTTTCATTTCATTCCCTCTTACACCCTATATCACCTCCACCACCCTCCTCCTCCCACCACCGCCGCTACTGCCGTCTGCCGCCACCCACCACTACCAGCCACCGCGTGTCTTTACTACCACCACCACCCACAGTCACCAGCCATTGCCAACACTGCCATCCGCCCACCACCATCAGCCGCCCGCCACCACCACCATCCATTGCCCCCGCCCCTCATTACCACCACCCACCACCACCACCACCATCACTTTCACCATCCACGCCCCGGCGCCACGCACTGCTGCCAACCACAATCACTGCTGGCCACCTCCATCAACCCATGGCTCCCACCCTGGGTACCACCGTCACTGCCGCCCCACCACTCACCACCCACCTCTAAGTCTCTAACCACCATTATCTTCCGCTGCCCACCACCACCCACAGCGCCAACCACCATCAACGCCCACCATCGCCAACGCCAATGTTGTCACCTACCTCCCACCACCACAGTCACTCACTACCATTTTAGTTCAATTTTTTGTTTTTCTTACATGTCAAACAACACAAAATAATGATTCATTTCATTCTCATGTGGTAACCAAACATCTCATTTGAATGGTAATAACTGTTCCATTCCATTATCCATTCTATCTCAACATCAATTTCATTTCTCCGTTCATTCCATCATCTTATACCAAACAAATCATTAAATTACCCTGTACTTAACATATTTAAATTATCATAATTAGTGTCACGGTTGAAATGTAAAAAGATTCCATTTGGGTTGAAAGGGGACCAAATCACAGTGATCAAAATAGTAATTTTAATTGAATGGAAAATATGTTTTCGACGTTTAAAAAGAAAACCATCCAACCAGTCTCTTACGTTTCCATTACAAAGTTTGACCAAACTGATTAAGGGTCTTTAAAAACCAATATGGATTGCGGCTACAACTGGAGCCAACTTGAAACCGAACAAGAGCCTTATAAGTTATAACTGTCGTTGTGTGATCTTCATTTTCTATTAAAATTCGGTTTGTGACCTGGTTATAAACTGAAAAACACAATTTGAACCAAGTGCAATTTAAACTGTTATACATATGATCTATTTGCAAGTATATGTGACGTGTAACTAACTTTTAACTAGAGGGAGTATACTTATAAAACCTAACAATAACAAGTTAAGAAAATGAATTAGGTTTTACTTCTCGATGAATGGAAATTATACTTTCTAGTTTCTACTAAGTTTAGAATAATATTATTGGGACATTCTTTAAAAGTCCACTTATTATGTACATGGTATTCTACAATTCTAGGTCCATGTCAACCAAATAAAACCAAAACATACGTCCTAAAAAGGGAGCCAACAGGTACAATAGTAGAAATCTATTAAAAATATAACATTGACTAAGAGCATCCACAACAAAACGTCACATCAGATTCCAAATTTGTTTTATAAAACCCCAACTTTCTACCACAACAACGAACATTAACGTCTTGTTCTTGAGTTTTTTAACTAAGGAAAGAAAAGGAAATGAGATGGAAGGATAAGAAAGGGAAGGGAAGGGAAGAATTTTTTTTTAATTATGTGTGTTCTTGAGTTGTAAGGAAATTAGAGGAAATGAAATGATAACTATGTTATCCTTTGTAATCATCCCATTTTTGGGAAAATAACTTTTTGAAAAAAAACCTTAATTTAATCCCTCCTAACTCTTCCTACTCCTTTCTTTTCCATCCTAAAAAAACAACATGGCGTTACAAACCTCATTAAAATATTATTAAAACCATATATATAATATATATGTATATATCCATATGAAAGGGTGGAAAAATAGACCCACCACCCCTTGTTTGTTGCAAGTTTGGAGATTCAAACTCCATTATTCAAACTTTCTTCTACAACAATAAATTGAGTCTATGCTTATTTGCTTTTCTTGCCATATCATTCAAATCTTGGGCATTGCAACCCGTTGTGGATGCTCTGATGAATAATTAAAACATGTATTGATGGGGCATATGCTCCATTTATATAATTGAAGTTCTTATAAATTGTTATTATTTAAACTTTTTAAGTACAAATCGTTATCATATACAACTTTTAATTTTATTTATACTTCAAATTTACTAGTTAAAATAACTATTATACTTTTAATTCAAACTTGCATACAATGAAACATACAATTTTAGTTCCCATTCTTTAAATCTTTTATTATTTTTGATTCACAGTTTTATTACTTGATAAACAAAGATAAAATAGCAACCAAAACCTATAAAAAGATATTAAAAATTAATAATAAAGTCGAATCCATAGGCATGGCTAACTTAAAATTTGGGTCATCACGGATTCGCGGGCTTTGAAGTAACTTGTCACGGTTTGGAGTTTACGGGCTTTTGAAGCTGGACTTTTATTTGTGCTCGTTTGCTATGCTGCCACTGACACACACTACTCATTAGCTGTACAAATCCAGTTCCACGTCCAAGTCATCAGTTGAGGTTGATATCGGTTCAGGTTGGGTCAAAGATAATCAAATTGGGTTCTAGCAAAACCAACTCTTCAAAACCAATTCGGGTTGAAACTGGTTTTGACGTGGAAATGGTCGGGTTTGACCTTGTTTTAACTAGGCTCGGTTCAGGTTTGACTGGTGTTAATTGCTAGCTGATTATAACCCTATGGTTCCGCTTGACTCCAAACTTGGTTCAATCAAATCGGATTCTAGTTCGGGTTCATTTCGTGTTCGAAACCGGGTTAAGTTCCTACCATGGTTTTTTGGGCACTCATTAACGCAAGTTCGGTAAACCGCATACAAGGAGCACAATGATAGCTAACTAACAATATAATTTAATTTTTACTAGGAACGTTTGTTTCGTGCTATTAGTACTCCAAGGGTGACCTAGCTTGTCTTAGACCGTTATAGGTCAAATTTGACACTTGATTCGTATCAAAGCATATTTACCATCTCGTGAGTTGATATCTAACTTTAAGTGCATCGTAATCTTTAAATTTTACTGAATATAGTATGAGCGTATTGTGTAATTTATTTGGCACAAACTCGGAATAATATAATTATATAAACGAATATGTAAGGTCACCCAAAGTACGGGTGTTCTTGGTGTTATTTATTCGGGTTTCGGGTTGTTTGGGTCGGGTTGTTTGGGTTTGAGCTCAAAACAAATTGACCCAAGAACCGACCCAAATAAGTTCGGTTTGTTTGAGTTAATTCGGGTCAAGTTTAACAAATTAAAAAAATTTATCCACCTTTAACAATATAATAAAGTTAAAAAAAACATATTCCAAGCCGTTATAAAACCATATATACAGCCATATTCAACAATAACTTATAATATTTTGCAAAGCATGAAATTTATCATACAAACATGTATTATACGGGATCAATACTTGTGTAGATTGAAGAAACATACTTAATACATATTGGTTTAAATATTATACTATTTAAGCTTTTGAATTGAAGCTATATTCTCAACATGCTTTATAGTAATACATTGAGATCTAGTATTAATTGGAGTCTTGAGAACAACCGAACAAGAATACATATGGTCACTATGTTACTTCACCGATAAACTTCCCTATAAAAATCAGGGATACATGCATCGATGTATCATACTTCGGGTTATTCGGGTCAACCCGAATTTGGATATTTCAACCCAAATATCGACCCAGATATTTTATCTCGGGTTCGAGTTAGGAGTATAATCGGTTAGGGTGAATTCGGATTGGGTTACTTGGGTCTCAGGGCGCTTCGGTTCGGGTTCGTTATTCGGGTACGGTTAAAAAACACACCCCTAACCCAAAGTAATATTTTTATGCATGTGGTAATAAAGTTTTGTAAATTTTGATTTTAGTTGGAAACATTTTACAGTTCACTTGTCTAAGAAAGTAGGTTGTTCAAATATGTAAATGCAAGGAATCGAGATTTTGCGTCTTCTTTATAAAAGTAAAAAAAGGAACATGTAAATGCATTATATCGAATTACAGGCTAATATATTCTCTACCATGTGGTTTCACTTTATTCCTACTTGTAAACTTTCTTCAATTCATAATAATCTTCTAATTAAATTATTGTACAAAGTGATTTCACATTAAAAGCATATATTAGTGAGAAGATTGACACCAGTCCACACTACATGCGTGATCCTTATGGATGGATTTATTTGTAACCATTTATAAATCTGATAATCGCAACTTGTTTTGTATCATCATAATACCATTTCAGACTAGAGCAAATAACTACATTAAGTAAAAACCACATACCTGCACTGTTTGTCACCGGTTCATTTTTTTTTTAATTTTTTTTCAATAATCCAGATTTTCCTTTTTAACGAATTGAACATTTTTTTTCTTAATTATTTTTAAGTATTTGTATGTATGGAAAGTCGTTAAATTCTACTATGGTGAAAAAATGATGTGATAAGAATGATCAAAGAAGCGGGGAGGGGGGCACACCGGGCCATAAGCATCCTTCGCCCATGTTGGCGGTAGATAAGTGAAATCAACAATCCTTTGTGGGAACTATGGCCTTTTGATAGACTCGACACTTTGACAACAACGTTGCATTCAACTCCTTGGCTCGTTGCACTTGAATTGGCAACAACATTGGTGAACGTATGACTTGTTAAACATCTTATATATACGTAACACTTCAATGTATTTGAGTTAAAATGTTATATCATGTACGTGTGGCGGATGAAGAAATTGAGTTCGTGTCTTTGTGAGTGTTGAGAAAGGACGATTAGTGAAAATAACTAAAGAGAAATCTAGAAGAAAAAACTAGTAAACATAGAACTCATGGTTAACAAATAACAAAGTTGGATTATTGAAGAGTATTCTTTTTTATTCTTTTAACGATTGTTGACAGATAAAAAACAGATATCATAAGAAAAGCATATCAACAAACAAATGCGACTTGAAGATTTATTGTTTATGCATTGAGCAACGATGTGCTCAAATTATAGACAAGATCAGTGAAATATTGATATATAAAGTGAAACGTTTAAAATGGTATTGAAATGGTGAAGTTTATCACACACCATGACCTTTGATAGAGTGAAGCTTAAATATAACCAATTTTTTTAACACACGCCAAATCATGTTAAATGTAAACGACTATATAATGAATGTATGTTGGAGTTTTTATGTAGATAGAAACACAAGTTAAGACCTAGCTATGTTCTAGTTCTATTGTATGAGATTACCGAACTCTCTTTTGGTCTTTTGATAGTAGAACTCTTAGTTTTATACACAACACATGCTGCTACAAACATCAACAACATCCTCATTGTTTCACAAAAGAGACGTCAGAGTTTAAACCAAGGCGATTGTCAAACAAGTTGATAATCTCCAACACATTACTTACGTTGCGGTTGTTGTGCATTAGGAAATTGATCCAGATGGACCCCGAATCTGTTTTTTCCCCAAGGAAAACATTTTAAACATAGGTTCAACATGTTTCTTTCCCTGAGAGGGCGGTTCATGCTGATGTCGACCTTGGTTTATTTCTAGATCTTTTTGAACGACAGTGGAGGAAATCACATGCATTAAAAATTTTAAAAATAATAATAAAGTTCTGGCAGTTAATTAAGGAGCTAGAACTGCGATACAAGGAAAACACTAAAAACAATTAAACAAAATTTTTCTACTCTACATCAAAGCTACACCAATTGTTGCATTTGAAGTTTCCTTTTAAATCTCGATCTTATTCAATGGAAGTCGAGTGTCATAATCTCCTCTAGTATCTTCTAGTATCTTGATCACGGAATGACGGAAGTGATCAATGGTTTATTCTTAAATATAGTTTAAAATGCGTATGAAAGCAATGACTTTTACTAAGTATAATTACATGAATAAAGTTGATCACCAAACAGCACCATTAAACTAGCTTAAGATTTTAAAGCAACAAACAATATATAGTTAAAGATGAGAATTGGCATTTTGCCATTTGTGACAATAATGATAATGATTCCAAAGTGATATGCTCGTGCTGTAAGGCAAGAATGAATTAAGCTGGTGATTAATTCAAATAATTTGAATTAATGAATATTATCTTGGTGGTAATTATATATATAGTTTTGTGTTCCTTTTAATATACACTCCCATTCTGGTTCCCATAACCACCTGTCTTATTATTCAACTATTCAATCAATACCATCAATAATCATGAGCCAAAACAATCACAACCAGATTCCTGGTGAGTTTCATAACAATAATTCACATACTATTGCATTACATATATGATTATTATTACTACAATACTACTATATATTATTAATTATTATTAATGGTATGTGAAATGATTAACTGTGCTGCAGTTGGCTATCCTCCTCCAATGGCCATGGAGAAACAACCACCGCCACCGCCTTTGGGATATCCGACAACCACAGTTCATGGAAACCATGCTCCCGCTGATACTACGAGCCGTGGCGATGGCTTAAAAATATATGGTAATTTCCTTTATTACAATTCATATCTCAAGTCATCATCAGATGTCGAGCACACTGAACTGGATTGAAAAATATATCTTATTTAAATAATATGTACGTAGTGAAACAATACGTACTTTATCTTCATATAAAGCATGAAACCTACATAAACAAAATCTAGTTTACATAGTAAATTCATCGCTAATATTTTGAAATGAAAATAATAAAAAGTTAAAATGATAACAAATCAGATTCCCGGTTCAATACACAACAGAACAGATTATGCGTTCGGTTCCTAATTCAACCTAGTTAGTCCGGTTTTGAAAACAATGATAATATCCACTCTAAATTGTTATATTCTGATAATACATTGAAACTACATATGTTGATTGCAGTTGCGCGGCGCTATGTTGTTGCTGGATGTTGGAAGCCTGCTTCTAAGTTCTAATAATCTTTGAAAAAGAATGTTTATGTTTTTTAAATATACTAGTTGCTTGTTAAATGGTGATACCATTTCAATTTAAACAAATAGTCCTTATCAATAAAATTACTTAGATTACCCTATATCAAAATTTGTGTTGATGACAGGGGTAGCCCAAGGAAATAATAAAATGGCTGGGACATATTAACGCTAAAAAGGTTAGAAGGTTAAAAGCTTCATTTCCCGCCCAAACTTATATAAACAAGTACCCACGTGCTACAGTACGATGTCAAATCACTGTTCACATCCATGTCCCCTCTGACAAAAGGATATGCTCAGATAAAGTATTATTATTTTAACTATGGACCAGCGGTCCAAACCTTCCCGCCCACAAATGTCAACTCTCTAGGCAAACTGGAGGGGAACTAGTTTAGTTACAATTGGACGAAAGGCTTAAGTCTCTTATCCTATATAAAGACTTAGTCATAAACAAGAACAACAACAAGCTCTGGACAGATAACACCATCTCCCAAATCTTCTCTTCTTCCTTGAGAAATATGCTCTTAGCTTATTTATTTCTTACTTCAATAACTTCATAGCTTCACCGGAAACATCATCCAAAAACCGATTCCAAACATCACGGTTCTTGATCTTCGGTGAGCTATAACAACAAACAACTAACTAGTGAACCTCCTTCTACATTTTGCAAATGTAGAGGGACACCCGACCTGTGTTAGGTTAACCTGAACCCTTGAAGCTTGTTAGCCTAACGAGTCCATTCACTATCATTGGTCTTATCTTTGTTGTAGCAACAAGTTGGCGCCCACCGTGGGGCTACGCCGTTTACTTTATCATAAAGACCAGTAGTGTAGCTCCATCACCATGTCAGAAGGTGGATCTCCTGGAGAAGTCAACCAAGTGTCAAGAACACCGACACCAAGTGCCGGCCAAGAAACTCCGGCGACAACCTCAATTTTTCCACTCCGGGAGGAACTTCGACGGGACCTTTGTTCCTCGAGTTTTCACCTTTACGAACTCCAACCCCTTCACGATCCGGAGTTCCTTCTCCTCATGCAGGAGTCACGAACACCCCGGAACGTGTTTACTTGACGATGGAAGGGGTATCACGGCATTTCTTGTAGCTAAGACATCTTCTTAACCAACACGTGAGCCAAGAAAGAGAAAATGGGATAAGAATAAGGCTAGACTATGACGAATCAGAGCCCTCATTGTCGCTCGGACGTCCACCTTCCCCTCTAACCAGCTCACGACCGGCTGCTTCTCTTTTTGAAGCTGGTCAAAGTGTAACCTGTCAACCATTTAACCCATCTCCCTACACCTATGGGAGACCAAGCCCAACGGCTTTCCCTTTGTTCACTTCACAACCCCTTGGTTACGAGACCATTCTCGACCAAATATGGCATTCACCAGCTTCAAGTATTCCTCCTACAGCCACCACATGGGAGCAGACCTTGTCGGTCTTACCCTTGGATCGAAGTGCTACAATGAGCGCTCCCATGGGAACAAGCCAAACAGCAGCAACCCCTGAAAGCCTTCAAGGCTTTAACCTCATGCCATAGATGATGGCTCAAATGATGGCACACTTCCCTTGGACCCAGCTCATCAACCAAGCACTGGGTACTCACCCAGGAGCAACAAGTCATAATCCTGCTGTAAGGCTAGATGAAGATTTGGCAAAGCCTTACAAGCCCAGTAACCTATCTTGTTTCTCTCAACAAATCGCCGATTATGACTTTCAAACAAAAATCAAGATGCCACCCCACATAAGAACGTATGATGGGACTGAAGATCTCGAAGACCACCTCTAGGTCTTCACTGGGGCGGCCAGAATTGAAAAATGGTCCCATGCTGAATGCTTTTTGATGTTTATGCAAACATTAGTTGGGTCCGCCAGGATATGGTTCAATGATCTTCCTGCTCAAAGCGTTCGAAGCTTCGACGATCTGAGCAAGGGCTTCTTGGCCCACTTCTCACAACAAATAAGGTACGTCAAGGACGCCACTGTCATTTTTCAGATAAAACAAAAATATGATGAGAGCCTTTGAGACTTCATCGAAAGGTACAAGAAAGAAGGGTTACAGTATGTGGGGGCTGACAAAAAAATGAGGGTGGCAGGCTTCATGAACGCCATCACCTCCAAATACCTCATAAGGGACTTTAACAAGTGCCTACCTAAAACCCTTGAAGAAGCTCTCGAACGAGCTGAAGCTCATATCCGAGGCGAGGAGGCCGTTGATTTCAAAGAGCAAAGAAAGAGAGCTCCTAGTTGGCGAGGCAACATCCCCAACCGAAAGAAGGGAAACTACAATCCCTATGACAAATACCCCAGGAGCTCAGATCAACGAAGGCCTGGAGGTCGGAACCCTCCAAGCAGGGAGAAGACTGTGAACTTCACAGCCTTAACTAAAACCCCTCAGGAGATCCTTGCCACCGAAAAAGTGAAACACAACTTCCGACCTCCTCGACCCTTGCCCAAAAGCAAGAAGAAAGCAAGCTCCACCCAGTTCTGTGAGTTCCACGAAGAAAAAGGTCACCACACAAACGATTGCTTTCAACTCAAGAGAAGAATTGAGGAAGCTATCAAGTCTGGAGAATTGGCTCATTTGGTGAAAGGGGTCAAAGACAAGATGGCTGAAAGAAAAAACAAAGAAGTGGGAACACTCTAAACAAACAAAGCCTACATCAACACAGGGGCGGCCACAGAGATCATGTATGAAAGATTCTTCAACCGGCTGAGCAAGGAAGAACGTTCAAGGCTTCAACCCTCCGAGTCATCTATAAAAGGTATCACCGATGTACCCTTGAGGCCTTTAGGCCAACTAACCCTTGATGTCTGTTTTAGTGAAGGCAGAATGAAGAAAACCAAACCACTCACTTTTGTGGTTATCAATACACCTTCCAACTATGATGTGATCATAGGAAGGCCAGGGCAATGTGTGTTCAACATGGCTGTTTTGGTTAGTCAAGGTGCTATGAAGTTTCCCACCGACAGAGGAATTGCAACCCTTCAACCTACCCAAGAGGTTCACACGGTTGAAGGGGAAAGCTCAAAAAGCAAAGACGAAGAGCAATGCTTAATCATAAACCCCAAGTACCCTGATCAAAAGGTATGGGTAAACACAAGCCTTTCCAAAGAAACACTTTCACACCTTGAAAAGCTGTTGATAAACTACAGCGATGTCTTTGCTTGGTGCCCGGAAGACATGACAGGCATCCCTCGAAGCATTGCAGAACATGAGCTGAAAATACCTCCCGATGTCAAGCCTGTTGTCCAAAAGAAAGGAAGCCTAGCTTCTGAAAGAAGCTTGGCAGCATGTCAAGAGGTTGAAAAGCTTGTACAAGCTGGGATCTTACGCGAGGTCAGGTACCAATCTTGGGTAGCTAATCCAGCCATGGTTCGAAAGCCTGACAAGTCTTTAGGAATGTGCATCGACTTCAAAGACTTAAACAAAGCATGTCCAAAGGATTGCTATCCCTTACCTAAGATGGACCTCAAGGTTGACTCTTTAACCGGCCATCCTTTTAAGTGTTTTCTCGACGCTTACAAGGGTTACCATCAAATTCTCATGAAAGTGGAAGACGAGGAAAAAACCGTTTTCCACACGGACAAGGGTATTTTCTGTTATCAAAAGATGCTCTTTGGCCTACGAAATGCCGGTGAAACCTATCAACGTTTGATTGACAAAGCATTTGCTAGCCAAATTAGCAGAAAACTGGAAGCTTATGTTGATGATCAGGTAATCAAAAGCAAAACCGAGCATCAAATGCTTGAAGACATACAAGAGACCTTCCAAAACTTAAGAAAAATCAACATGAAGCTTAACCCTGGAAAATGCTCATTCGGGTTTGAAGAAGGCAAGTTCTTGGGGCACATTGTGGGAAAACAAAGCATACAAGCTAATCCCAACAAAGTCAGGGCTGTTCTTGAAACCAAATCCCCACAAAGTAAAAAAGAAGTGGAAAGTCTGAATGGAAGGCTTGCAGCCTTGAAGCGTTTCACCTCCAAGCTTGCTGGGAAATCCCTACCTTTCTTCAAAACACTAAAGGGTTGCACCAATAAGAAAGATTTCAGGTGGACGGAAGAAGCGGAAGAAGCCTTCAACCAAATGAAGCAACACTTAGCTTCACTTCCAACTATTGCAGCCCCTGTAACGGGAGAGTTGATCTCTGTCTATCTCTCAGTCTCTGAAGAAGCATTAAGCACGGTTCTAACCATCGAATGAGACAAAGTTCAGGTACCCGTTTATTTCTTTAGTAAAACACTAAAAATGGCAGAGATCAAATATCCTCCTTTGGAAAAACTTGTCTTGTCCTTAATTCAAACGGCCATAAGGCTTCGAAGGTACTTTCAAGCACACCCTATACAAGTGGTCACTGACCAACCCATCAAGAGTGTGCTTGAAAAACCAGAAAATTCAGGCCGATTGGCCAAATGGGCTGTGGAACTAGGTGAACATAACATCACCTATGTCCCAAGAAAAGCTATAAAAACCCAAGTCTTGGCGGACTTCATTGTAGAAATCCTAAAACAAGTCATTCCTGAAATACACACAACTGCCACTGAACCTTCTGACCCTGAAGCATGGAAGCTTTTTACCGATGGAGCTTCCAGCATCGAAGGGTCAGGAGCTAGGCTCGTTTTAATCAACCCTGAAGGGTTAGAATTTACATATGCTCTTCGACTTGAATTTCAGACCACCAACAACAAAGCTGAATACGAAGCATTGATCGCTGGTCTGAAAATTGCCAAAGAGATGAAAATCCAAAAGCTACAAGTCTTCACAGACTCGTTACTTGTTTCAAGTCAAGTCAATGATAGCTATGTAGCCAAAGAGCCCAACATGAAGAAACACCGTGAAAAGGCAAAAGGGTTGATGACCACGTTTCAAGAATGCACCATCAAACAAGTCCCAATATCACAAAACAAGAGAGCCGATGCCCTGAGTAAACTAGCATCCCTCACTTTTGCACACCTCACCAAGAAAGTACTAGTGGAAGTGCTGAAAACTCCTTCAATTCAAGAATTGGAGGTTCAAGATGTAATCACTAAAGAAGGTCCCAATTGGATGACTCCCATTGAAAAGTTCCTCAAAAATGGTGAGTTACCTTTGGACCAGACTGAGGCTGAAAGGGTTCGAATCAAATCCAGACAGTATGTGTTACAAGGAGAAATGCTTTATAAAAAGGGCTACCTTGCACCACTGCTGAAATGTGTAGGCCCTGAACAAAGTCAATATTTGATCAAAGAGGTTCACGAGGGGATATGCAGAGCTCATTTTGGGCCAAGAACGGTGGTTGCAAAGTTGATGAACCTTGGATACTTCCGGCCTACCATGCACCGAGATGCAACGGAACAACTCAAAAAGTGTGAAGCCTGTCAAATTCATGCACCAGTTCCCAAAAGCCCTAAACACGATCTAGTCCCCATCTCCTTGGCTTGCCCATTTCACAAATGGGGAATGGATATTGTGGTCCATTCCCACCAGCCAAAGGTGGGGTAAAACTTTTGCTTGTAGCCGTCGATTACTTCACCAAGTGGCCTGAAGTCAAACCACTCGCAAAAATAACGGGCAAACAAGTCATCGACTTCGTATGGGAAACCATCATTTTCCGTTATGGGCTGCCAGGAGTGTTGGTCACGGATAATGGGAAACAATTTGTTGAGAAGCCTTTTAGCACATGGTGCAAAGAATTCAGAATCACTCAAGTGTTCAGCTCAGTCGCATACCCACAATCCAATGGCCAAGTTGAAAGAACAAACAGAACCATCGTTGAAGGAATCAAAACAAGGTTGGGAAGGCACAACAACAATTGGCTTGAAGAACTCCCAAACGTTCTATGGGCAATAAGAACAACCGAGAAGACAAGCCATGAACGAACGCCTTACAGCCTAGTGTTCGGATTGGAAGCTGTAATCCCAGCCGAAGTCAGAGTTGTGACTCAAAGAACACTCAACATGGACCTCGAATCAAACAATAATGAGACCATGTTGAATTTGCAACTCCTTGAAGAAATTCGTGATCAAGCCGCAATTCAAGAGGCTAAATACAAGCAAAAAATGGAAGCTTATTACAATGCTAGAGTGAAGCATGAACGTTTCAAGCCTGGAGACCTTGTACTCCGAAACAACGAGGCCAGCAAGAAAGAAAATCAAGGAAAACTTGGCCCAAATTGGGAAGGACCATACACAATCCTCGAAACACACAAGGGTGGATCCTACAAACTGGCCGACACAGAAGGCAAAAGGCTTCCAAGACACTGGAACGGCAAAACCCTTAAAAGGTTCCATGCCTAGTCAAAATGTAAAAATGTATTTCAAGAGATGTACAATTATCCTTTTTGTGAAACAACAACCTCTTGAATGAATGATAAACTTTTTGTCATAACTTGTCTTTACTATCCTATAATCAGGTTGAGAACCTAGCAAGAAACTCCATGGCAAGGGCCATGTAAGGGGATGAGCTCCCAGGCCACATCGCTCAATAGGTTCAAGGGTTAAATGGACCTATATAAGGGGTGAGTACCTATATCAATTTGACTCCATGAGACTTAGAAAATTTTCGACTAAAACTTGTCTCATAGACAGGTCTGAACAGCCTACACCAATTCGTTCCTTAAACTTCAATAAGTTTACGAAAACAAAAAACATACACTAAGTAGTGATATAAAGGATAGCCAACATGTGCTTTTTACCTAACGAAGCCTTGAAGCTAAAGTGACTGCAGCACTAAAACTTCTTAACGAAAGTTAGCTAAAATCACATCAAACTAACAAGACAAGCAACCAACACACAAATACATAGAACATCATAGTTCATAAACAAGGTCATAGCTAATAGCATTCATACATAATAAGCCAATTAAGGCTAAACAAGGAAATCACAAGGATTCCCAAGACATGTTAAAAAGGCCAAAAAGGCCAAACACAACCGCAAGGCAGAAACTTTAAAAGTTCCATGCCAAACCTACATTGTTTAAAGATTACATAACATTGTTTTAAGGTGTTAAGAAAGCTACGAATCAAGTATTTAAACATCAGGAACAGGCTTTGAGGTACTAGCCTTACCACCCTTAGCCTTCTTGGACTTCTTGATTTGTGGGCCAACATCAGCAACAGCCGAGCCTTCGAGGCTTGCCACATGAGATCCGTCGCTTCCCCCAGATAAAGTCTCCTCACTATCACCGGAACGGGAACGTTTTTTCGACAAGGACTCAAGCACCTCTTTAGCAACCTTCTCATCAAGGCCGGCTGGTTTCAAGCCTTGCGAAACTGAAAGAGGCTTACCATAGCATGATGAAACTTCACCCACATAAGGGTAAGTGAGCCTTTCCATCGCATGAACTGAACCGGTAAAAAGCTTGTAAGCTTCAGGGTTGAACAAGGGGGACTTCTCCATAGGCTGCCAGTTTCGTGATGATGAAAGCCAGCAATGAAACCCAAATGCTTCCCATGGCCTAGCAGCTTCGTGTAAACATCGCCCAGTACCGAGTTAAACTCTTTAGAATGAAGCAAGTAAGATACAACCTGCTGAAACCCATGCTCAATCAACCACTTGTTGTCATCAGAAGTCTGGGTAACCGAAGCCTTCAAGCCTTTCTTCTCCATCTCGAAGGCTCTCCTCTGCACCTCAAAGGCTTCACGGTCAGCATCCAACCTAGCCCTGTCAGCTTCCATAGCTTTCTTCAACCCTGCCATCTCAATCTCATGGCCACGAGACAACTCTTCAAACTTTTTCACATACACTTTCTCCTTCTCTGAAAAACCTTCAACCTCTTTCTAAATGGCCGACATAGAGGCCTTCATCTTTTCCTTCGCCTTCATAAATCCCCCATACTCCTCCATCCCTTTTCGAAAGCGAGTAACACCTTCTGCCAAAAGGGCGGAAACGTTACAAGAGTTCAAGATCAACCTGGATAACATGGAATTACCCTCCATCTTGGAGATAGTATCACGAACCCCCGAAGGAGCAAAATGGGCTAACGCATCAGCGCAAACTTCGGGATCTTTGAAACTATCCCCAACCTTGACATTCCACTCTGGCACATAAACTGCATTCCCATCCAACCCTTGAATGACCGGCATCACAACCTTCTTGCCAACCAACTTCCCCTTCTTGGAAACCACCAACCCCTGCTCCTTCTCACCCTCCACAATTGGACCTTGGTCTTCAGAAACCTGAATGTCATCACTAACCTCAACCGGTTCATGAGAGGATGATGTGCCAACAGACTTTAGCAAACGTCGTGTGGAACGACGAGTAGAAGATTTTGGAACAACGGTCTTGGTGAACCTTTTAACGTTTGCAACCCCAACATACTCAGCATCCTCAAATCGACCCTCCTTCCCCCGAGCCACCGAATCATCCCCAACAACAGCCGCAACATCAGTAAAACCAACTTCAGAAGTATCATCGCTCTTTAAGAAGTCCAAAGCTGACATGACTGCAAACACAAAAGAAACCCATTAGCAAACATATCAACAAGATAAAGCAAATACGGGATAAACAAATGCATACCCTTATTATCCCTCATAAGCACGGGATCCTGATTAGGCTTATCCCAAAGTTTGTTAATTCCTAACAACACAAGAAGGTGTTCGGGAAAAGGACGAAGACGCGATGGAACATTTCCTAAACGATTTCAAAAAAGCTTCATTCAACTCCGACTCGGCTGGCTCCGGTTCATTTAGAACAGCCTCGGGTTGTCTTCAAACGGGCTTAAACGGAAGGATAGAATCGGAAACAAAGAAAAAACGGTCCTTCCAAGAACCAAGGGTTGTAGCTGCCGAGGAGACCAAACACGTATCAACCTTAGTATGTTCAAATGTATACCAATCACCGTTTTTCGCTAAGCGAAAGAAACGGCGAAAATTCAACAAGGAAAGATCATAACCTAGGGCTCTACACAAAACCTCAAAATGCAAAACCCTAGCAAGCCCTAAAGTATGGATTTGACTGAACGATATACGGTAATACTCCAAAACATTGAGAACAAAAACCGAAAAAGGGTGTCGGAGATTAGAAAATTCGAAATGACGGCAATATAGAGCAATAAAACCCGCCGGACAACGATCGATTGAAGAGTCAACTGGCGGAGCAATCGGCTTATACTTTAACCCTATTCCCTACTCAACACAAAACGGTTCAACCTCTTCTTGGGTTAATCGGGAAAAACTGATCGAAAGATCCTTTTTGGCAACCATAATTTTAAAGAAAAATGAAGTATCGAAACTAACCTAGTAGTGGATTAAAAGAAACTTGAATATGTTTATGGTGGAAATTTTTAAAGAAATCTGGAAGAAAGTCAATAGTTATCCCATTGATAACTATTAATGAAAAAGCAGTTATGGGAAACCGCAATCTGACAGTTACAATCACATCAACTGTCACATCAATAATTCAAAAAACAACCAAAACTGAACAAAGCCTCGAAGCCTACAAGCCTTGAAGCCTTTAAGCAATAAACAAAATATGTGAAAAAGTCAGAAGCCTTTGAGCCTACTCCTCAAACACCTCTGACTTGGGGGGCTGATGACGGGGGTAGCCCAAGGTAATAATAAAATGGCTGGGACATATTAACGCTAAAAAGGTTAGAAGGTTAAAAGCTTCATTTCCCGCCCAAACTTATGTAAACAAGTACCCACGTGCTACAGTACGATGTCAAATCACTGTTCACATCCATGTCCCCTCTGACCAAAGGACATGCTTAGATAAAGTATTATTATTTTAACTATAGACCAGCGGTCCAAACCTTCCCGCCCAAAAAGGTCAACTCTCTAGGCAAACTGGAGGGGAACTAGTTTAGTTACAATTGGACGAAAGGCTTAAGTCTCTTCTCCTATATAAAGACTTAGTCATAAACAAGAACAACAACAAGATCTGGGCAGATAACACCATCTCCCAAATCTTCTCTTCTTCCTTGAGAAATATGCTCTTAGCTTATTTCTTTCTTACTTCAATAACTTCATAGATTCACCAAAAACATCATCCTAAAACCGATTCCAAACATCACGGTTCTTAATCTTCGGTGAGCTATAACAACAAACAACTAACTAGTGAACCTCCTTCTACGTTTTGTAAACGTAGAGGGACACCACGACCTGCGTTAGGTTAACCTGAACCCTTGAAGCTTGTTAGCCTAACCAGTCCATTCACTATCATTGGTCTTATCTTTGTTGTAGCAACATGTGTCAAGGTTGAAATGCAAAAAGATTCAATTTTGAGTTCAAAGAGGGGCCAAACCACAGTGGCAAAATAGTAATTTAGTCAAATGGAAAAATATGTTTTCGATATTCCCAACCAGCCTCTTACGTTTCCATTAAAAAGTTTTACCAAAATAATTTAAGGGTGTTTAAAAATCAGTATGGACTGCGGCTACAACTTGAGCCAACTTGAAACCGAACATAAGGAGCCTTATAAGTTACAACTATTGTTGTGTACTTGTGTAATCTTCATTTTCTCTTGAAAACCGGTTTCTGATCTGGTTCTAAACTGAAAAATATAATTTGAGCCGAGTGCATTTAAACCGGTCTGCTTATGATCTATTTGCAAGTATATATGGTGTATATCTAAATTTAGACTAGAGGCAGTTTACTTATAAAATATAACAAGTTAAGAAAATGAATTAGGTTTAATTTTCGATGAACGGAAATTGTACTTTTTACTAAGGATAGAATAATATTATATGGACCTTCTTTGAAAGTCTAGTTAACTAAGATATAGTTTAAGTTTCCCATATGCTAATTGAATTGATACTTATTATATACATGGTATTTCTGTAATTCTAGGATCATGTCAACAAAATAAAACCAAAACATACGTGTTACAAGGGAGCCAACAAGTACATTACAAATCTATTAAAATCTAACATTGACTAATGAATAATTAAAGCTTTAGACCATCCGTAGTGGCTCATTGTTGTGGCGTTTTGGCCACAAAACGCCGAGGGTAACACCCCCCCTGTCACACCCCAATCAAAGGCGGCGGAATATGCCGGGGTGCAACGATTGCCCATAAGCGCATGACACTATTTAAAGCGACAATATTTGACAAGCTCATTTCATTTCACAACATCGAAGATGTCACAAAACCAAATATTCATAAGTCAAATACAACAAAATATAACAATTTAAATATTTTTCATTTTTGCTAATATCCTAACGGTATTTTTGACGTTTTCTTCACCGAACTCCATAATCAACCTAGGTGCAAACCTGTAACATTTCATAAAATAAAGTTTGTCAACACAAAGGTTGGTGAGCAATTCATAAGTTTGAACAATAGATATATAGTATGAAAAGCCACAAAACTAGTATACAAAACCGTAAATAATAGCTATAAACTTGGATAAATAGTTATCGCTAACAAGTTAGCGACACCCAACTATAAGGGTTGCAAAATAGTTTAGGATTTTATAGTTATCGTTAATTTCATTACGTTAACGACACCTTGCCATGAGGGGTTGCCAAATGGTCTCGGATTTATAGTTCCACCATCTAAAAGCGATAAACACATAGGCAGATAAGCATATAACACCAAATCGAGCAATTATTCAAGTAAAGTATACAACAACGTTTGTGGTTTAAGACACAACTATAGAACATTTAGTTTACATAAGATGAAATTCCATCCCCAAAATAAAAGGTAGAAAACGGGGTATGTAGTTACTCACGTTCAAGTAATAAACTTGAAAGTTTGATTATTTGGAGATTTGCCGGAACGAGGAGTTAACGTATGAAGCCTAAAATAAAAGAAGTCTTGGATTTAGAAAGGCTGCCTTGAAGATCTTTAAATAAAATAATTGTTACAATAAGTAAACAATTTAAAGTTCGAGGTTTAAAATGTAACTATTTAAGAATTTATAATAATAACCCTTTAAAAATGTGGGTTTGCTCAAAACCGGGTTAAAGTATCTAACCTTAATATTTACTTAACCAATGTTAAGTAATAAGGTGGGAAAAATGCTAAAATGCAAGTTCCATTGGAACAAAGATACTAAAACGGGTTTTTAACGAGTGTTCTGGTTGTCGGTTCGGGTCTTGATAATTAGTCAAACCCAAAGTCAAATTTCCAAAATAATAAATGTTATGAGATAACTCAATAAAACTTTATAAGACTTAACCAAGTATGCAGATCTATTGTTTTAGAACTAACAACGTACGTTAAGCGAGTGTTCGATTTTGTCGGTCCAAACTATGTTATGAGATCAAGTTGGATCCAACAATTCCAAGTACTTAAGAAAGTCATTAAAATCATTTTGTAAACTATTTTAAAGAAATATACAGGTCTTGATAGCTAAAAACAGGCTTGTGTGTCTTAAGCGAGTAAAATCGGATTGGTTCGGTTTCCATCTCACAATATGTTCCTTGATGGTCTCCACATGCCAAAATATCAAAGATCTTGTATAATAATTTATAAATGATAAATATTTAAGTTTTACAACTAAAAAGGTCAACAACAAGTCTTTTTAACAAAAGTTCGGTTTATTTCGGTTTCCATCTCACAATGAGTTCATAGATGGATTCCACATATCCAAGACTTGTAAATGTGACTAACAAACTAAAATGAGCAGAATTTAGGCATAAATGATATGTATAATAATTTATGTGTGTGTGTATATATATCAAGAACACGAAGTCCTCCATAAAGCCTTGCCTTATGACATTTGAAACTTAACCAAACGAAGTCGGTGAAGTAACAAATAAAGGAAACGAGGGGTGTGTATTATATATATGTTGTACCACCATATTCAAGAGTTAGTAATGTTAGATGAACAAGTTAGAATGAAAGACTATAGTTAGTTTGACTTGAGAAGTCAAAACCTTCAAGAATACATAAATAAACAACCTTGAATCTATGGAGAAATGAGAGAGTTTTTGGAGAAGATGAACAACCAAAATGGTGTATGGAGCCTTGCTTTTATAATGGTAAGAGTATGGTTCATACAAATAGGGTAAAGATGCATGTGATGGTTGAAATGGTCAAACAATTTTTTTGGTAAATGACAATAATAGTCCCCATAGTTTGGTTTAAGACATTTTTAAGAAGTTGTAAGGATCAAAAAGGATGTTTTCATGACCCAACAAGTGTAAAACAATATTGTAACATAAAATCAATCATTTTGATTATATCATAAGCTTTGGTTTACAAAATGGGTCGGTTTACATGATAAACAAATACCAAAAACGAATATAAACGAGACTGGAAATTGATGAATGTCACAGTATTCCCTACTTTAGGAATTTTCGTCCCGAAATTAAGATGAAGACGACGATGCAAAAAAATGTGGATACTTCTCCTTCATTGTGTCTTCTCGTTCCCAAGTGATTCCCATCGAACTTTAACTAACCGAATACGACTACGCTTGGTTTTCTTCTCGCCGCGATCCATGATCTCAACGGGTCGTTCAACCATAAGCATAGTCTCATCAACATGAACTTCGTCGAGAGGTATATGGAGACATGAAATGTCGGATGAACACTGGCAAGTTCTTGCGGTAGTTCGAGTCGATACGCTACTTTCCCAACACGCTCAAGAATTTTGAAAGGACCAACGAAATGAGGAGCTAGTTTACACTTCTTTCCAAAACGGACTACCCCCTTCCAAGGGGATACTTTTAGAAGGTCAAGATCGTCAACCTTAAATTCGATCGGTTTTCGCCGTTTTCTGGCGTAACTCTTTTGACGATCTCTAGCGGCTAAGAGATTCTTACGGATTTGATTAATGACATCGGTGGCTTCTTGGACCATCTCGGGTCCCGTGATTTGAGCTTCACCGATTTCGTTCCAATAAATCGGGGAACGACATTTACGACCGTAAAGAGCTTGAAAAGGAGCCACATCAATGCTAAAGTGGTAGCTATTGTTGTAGGAGAACTCGATGAACGGAAGATGAGAATCCCAATTCCCACCGAAATCAAGAACACACGCTCGTAGCATATCCTCGAGTGTTTCGATTGTACGTTCGGATTGACCGTCCGTTTGAGGATGATAACCAGTGCTAAGATCGAGACGTGTTCCCAAGGCTTCTTGAAGAGAACGCCAAAAATGAGAGGTAAAACGGGCATCGCGATAGGAGATGATAGACAATGGCAAACCGTGTCGGCACACGATTTACCGAACATAGATTTGAGCAAGCTGCTCAACAGAATACTTCTCGCGGACCGGAATGAAATGAGCCGATTTGGTTAATCGATCGATGATCACCCAAATGCCATCGTTGCCTTTTTGGGTTTTGGGTAATTTGGTGATAAAGTCCATAGCAATGTTTTCCCATTTCCAAACGGGAATCAGTGGTTGCTCGAGTAGACCAAAAGGTCTTTGATGTTCGGCTTTGACTTTCGAGCAAGTAAGACATTTAGGTACAAACAACGCTACGTCCTTTTTCATACCCGGCCACCAAAAGGTAGCACGAAGATCGAAGTACATATTATCCGCACCGGGATGAACGGAATAATGAGAATTATGAGCTTCGTCGAGAATGCAGGTACGAAGGTCATCGTGATCGAGAACCCACAAACGATTGAGAAAGTACAAAAGACCATCGGGTTTGGTTTCGAGTTGAAGTTCGGATCCACATGACATTTCGTCGTACATGTTACATTCTTCAACGGAGGTACGTTGAGCTTGAAAGATACGAATTTGAAGATCGGTTTGAACAATGACGCTTAGAAGCAGAACGGATTTAACATTAACCTTTCGACTTAGGGCGTCGGCGACCACATTCGCTTTACCGGGATGGTAGCGAATTTCGCAATCGTAATCACTAAGTAATTCGGCCCATCGTCGTTGTCTCATGTTGAGATCTTTTTGGTCAAAAATATGTTGAAGGCTTTTATGATCGGTAAAGACCACACATTTTGTACCATAAAGGTAATGTCTCCAGATTTTAAGAGCGAAAATGATGGAACCAAGTTCGAGATCATGAGTCGTATAGTTCTTCTCGTTGACCTTGAGTTGTCTTGATGCGTATGCGATGACTTGACCTCGTTGCATGAGAACACAACCAAGGCCTTGATGGGAGGCATCGCAAAATACAACAAAATCATCGTTTCCATCGGGAAGGGTTAGAATAGGAGCATTTCAAAGCATGTCCTTGAGAGTACAAAAGTCTTCCTCTTGCCTCGAACCCCAATCGAAGGGTTGTCCCTTATGGGTGAGAGAGGTAAGAGGCAAAGAGATCTTGGAAAAATTCCGAATGAAACGCCAATAATATCCGGCCAAACCGAGGAAGGATCGAATTTCCGTGGGAGTCGTTGGAGTTTTCCAATACTTAACGGCCTCAATTTTAGCGGGATCAACATGAATACCTTTGTCGTTTACGATATGTCCCAAAAATTGAACTTCCTCGAGCCAAAATTCACATTTGGAGAATTTGGCATAGAGTTGTTCGTTTCTAAGGAGCTCGAGAATGGAAAGCAAATGATGTTCATGTTCGGCTTTGGATTTAGAGAAGATAAGGATGTCATCAATAAAGACAATAACGAATTTATCAATGAATGGTTTGCAAACGCGGTTCATGAGGTCCATAAATACCGCGGGTGCATTTGTTAACCCGAAGGGCATAACAAAAAATTCGAAATGTCCATATCGAGTACGGAAAGCGGTTTTCGGAATGTCTTCTTCGCGAACACGCAATTGATGATAACCCGATCGAAGATCAATTTTGGAGAAACAAGTTGCGCCTTGAAGTTGGTCGAATAAGTCGTCGATACGTGGAAATGGATAACGATTTTTAATAGTAAGCTTGTTAAGTTCACAATAATCAATGCACATACGAAACGAACCATCCTTCTTTTTCACAAAGAGAATGGGAGCACCCCATGGAGAAGAGCTTGGACGAATGAAGCCTTTATCGGAAAGTTCTTCGAGTTGGTTTGATAATTCTTGCATTTCCGACGGGGCTAAATGGTAAGGAGCCTTGGCCACGGGCATCGTGTCGGGCACAAGATCGATTTGGAATTCAATCGGATGAACGGGAGGAAGACCGGTGACATCATCGGGAAAGACATCAAGGAAATCACGAACAATAGGAATATCTTGGATTTTCCTTTCCTTTTTATCCTTTGTCACCGAGAGAGCTAAAAACGGAACGTACTTTTAGCGTAAGTACTTTTGCGATCGAGCACACGACATGAGATTTAGCCTTCGAGACGTTGTGTTTCCAAAGACCTTAAGAACCTTGCCGTTGACGAGCGGGATGCGAATGAATTTATCAAAACAAACGACTTCGGCACGGTGCAAAGATAACCAATCCATGCCTACTATGACATCGAAGCTACCCATTTGCATCCGGATGAGATCAATGGAGAATTTATGCTTAGAAAGAATAAGAGAACAATCGCGGACGACGGAATCGATGGTAATAGAATAGCCATTGGCGACTTCAACGGAGAATTGTCGGAAAGTTTAGTTCGAGGCATCGCAAGTTTCGACTCAAATTTTAAAGAAATAAAACTTCTATCAGCACCGGTATAAAATAAAATAGAATCCAAATTATAGTTCACCAAAAACATACCGTTCACAACATAGTTTGCGACTTGACCTTGATTTGCATTCATCATAAAAACTCGCCCTTGATTACCATGGTTAACTTGAGGTGCTTGTTGTGGAGGTGGGGGTGGTACTTGGATTGCTTGGATGGGTTGGATGAGTGGTGCATTGAGTTGGGGAATTTGAGGTTGGTAGGTTTGAACTTGGTAGGCTTGGGTTTGGTAGTAAGGTATGGTCACGGTTTGGGCTTGGTTAGCAAAGGTTAAACGTGGGCAATTGTTGCGGAAATGGTTTGGATCTCCACAATTGTAACAAGCTCGGGGTGGTTGGGGTTGGTTTGTTGGGTAGGGTGCATATCGGTTTTGGGAATTTTGGGGAAAAGTTCTTGGTTGGTTTGGTTGGTTAGGTTGGTTGGGTTGGTTGGGTTGGGTTCGTAGTGGGGCTCGGCATGTGGTGTTGAGATGGCCAAGTCGGTTACAAATGGTACATTGGCGACAAGGCGAGTTTGTTGGGTGGTGAAGTTGGCAAGTGTTACATAGCGGGGAGTTCCGAATATAAGGTTTTCGGTTTTGAGGGAGGGTTTGGGTTTGTTGTTGTGGTTGAGGTTGGGTGACGGCATAATTTCGGTAGTTGGTTTTGGGTTTCTTTTTGTTGTTGTTGTTGTGTCGGGAAGAGTTTGAGTAGTTAATGGCTTGTGGTGTGGGTTCAACCTTGGCTTGGGGAACGGGCTCGGCTTTGGCTTTCTCACTCGGTTTCTTGAGGGTTAGGGTACCCGCCTTCACATGATTTTCCGATAGCGCACCGGCTAATGTGATGGCTTCCTCAAGGTTCGCGGGTTTGCTACTCATGACGGAGTCACCGATTTGCATGGGTAAACCCCCAATGTATTTATCGATTTCACGTTCGGTTGGGGTAACCAAGTGAGGAACAAGTATGCTCAACTCGTGGAAGCGGAGTGAGTAAGCGGCGTTATCACCACTTTCTTGTTTCAGGTTCCAAAATTCTTCCTCAAGCTTTTGAAGCTCGTGTTTGGGACAGAATTTCGTCATCATAAGCGCCTTGATATCGGCCCATGGAAGAGCCATAGCCACATCCGAACCTTGGAGATGCATAACACTACCCCACCATGTTAGGGCGGTTTCTCTAAACATGCTTAACGCAAAATTTGTCTTTTTCGCGTCGGGGCATTCGCTATGTCGGAACACACTCTCGGTCGATTCGAACCATTGCAACAAGGTAGTCGCACAATTGGTTCCAAGGAATTTGGACGGGTTGGCACTAGTAAATTGCTTAAGTAGGTAACATGCGGGTTTGGGTTCAATAGGTGCAACAACGGGTGCGGGTTGGTTTGCTTGTATTTGGGTCATAAGTTCGGGAATCACCGCGGCCATTTGCTTGGCGATGATGGCGGCCATACGTCGAGCGGAGTTCTTGCGCGGTTGGCGTCTTAGCGGAGGCATGCTAAAACTTATAAAGAAAATGAGATAAGTTTTGGGTAAAAGGAAATGAATATAAAGGTGTATAAATTAAAATAAGATTTCGATTTTTTTTTTTTTTTTTTAATTTGTGAATCCTATAGTTAGTATAGAGAAGATGTTAGTGTTATATAAAATATAAAACTTTGTTTATAAATCATAAAATCATAAAAAAACTTAAATGATTTTGAGATAGTTAAAGCTTGAAAATTTGAGATTTTGAGATTTATAGAGTCGGAAAAATCGCGCATGAAATCACCACGACTTGATATTCCAACACTAAGTAAAAGGTTTTATAAAACACCACGTTGGAGTCTAAACATGTGCACTAGATCACCGCGACTTTTTCATGTTTTAGACTCAAATAACAATGATAACACAATAAATCGAGATACAACGTCATGCCAAAACACTAGTCCACGAAATCACCGTAGCCCTATTGTTTTAACACCAAAAATTTGGATGGCGACCGGAACGCTTGCATTCGACTACTTAAAGAATTGACATTTAAAACACGGTTTATGGCCTAGAAAACGAGCATTATAACACAACCATCCCAGGTAAGTAAATCACCTTCGATCCTTGGAATCTTTTTGTCAAATGGTCATTTTATAATGTCTCGTTTTCTATGATGGCTACAAACCCGATATAAACGCAACCTTTAAGGGATTTGAAACAACGGGATCCAAGTTAATCTTGTAATCCATAAAACACAATAAAAATCTACATTTTGCGTTTTAAGGTAAGGATACCTTGGAAATACTATGAAAGTGTGTGTATGTGAACATTTAGGATATTGGTGAATTTTAAACAAGTTCATTAATAAACATGCGATATGAACAATAAAATAGAGTAAACACGTATGAACACACGTATAGGAACCTAAGCATAACAATTCTAGGTCGTTACGTCTAACCACCTATCTTAATTGTCATGGCTTTGATACCAATCTGTCAAACCCCGATCAAAGGCGGCGGAACATGCCGGGGTGCAACGATTGCCCATAAGCGCATGACACTATTTAAAGCGACAATATTTAACAAGCTCATTTCATTTCACAACATCGAAAATGTCACATAACCAAATATTCATAAGTCAAATACAACAAAATATAACAATTTAAATATTGTTCATTTTTGCTAATATCCTAACGGTATTTGTGACGTTTTCTTACCGAACTCCATAATCAACCTAGGTGCAAACCTGTAACATTTCATAAAATAAAATTTGTCAACACAAAGGTTGGTGAGCAATTCATAAGTTTGAACAATAGATATATAGTATGAAAAGCCACAAAACTAGTATACAAAACCGTAAATAATAGCTATAAACTTGGATGAATAGTTATCGCTAACAAGTTAGCGACACCCAACTATAAGGGGTTGCAAAATAGTTTAGGATTTTATAGTTATCGTTAATTTCATTACGTTCACGACAACTTGCCATGAGGGGTTGCCAAATGGTCTAGGATTTATAGTTCCACCATCTAAAAGCGATAAACACATAGGCAGATAAGCATAGAACACCAAATCGAGCAATTATTCAAGTAAAGTATACAACAACGTTTGTGGTTTAAGACACAACTATAGAACATTTAGTTTAGATAAGATGAAATGCCATCCTCAAAATAAAAGGTAGAAAACGGGGTATGAAGTTACTCACGTTCAAGTAATAAACTTGAAAGTTTGATTATTTGGAGATTTGCCGGAACGACGAGTTAACGTATGAAGCCTAAAATAAAAGAAGTCTTGGATTTAGAAAGGTCCTTGAAGATCTTTAAATAAAATAATTGTTACAATAAGTAAACAATTTAAAGTTCGAGGTTTAAAATGTAACTATTTAAGAATTTATAATAATAACCCTTTAAAAATGTGGGTTTGCTCAAAACCGGGTTAAAGTATCTAACCTTAATATTTACTTAACCAATGTTAAGTAATAAGGTGGGAAAAATGCTAAAATGCAAGTTCCATTGGAACAAAGATACTAAAACGGGTTTTTAACGAGTGTTCGGGTTGTCGGTTCGGGTCTTGATAATTAGTCAAACCCAAAGTCAACTTTCCAAAATAATGAATGTTATGAGATAACTCAATAAAACTTTATAAGACTTAACCAAGTATGTAGATCTATTGTTTTAGAACTAACAACGTACGTTAAGCGAGTGTTCGGTTTTGTTGGTCCAAACTATGTTATGAGATCAAGTTGGATCCAACAATTCCAAGTACTTAAGAAAGTCATTAAAATCATTTTGTAAACTATTTTAAAGAAATATACAGGTCTTGATAGCTAAAAACAGGCTTGTGTGTCTTAAGCGAGTAAAATCTGATTGTTTCGGTTTCCATCTCACAATATGTTCCTTGATGGTCTCCACATGCCAAAATATCATAGATCTTGTATAATAATTTATAAATGATAAATATTTAAGTTTTACAACTAAAAAGGTCAACAACAAGTCTTTTTAACAAAAGTTCGGTTTGGTTCGGTTTCCATCTCACAATGAGTTCATAGATGGATTCCACATACCCAAGACTTGTAAATGTGACTAACAAACTAAAATGAGCAGAATTTAGGCATAAATGATATCTATATATTCTAATAAAAGCCTACCATTTTTGCCACTTGTCAATACCATAGCCCTCCTAACCCCTTATTCAACCAAATTTCATATATGGTCCTTATCTTTTAAGTCATTTCAATATATGATATTAAAATTATAGGGTTATTTCAACTACATCCATTACTACATACAGTGTTGTAAAAGTCGGATTCCAAGGCCTTAGAATCGGCGATTCCAAGGTCCTCGGACATCAACCTTGCCGTATTTTCCCAACTCGGCCACTATTACTCACCAAGGTCCAAATCGCCCAAAAGTCGGAGTACTCGGGATTACTCGGTCTCGAAGGTCAACTCGGCCACAATTTTTTAATTTTTATTTTATTTTTTTTGTTATTTATTTTTAGTACAAAATTAAAAATAACAACAAAACATGAATTTTTTGAAATATGTTGTTTTTTTCATATGAATTATGCTTTTTTTACGTGAATTTTTCTTATCTTAACATATATATAATATCCAATAACTAATTTATGTTATATTTATCATGTCCGAGTACAAGCCGAATACTCCCCGGGTACTCTGAGTACTCCCTACAAGGGGGTCGACCGCCTAGCGAGTATTACAACATTGACTACATATAATAAGTATTCTCCATATGGATAAGTGAATTTTGAAGTGTTAATTATGGTTTGTATTCAAAATAATAAACAATAAACATTTGATTCATTATATGTGGAATGAGAACAATCGACTTGGACTAAATCCCCATAACGTCAACGGCTAAGGCTTAGCCTTTAATACCTAAAAATACATATGATTTTAAAACTAAAAGTTTTCGGGTTGACCCGAAACCTAGAATTCGGACTCAAGAACCAACCCGAATTACTTCGGTTCATGTTCGGGTTAGTATTTTCTTGGGTTTGAGTATTCCGGGTCGGGTTAGTTTGGGTTCAGGTACGGGTTTTCTTGGGTTGGGTTTCATGTTACGGGTAAAAATGACAGCTCTACTTTCAACGATTATAAATAAAAATAACTACCTTCACTTTATACAACTTTAAATCTTCTAATATTCTTCTAACTCAAAATAATCACTATTAGTTGAACATGGTTTTAATGTTAGTATGTATTTTTATTTTCATTGCAATTACATTCATATGAAATAAACAAATCATTTTGTTATATTTAAATTTTCGGTTTTTATGTTGTTTGATTATACAATTTTTTAATTGTAAAATATAAACTCAATTAAAAATTTGTCATACACAGAATATTAATGACAACAAATTTATCATGATCAATCAATTTCAAATTGTAAAGATTCAAAGGATGATTATATCATCAAAGTTGGAATATGGTTTTTGAGATAATCATGTTTTTTTTGGATAAACATGAGCAGATGTTTTCAAATGACATCATACTAATTGATTAAAAGCTATGATATTTTATGTGTATGAATAATTTTTTTATTAGTATCATTGATATATATTATCATTTATCTAGAGTTGGTATGTACTTGGAGAACCTTTTTTGTCACACGGACAACTATATATGGCTACATCAAGAGTTATAAGTAGCCCTATATGTTACTTTATTAAGAGTTACAAGCAGACATGAACTAAAGATTTTGATTTTTGATAAACAATGTATACCTGCTAATACAATCACAAATGTAGTGTAAAAGGAAGTTTTACCTATTTGTAACATATTGGTGTAATCTTAGTTATGTAATTTCTGTAATTTTAATTTAATTGTAATTGTATTAACAATATATGATAAATTTGTTGACTGTATTTCACTTAATGGTCAAAGTTTTAAATTTTCAACAATTACCCGTGTAATACACGGGCCTCAAACTAGTGTATAATAAGTTATGTGTGTGTGTATATATATCAAGGACACGAAGTCCTCCATGAAGCCTTGCCTTATGACATTCGAAACTTAACCAACCGGAGTCGGTGAAGTAACAAATAAAGGAAACAAGGGGTGTGTATTATATATATGTTGTACCACCATATTCAAGAGTTAGTAATGTTAGATGAACAAGTTAGAATGAAAGACTATAGTTAGTTTGACTTGAGAAGTCAAAACCTTCAAGATTACATAAATAAACAACCTTGAATCTATAGAGAAATGAGAGAGTTTTTGGAAAAGATGAACAACCAAAATGGTGTATGGAGCCTTGCTTTTATAATGGTAAGAGTATGGTTCATACAAATAGGGTAAAGATGCATGTGATGGTTGAAATGGTCAAACAAGTTTTTGGTAAATGACAATAATCGTCCCCAAAGTTTGGTTTAAGTCATTTTTAAGAAGTTGTAAGGATTAAAAAGGATGTTTTCAAGACTCAACAAGTGTAAAACAATATTGTAACATAAAATTAATCATTTTGATTATATCATAAGCTTTGGTTTACAAAATGGGTCGGTTTACATGGTAAACGAATACAAACGAGACCCGAAATTGACGAATGTCACACCCCCCCCCCCTCGGTTTTTTCCTTTGGTGTTTTCAACATGGCGTTTTCTACAAAACGCTAAGAAGGCACACATTTTGAGGGTTTGTGAGAGAGAGAGAGAGAGAGAGAGAGAGAGGTATAGAGTGGGGGAGGAGAGAGAGACGCTTCGGAGTATTTTTCCCACTACACCCATCTTTTGCAAAATGCCCAAAAGTTAACTATGCATCACATGGCGTAAAATGCACGGGTGTGCCTAGTTTAATTGGGGTTTTAAAAAGCTAAAAAATGTTTTCGCTCCCGGTTACTTCCAGACTTATTCTCACATCACGCGTCCAAAACCCAGTGAACGTAAAGTTATTTTTTCATTATTAATGACCTTGTAGTTTTATTACGTGATTTTTAAATTAACATATTATTTAAGTATGATATCGTATTATATTTTACAACCCGAAAAATTTAACCTTTGGTTGTGTGAAATTTAAATACCATAAAAAAGGTGAAACCACATGCCACAAGAGAAAAATCGTGGATCCGCAACTTACCATTATAGGTAAATTCGATGATTCTTATCATCTCGTGCGTTGATATCTAACTCTAAGTAGAATACAATCTTTAATTTTACTCGATATAGTATGAGCGTATTGTTTAATTTATTTGGCACTAATTCGGAAAAATATAATTATATAAACGAATATATATATAAATAAGGTCACCCAGAGTAATATTTTTGTTTTTATGTTCTCCTAAATTTTTGTAAATTTCGATTTTAGTTTGAAACATTTTATTGTTCACTTATCTAAGAAAATAGAGAAAATAGGTTGTCCAAATATGTGTATGCAAGGAATCGAGATTTTGCGTCTTCTTTATAAAAGTAAAAAGGGGAACATGTAAATGCATTATATCGAATTACAGACTAATATATTCTCTACCATGTGGTCTCCCTTTATTCCGACTGGTAATTTAACTAATCATCTTCTAAATTACAATATATTATCTTATGAAAAAACTCATAAAACATTTAGAAAGTTTTTATCAATAGTTCATATTCTAGAAAAACTTATTTCTAATTACTTGTGAATTCGTATTTGTGCACATAAGAAACCACTAAACTAATTTGTTAAAATGAGTTTTAAAAGTCTTAGATGTTTACGTATACATTTGTAGGTAATATAACATGCACATCACTTGCACGAATAAATATATAAATAAACGAAATTAGTTCTCTTTCACACAAATACACACATACATATTGAATTTAATTAAATATTTTAATGGTTAAATGTGGCGTTTTAACCTTACTCTTATATTTATATTTAAAAAAATTGAGATTGAAAAGAATGAATAATTTATTTTGTTATTTAGTTGCTTTAGCAAAAAAAAACAATGAATCTCTATAAAAATAGGAATCAAGTTTTGAAATTATTTTAATTAGAACATTTATAAAATATTTTGTTCCAATCAGGTTATTAAAGTTTTCTTTGTGTTTCTATCCTTGATATTTTACCTAGATAGCAGGTTATATATGGGGTTTTTTTATTTTTAAATAGTTTGATATTGCAATATATTTTTTAAAAATAAAAAAATAAGTAAAAGTATAGAAAAATAATTTGTAAATTGCAAAAAATTGAAAAAAAAAATCCGGGAAACTGCAAAAAAAAAAAGGTTAAGAAATCACCCCATTTTAAGTTACGTTTTTTTATAAGAAACCATCATTTTTTTTAGAAAAAATTAAAAAGATAGTTGGGTGATATTTAAGTATTTAATTATAGAATTATTAATTGTTTTCATACTAAAAATAGGAACATATTAATTATATTGTAACTTTTCAGTTTTGTTTTTGTTTTTTTGCAATTTAAAAACTATTTTTCTCAATTTTTACTAATTTTTTCAATATTTAAAAAAAATTTGCAATATCAAACTATTTAAAACAAAGCTTACATAACCTACTATCCAGTTAAAACATCTAAGATTGAAGCACAAAGAAAAATTACATTAGTGACCTGATTGAAACAAAATATTTTATGAGTAATCGGATTGAAACAATTTTAAAACTTGGTTACAATTTTAAAGTAATCCCCGAAAAACAATGTGCTATGTCTAGAACGCTCCACTATATTCACACACAAAAATAATATGTATATATGTGTGTCGGTGTGTGCGTGCGTGCGTGCGTGCGCGTGTGTGTGAATGAGAGAGTGGGGGGATTATTGTACAAAGTGGTTGTCACATTAGAAGCATAGAATTAATGAGAAGATTGACACATGTACACGCTACTTACGCATGATCTTTATGGCTGGATGTATTTTTAACCATTTATGAATCTGATAACCCCAACTTGTTTTGTATCATCAACATACCATTTCATACTAGACGCATAATTGCATTCAACAAATTTATTGGCCCCATACCCACACTGGTTTGTCACATGCTCATCTCTTTTTATCAATAATTCAGGTTTTTTTTTTTAAAGAAACCTTTCTATTGACTTAACAACATTTTTATTAACTATTTTTTAGTGTATGTTTGTATGGAAAGTCGTTAAATTCTACTAGGTTATCCAGACGGCTCTTCAAAGTATGAACCTTTTAAGTGAGTGAAATGAATATTAAATATTTTAAGGAACACGTATGTGACTTTTTTTTCCTTGTTTGGTTAATAGCAAATGTAATATTTAGTTTCTAAATGTAAAATGGAAAATTGAGTAGATAACCTAATGCGTGGCCTCCAAGTATTACAATACTGTTGTAAACTAATTTAGTGTAGTTATGGTAACTAATATAGTAAAAAAAACACAATATAGTAAAACACAACAATATTCTCTTACCCTCCTTACAAATTAAGGACAAGATTGTCTTTTAGCTTGAATTCCCCCCTTGACGGCTGATAAACGAATCAACAGTCTTTTGTGTTAACCTTGGCCGGCCCTTTCACATAAACGAAATCTGTTTTATAAAAAAAACTGTGTCAAACACAGGTTGAGCATGTTTTCGAATGAGGGCGATTCATGTTGATGGCGACCCGGTTTATTTTTAAATCTTTTTTAAACGTCGGTTGAGCAAATCACATTAAAAAATAATAACAAAGTTCTAGCAAGGAGCTACAATTATGCCATACAAGGAAACACACCAAAAACAATTATATCATACTATTTTCTACATCAAAGCTACATTCGAAGTTGTTCCTTATCGATCTCGAGTTTATCCAAAGGAAGTCTAGTGTTTTTTCCTCTAGTATCTTTATCATGGAAGTGGTGAGCAGTTTATTTTCAAATATAGTTAACAATCTGTATGAAAGCAAAGACTTTCCTAACAATAATCACATGTATCAGTTGATTACCAAACAATACCATTACAATTTACAACTAGATTAAATAAGATTCTAAATCAACAAACAATAGTTAAAGATGAGAATTGGCATTTTGCCACCTGAGCGTCTTGTTTTGTGTTCCTTTTATTGAGATGCTGCCGCTTAATATTTGTGGGGCCCACTTTTCTTCTACTTTTATATATACACTTCCATTCTGGTGGTTCCCATAACCACCTGTCTTATTATTCAACTATTCAATCTTTACCATCAACAATCACAATATGTTTATGATTATGGATTATTATTATATTATTAATGGTATGTGAAATGATGAACTATGCTGCAGTTGCCTATCCTCCTCCCATGGCCATGGAGAAACAACCACAGCCGCCGCCCGTGGGATATCCGACAACCACCGTTCAAGGAAATCATGTTCCTGCACACACCACTAGCCGTGGCGATGGCTTTTGGAAAGGATGGTAATTTTTATTTCAAATATCAAATGTTTTTGTACATCCAGATTCCAGACGTCGAACCGGCCATCTTAACGGTTCAACGTATTAACGGTTCTTACGTTGAACCGGATTCAAAGCATATATACACCTAACGAGTAATGAATTTAAAATAATAAATAACATATTAGTTTACAATATTGATAAAAAGTACGACATCTTGATGAACAAAATATAGAGTTTAAACTTTAAAGTAATAAATTGATCATTATTTGATATTTTGGATTGAAAAAATTATAAAATCTGATTTCCGGTTCAGTGACTGCTGGGCGACGGGTTCAAATACACACAACTGGACAGGTTATGCGTCCAGTTCCTGATTCAACCGGCTCAGTAGTCCAGTCGGGTTTTGAGAAGTGAGAACAGTGATAACGTCCACCCTAAATTTTTAGATTATGACTAAATTATATGTTGATTGCAGTTGTGCGGCGCTATGCTGTTGTTGCGTATTGGATGCCTGCTTCTAAGTTCTAACAAACTTCGAAAACCGATCAGGACATAACGATATTTGAGTGAATGTTTATGTTTTTTTAAACTGGGTGTGTTTGATTAAAAAATATTAGTTGCATGTTTCTGTAATTGATCTTCTAACTGTGTTGTTATTAATTGTTTAATTATTTTTTGAACGGCATGTTTTTATATTTAGTCACCAACAGGTTAGAACCCTCACCCAGTCACCCTTTAGAATATCAAAGCCTTATCGATCTCCCTTGATACCGTTAGGCCAAACATTAATATAACACCGTACCATGTTTCATCATAGCTCACAGCTTAATTAAAGCACAATTAACATACCATAACGGACAAGTACATAACACATGGCCTCATTTAGCTTCTTCATCCATACTTGGTGACAAAGGATCAGACCGCCTTCTTTTCGCCTCATTGTCCCCCAAATGAAGGTCAAACCCGAGATCCTCATCGCTCTCGGTCTTCAACGCACTTAGATTCTCAGACCACCGTCGCACGTTTCTATGCAGTGGTGAGTGCCCGTTAAAACTCGGAATGAACTGAAGCTCCACATTCGGCTCATCTTCCATGTGGGCTGCGTTTTCTGTAGGCGTCAAATTGATATCAGGCCCACCACCACCTGATCCGTTTTCTAAACGAATATGTTGTTGAATGTGTAATCCTAATGGCTCAGCCTCGTCTTTCGGTAGAACTATTTCGGGCGGTGAAGAATCGCCACCTGGCGAAACAGGCACCGTTGAAGCAGCCCTTTGTTCTTGTACTGCACCTGCCCATATATGATCATAAAATTCTCACAATCTAATATTAAAAAGAGAAAATTTCACAACTGGTCCTATGGTTTGACTATATATTGCAAGTTTGGTCCCCAAAATTTAAAAAAGTGCAAACTTAGTTGATAGAGTCACAGCTGGCAATATGGGACAGCTGGATTCTATTTATGGGAAATTGACTTAATTCACTCGGTTAAAACTATTAATGGTAAACCGGCTGAATTTACTCAATCAAATCAAATCAATCGTCATCCCGGAAATTAAGGAGCAGATTACTACACTTAATTTTAGGGATCTGCTAGTATAAATTGCAGGCTTGTTTATCATCTTTTCATTCATTCAAGTTGTTTAAGTTTGTCTTGTTCTTGTAATCGGAGACCGCCCCTCTCGAATCGGGCCACTATCATTTTATTTCTAATAAAACCTAGCATGTTTCTTTTCTTATCAATCCCGTGCCTATCATTAGTCCAAACATTTGTGAGAGGGTTGCATGTTTACTTGTTTAGTCCCAACCGTTAGTCCATTTAGTTTGTAAAAGAAAAGTGATGTCATGTGCCACATATGTATTTCAAACTCGTCTCCTAATAAAATATTCTTTCAAACTCCAGAACTCTAACGTCAACTTCAGCTCCTTCGATCAATGTGAAATCAAAGGTTTAGTGCCTAGTTGACGGTGATGAGGTTGATGCTAGAAGTTCTGGAGTATGAAAGATCAATTTATTAGGGATCCAAATTTGGAAAGACACAATTATCCTCACGAGTCACGATGGAACATGACATCACTCTTCTGTTAAAAACTAACTAGGACTAACAGTGGGGACTAAATGTACAACCCTCCCACCAATGTTAAGTTTGCAATTTTGAAAATCTGGAGACCAAACTTCCAATATGGTGAAACCACAAGACTAAACTTGCAATAAGAAGGCCAACTTCCAAACCTTTTAGGGCATCACTTGTTGTAATAAGATCAAGTTCAAGAAGATTAAGTAAACGACCAAGGTCAACGCCACTAGTCCAGTTTTCCGGTGGTTGACCGACTTTAAGTTTAAGCCGACCGCGATTAGCGGTCCCACCCCATATGATCCCAATGGGTCTCGGTTTCTCCTCGTTTTCACCCGCCAAAATAATGAGACTTCCACTATCACCTTCAAGGTCAAAAGTTTGTTGATTTTCACCAACAACAAGTAAATCAGTAAAAAAGCAAATTCCTTTTTCATCATTGTACTGAAGAGCATAAGCCAAAACTGTTCCTTTGGTCAAACCCGAGCTCCTACCAACTTTCATCACTTTCTTGCCAATAAGACTGTTGATTGGGGATTGCAAATCTATGACTTTAACGTCTCCAATTTCTCCAACATCTTTTACAGATGTGGTTACAATTGACATGTCAAAATCATCACTAAAGGGGATGAACGCCCCATCTGCTCTCACAAATGTCTCTGCATTTATATCAAGTTCAAAACTTATTTACATTCTAGATATTAAATGTACTTAGTAACCATTAATAATTATTAAGGGTTAACTAACCTGGGTTGGTGCCAGCAAAGATGCCATACCAAAGGTCATCTGTGATGAATGAAGTGGCTCTCTCAACTGCACCAAGATATATCCCAGGTCCGAGTGTCGGTGGTAAAGGATGAAACATTTTTTGATTTGGATAGTCTAAGTTAACCGCCACATGGCGGTTTGTGAGAAAGCCGACTTGTTGGTTGCCTGTTTGACTTCTCACAATAGCACCTAATGTACCATATGTCTCTTGACTTGCTACCTAACATACATATAAAGGAACATTTTTTATCTATCATAACTACAATGATAATTCAATAAAGCACCACTCTTTAACCGGTCCATATCCATACAATAATAATTAGGCATGTAAACGAACCAAACGTTCAGTGGGAACCGTTCGGTGGGAAGTTCGTTCAAGTCCGTTCATTTAATAAACAAACAAACATGAACACATGCCCCATTTGCTCATTTAAGCTCGTGAACGTTCATTTGTGTTCGTTTATGTTCGCTAACTCACATTTGTTTATGTTCGTTCATAAGGTTTGTTTGTTTAAATACCCATTGAAATTAATGTATTGCCAGTGTCAATTTAAAAACTATTTACTTTCATATTTTTATCCTTTGCTTAGATATCTTTGTTTACTTTTGCAATCTTGAATGTAATGAAAATGATATGTTAAGACTCTAATTTGGATATTCACGTTCACTTATAATTGGTATTCGTGTATGTTTTCGTGAACCGTTCATTTAAAGTATTAACAAATTAACATACTCAACGACAAACACGCTCACTTTCTTAACGAACGAACGCAAACAAGAAAATCCGTCTGTTTTAAGTGTTTGTGTTCAGTCCTTTAACTGGTTAAAGTTACCAGAGGAACACGAACAAGCCCCTAAAGGTAACTACTTGATTAATAATTGCAGCATAATGACATCAATAACAGAGGTTGAGCTAATATTACCTGAGAACCTGAACCGATGCACGACCCGCTTCCACGCAGATCATCCACAATATCAGTGAACAGCTGCTCTTTGCTTGCTAGTTCAGGTGTACCAAAGTAAGAGAATTCCAAAACATCCACATCACACCACACACTCCCCGGTCCCTATTGGATTAAGATGATTCACCAACAAAAATGAGCAATTGAAAATCATAGGGACGAATAATAATGGTGTTTCTTACCTCAAGAATAGTTGGTAGACACTGAATGGGGCTAAGCCATTGCTTATTAACTTTGCGTGACACAAACACCAAGATTGCAGGTATATCGGTTAACACACCCTTACGGATCCTAAACCCGATAGCAGTACCGAGACTGTACCACCGCAAGATCTTACTGTGAGAAGCCCGAATAGTCATGAGTTCAAGCAAAGTGGTTGCTTGATGGCCTTTAGGTAACCTGCCTATAGATTCGGGTAAAACGCCCTTTTGTAGGTTTACAAAATAGTTTGTTCTTTCTTCAGCAGCATCACTTAAGCGACTGGATGTAGGCCATGAAAAGTAAGCTGCATTGCTTTCAGAGTGTTGTCCACCCGATGCATAGGGTTGAAGTGTCGGTGGGTTGAATGAAGGCAGATTAGACTGACTGTAACATGTTTTTTCCAAATCAAGTTCTGATTCGTCTGATGGAGTTGAGCCCGAAGAACGGATTCGCGTGTTTACTCTCGTTGGATCCATGTTAAGTTGTTAACTTGAACGATAAACTATAGAATAATGAGAACCACGTGAGTAATTGTATATTACTGATCAGCTATTTATAGAATTACAATGAGGATAACTAAAGAGGAAACTTAATCAACACAAATCTTCTAACTAGGGGTGTATTCCGGTTTTCAGGTTCCTCGGGTTTAAGAATTCTAAATCTAGAACCGAAACCCAACCCTAATCTCTCCCGGGTTTTGAGGTTTTGGTTTTATCGTGTTTGTCCTAGAAAACTAAAAAAACAAATAAATAAATATATATTTACTGACTACTGAGAACAAATATGGAAACAGCTGAACAAAAATCTGTAGAAATGAACCAAACCGATCGAACAAAACCTAAAGAATTGAACGAACTTAAAATCGATCAAGCAAAAATCTGTAGAATTTTCGTCAAAGATAAACTTAAAGTGTAAATTCGTAGAACTAGTAGAATAAATAAGCAATTAGAACTTAGAAGTAGAATAGCCAATTAGAACTTAGAAGTAGAATAGCCACAGAACTTGCAATCGATGAATACCAAACGAATGAACGTGCACTATTAGGAGATAAAACGCAGAACGGGCTTTTCAGGTTGACCCGAAACCCAGAAACTAGTAACAAGTAACTGAACCGAATTAGAACCGTCCGGGTTAACACTTACCCGAATTAGAAAGGGTCCGGGTTACCCAGGTTGGGTTTCGGGTTGCGGAAAAAAGTGAAACCAATTAATATATTCAGTCAGGCATTTAAACAAACACCTTATGGGTAACCTAACTACAAAAAGTACCTGATGAATCAAAACAGTAGTATCAAGTAAGTGACAACTGGGTATGTATGTATAGCTTGAATCAACGAAGCAATTGAATCAAAATAATATGGAATTGAAAGGATTAAAGAGTATGATCAGGTGTAATTTGAAAAGGAGCTTACTAATTGGGAAAGCGACTGTGCGTGCAACTTTTGGATTAATTTGAATAATAATATTATGCAGATATGATCGGCCAGTTGTCGGATTACTAGTGTAATCTTGAAAAGATTTTAACGAGCGTGAGACATGATAATTGATTGCACAAGGAAAGAGAATTTAATACATGGAGTGGAACTGTGGAAGTGGGAGACCAAGACCTGGTGTAAAAAATAATTTCAAATCAAATTCGAGTTTGTCTTTGCACGAGTCACGTCTAAAATGTCAAAATGTGTAGGGACAGTTTTGGACATGTGCGGGCTAGGCATTCGTTTAGAAGTTATAGTCGGGAGGGCCAAAATTTTATAACTCATGTAAGGCCCATGAAAGCCAACAAGTTCTCGAGGATGACCCTGCAAAATTTGTACGTATAGTTGACATCTCATATCAGAAAAGCTCACCCGAGTAATAGGGGTGGTTCCAAATGATGGTAAAAGAAAGATTCAAATCAAACTAAGACCAAAATTTTTGTTTCTTTTTTTTGTTGGGTTTTATTTTTTTGGTTTTCAGTGTTTTATATGACTTCGGTTTAATTATGGGTCAATTTTTAAATTAATCATGAAATGTTTGGACCAGAAAAAAAAATATAAAGAAAATAGGTTATAAATCATTTTTCGGCTTATATAATTATGCTTGAATTTTTGAGAAAAAAAAATATGAATCTAGACTTAAGTATTTGTTATATTTTTATTATGTGAATTTAAGCATTAAACTTTTGGCCCTCAATTTAGGCTGAAGAAACACTAACTGGACCCCGGGCAGATTACGGGTAACCTGGGGGTTAGATAGATGTTTCCCACGAGGGGTTAGACCCAGAGAAGATGGTTCTTCTGATAACCTGCAAAACAGACACCGTGAGCTTGTCACTGAGAAGGGGGGGTTCCTCCTTGTGACCACCCTCCGGCGTGAGAATCAGACTAGATTGCTCTTTAAATATAAATGTATATTAAGAAATTGCTAGAGCAGATATCAGGTATAATATGATGATACAAGATAACATGAGATGGTCATACCATTTGTGGTATTTATAGCCGAAGGTAGGTTTCCAAGGAGGTGTGGCTGGCTGCAACAGTATTCCTGTTTCACCAACAGTGGCCTACGCACGTGCCCTGCTGGTAGTTGGTGGGTAGGCAGCGGCTAATAGTGACCAGGCCTGCTGTGTACTATTCCTTTTCCACCAACTGCCGGCTATGCACGTGGTATGGCAGTAGATGGTGAGAAGGCAGCGACCAATAGTGACATACAGTACAGGAGCATGCTGTTCGCCATACTGTTGTCAATAAGCTGTCGTATCTTTGGTCAGATCTTTTTCCCATACCTCGTCAGGTACAGTACAGAAGATCTTCCCGTATCGTACGGACTGGCTTATTTGGGCGGGAGTATTCCCCCTCCCGCCCTTGTGCGGGATTGTTCCCGGCTTTGCTCATTCCTTCAGGTGACACTGAATGATCGAGAGCTAAGTGCCTTGTGCGTGTAGCCTTGCTGCGCGGGTGGCCTTCCCTGATGGCTTGTATCCGAGGCTGCGGGGACAGGCGGAGTCCTTCACCATTGGGAGGCATTTCCTGCGGGAACAGCTTGCGTACTGCGCGTAAGGACGTCACGTCTCTGAGCATGGTTGGTCCTGCGGATCCAGTTTGTTTCTGCGCAGACGTCCCTCTTCAAGGTGAGTCTTGCGGGTCCAACTGGGCTCTGCTGGGACCTACCTCTTCAAGTCCCCCCAGTCCAATGTTCTTCTCATGCGTGTTTAATAAAGTGAGGTGAACTTTTGGACTTAAGCAAAGGGTTTTGAAAAGGGTTTTTTAAGGTTTTCCATGGGGATTCTTCCCGCGGAAGTCCTTGTCACTTGCAGAAATTCCCGAGTTTCCTGCTTGGTCTTTGGGTATGATGCGGGTAGGTCTGTAACCTCCTCGCAAGTCAGGAGCGTTGAGTCCCACTTGTGTGGATTCTCCATGAGGTTTTGGTCGTTTTGAACATAGTGATCAATTATGTTAAAACCACCAATTCCATCCTGGAGCTTCAAACAACGTAGTTTTCGACGTTCCCGCTATGCGGGGATGTTATTTCCGTTTCCGCAAGCATTGCCCAGAAGATCCTTCTTGGTTTCAATTCCCAGCGGAGCGCTAGGTACGTGAAGGGTTTTGCCTTAACACTGTACCCGCGCTCGTCTTACAGTTACTTTACTTCCAAGGTATTCCTGGCTTCAATTCCCTGCGGGTGCTAGGTATGTGAAGGGTTTTGCCTTTACACTGTACCCGCACCCGTCTTATAGTTACTTGGTTGCCGAGGTATACTTGGCTTCAATTCCCTGCGGGTGTTAGGTATGTGAAGGGTTTTGCCTTAACACTGTACCCGCATCCGTCTTACGGTTACTTGTTTGCCAAGGTTTTCTTGGCTTCAATTCCCTGCGGGTGCTAGGTATGTGAAGGGTTTTGCCTTAACACTGTACCCGCATCCGTCTTACGGTTACTTGTTTGCCAAGGTTTTCTTGGCTTCAATTCCCTGCGGGTGCTAGGTATGTGAAGGGTTTTGCCTTAACACTGTACCCGCATCCGTCTTACGGTTACTTGTTTGCCAAGGTTAGGGGTATTTTCCCGCTTACTTTTGAATCTTTTTGAATTTTGAATTTTGAAATTCGAAAGGTTGGTGAAAGGATAAGAACAGTCCAAACCTCTGAAACGTCGTGCGACGATTTCTTCTGACTGTGTCAGGACGTGCAGGAAGTTATGGTGACGTGACAGTACATGGTCATTCCAGACGCTTTTTCAGGCGCGTGGGCGCGATTTTTCGGGCGCGTGGCCGCGAAATTAATGGTACGCGTCCTGTCAACAGCTGTTGCCAGCTTGCTTTTTGCCACGTGTCATAGTTTCATTGCACCTTTGATTTCTCTCTCTTCCGCATTAAATGCATCGCATTAATTGCGATTAGTATATAAAGGGGGAGAGGGTTCTTTGTAATCCACACTTTCACTCTTCTCTTCATCTTTTAAGCGATTTCCGGCGAATACTCCCCTTTTCAGGCAAGCATTCTCTCGAAATCGCTTTCTTCTTTCCTTCACAAGATGTCGTCTCGTGATGTTGAATCCACAGCCGATGACAAGAGTACTGCTGGCGAGTGCCAGTGTGCTCTGCCTGGCGATCTGTACCGGTATGTTGTCAGGAAGTTCATGCTCGAGTCTCTCGAGCCTGAGTTTCCTGAGCCCCATCAGACTGTGTACGATGCCCCCAGAGGCAAGATCGGGGTTTATGCAGCATTCTTTGTCTATGGGAATCTTAGGTTCCCATTGACAAAGTTTGTTTACCGTGTCCTTGAGAGGCACGGTGTTCATTTGACCGAGTTGCACCCCATGGCGATCGCCAAGATTCGCCACTTCGAGTGGGTGTGCCGGATTTTGGGCATTGAGCCCTATGTTGACCGCCTGATGACCTTCTACACTTGGAGGTGCATCCAGGGGTGGTACACGTTGATAACCCGAGTTAAGGGTTTGAAGATTTGCGCGACCGAGCGCAATCTTCGCGCGTGGAAGAGGGAGTTCTTCTTCATCTCCGCTCGCGCCATTCTCCTTGCCATGAAGTTCAAAAATGGGCAAGCTCTTCCCAGCCTTCACGCCTCCAACTACGAGGAAGCGGAATGGTTTTCGAGGATTTCTCGGGTCCAATCTCCGGTTTACCGGTTTGCGGAGTCCGGGATGGTGATGTTGGGGATGAGCCGGGTGTGGAAGGCGGCGGATGCGCAAAAGGTTCCAATCGTCCTCGAATACGGTTCGAACTCTGTTCCTTACTGTATGCTTTGTTTCCTTTTGTTAATTTTGAATTTCTTCTAACTTCTTTCCTGTTTATTTCAGAGGGGAACGACCTGCAGTCGCTCCTTAACCCGCGGGAGGCTGACGGTCCCGCACGGATGGGTACTCGCGCTCTGGACGAGAACGAGTTGCCCATCCTAGAACAAACGGCGGATCGGTTCGTGGAGGTCTATCCGCAAGGCCATGAGATCCTGAGCGCCAGGCGGCCAGGTAAAGCGCTATTCGACCCTCGACCCCTCAATGTTGAAACCTCTGCTGGTATTCCTCTAATCGTATGTTCTGATGAGGAATTCGCAGATGGTCCTCCGTTGGTGCGGAAGAAGAAGGATGCCGGCGGGAAGGGAAAGGAGAAGGTGGCCTCCACTGCCGATCCGGTGCCTCGGTCTGACTCGGAGACCGAGAGCGAAGAGGTGGCGGGGAATCCCAGTGGTGATAAGATCACCATTCCGGAGGCTGTGACAACTGTCACCGAAGAGCCCAGGATGACGACGGTGACCGGCGTGAAGAGGCCGGCTCCATCGGGTTCATCCCCGCCCGTCCGTACTTTCAGGCTCAAGAAAACCCGTAAGTACAACTTCCTTTAGCTTTTATCTTCATAGTTTAATATCGTTAACACTTATCTTCTTTACGCAGGCGTGGATGTTGACGCATTCCAGGGTGGAGCGCAGAGGTAATGACGGTAGGCTTGGTCAGCCTACCTGAGGCGTCGACCCAGGCGCCTGCGCCTGCTTCCGCTGGTTCAGTTTCTCACTCCTTTGAGCCGACTGTTCCAGCTGAGATGACGTCACCGCCGGCTGTGAGTGCGATTTTTACAGCATCCTTCACCGAGCCGGCGGTTACTATTGCTGCGGATTCCGCGGCGGCGACCGCGGCGGCGACCACAGCGGCTGCTACCATGCCCCCGCCATCGGCAACGACGGCCGGTCCATCAGGTACGCATGGGGCTTCTCGCCAATCTTTGCCACCTTCCCATCTGCCTGACCTCTTGGATGGATTTCCTTTGGGTTCAGGTGATGGGTTCGGTGGCTATCGGCCTGTTATTGACCCTACAGGTGCGTAGGGTTCCTTTGGCCCTTTTATATATATATATTTTTTATCATCTTTTCCTAACTGCTTTTTGTTTTTTGCAGTGTCGGATTCCAATGAAGTGTATGTTCCACGATGGAACATTCGCCGAGGAACAACCCTTCGCACCCCTGTGGAGTGCGTGGAATGGGCTCGTCACGCTGCTCCCAGTGGTGCGTTGGGGGAAGCCATGGCTAGCTACCAGGAGGGTAGGCTTAGCAATGAGCTTCGGGTTCTCCTGGCCCGGATGCAGCCGGACGTCAAGCTGCTTTGTCGTGAAAACGACAAGTTAAAAGCAGCTCGCCTTAAAGAAGTAGCTCAGGCGCGGGCTGTCCGGGAGGAGAACCAAAAACTTACCGCAGTGGCTGCGGAGAAGGAGAAGGCCTTCAAGACCCTCGAGGTTGAAGTTCAGGCTCGACTCGAGGCCCGTTCCAAGGCTGCCCAAGCTGTTAATGAACAGCTTCGGCTGGCTAAGGAGACTGCGAGGAACGCAACCGAGAGGGCCACCAAGGCTGAAGCTGTTGCTGAGCCTCTACGCGTGGAGAATGAAGAGCTTAAAGCCAAATTAGAGGCTCTCCAGCAGGCTCATGATGCCTTGGCGATAGAAGACGCCAAAAAGCTCCAGGAGATCTTGGACCAGAGGGGGGTGCTTGACCATACAGAGCGGAAGCTAAAGGGCGTCGAAGAGGCTGCGGCTAAAGAAGTGTTGCTTGCCAACCTCAACAAGAGTGAAGCCAAACGCGCCCGTAACGAAGCTCAAGCTGCCCTCCAAGAAGCTCTGGTTGCCAAGGAATGGCTTCTTCGAGAAGCGTTGTCTCAGGTATGTTTTCATGTCTTTACGCTTTTCTTTGCAAATAGAAAAGGTTTTGACACTTGTATATTTTCTTTTGTAGGTTGTGCATCGGGTCTTCTCAGAGACATCTTACGACGATGCTATGAGCGCAGCCCTCAACGCTTCTCACGAGGATGGGGAAAATGTCGGCTTCCTGCTTGGTCTAGGGTTCGTTGAGAAAGGCATCCCGCCTTCCAACTTCCCTTTGTATAATGTTGATACTGAAGCTGTTTACGACCAAGCAGTGAATCAGTACGCCGCCTTCCCGCATCCGGTGGTGGAGAAGGTGAACGAAGTCGCTGCTGCTGATGATGGGCTAGCTATCCTCAAAGCTTTCCTTGAACTGCCACGCTCTACTGATGGGGCTGGTCCAAGTGGAAGTGGCCCTGAAGCCTGATCCTGAAGATCCCTTCCCACTGCTAGGATAGATTTAGCTTGTTTAGATTTATTTTCTTGTAGGCGGGTAGTTACCCGGCCATTCTTGTAATGAATATTTATGAAATATAAATCTTTGTGCGGGTAAGACCGTTTCTTTTATTGGATTCCTTGCTTTATAAACGTTATATGACTTGCATACTTTAGTTTAAATTAGCAATTTTCCAAGTGTTTTAGAATAAGTTAACCTTTGAACGTGGTAGATAATAGGTGTGAAGTTTTGCTTCCTCTTTCGTGATTGTGCGGGTAGGACCGTCACTTGCACTTAGTAGGATGGCTAAACTTTACCCATATCTGACCTGCGTGTAGGTTTTCCTCATCCTTTTTTAGGATAAGTTAACCTTTGAACGTGGTAGATAATAGGTGTGAAGTTTTGCTTCCTCTTTCGTGATTGTGCGGGTAGGACCGTCACTTGCACTTAGTAGGATGGCTAGACTTTACCCATATCTGACCTGCGTGTAGGTTTTCCTCATCCTTTTTTAGGATAAGTTAACCTTTGAACGTGGTAGATAATAGGTGTGAAGTTTTGCTTCCTCTTTCGTGATTGTGCGGGTAGGACCGTCACTTGCACTTAGTAGGATGGCTAAACTTTACCCATATCTGACCTGCGTGTAGGTTTTCCTCATCCTTTTTTAGGATAAGTTAACCTTTGAACGTGGTAGATAATAGGTGTGAAGTTTTGCTTTCTCTTTCGTGATTGTGCGGGTAGGACCGTCACTTGCACTTAGTAGGATGGCTAAACTTTACCCATATCTGACCTGCGTGTAGGTTTTCCTCATCCTTTTTTAGGAATTCTGTTTTGAACCGTTCGACGCGCGGTTGTCAATAGGTTAGTGTTCAGTTTCCTTTCATGATTCATGCGGATAGACCGGCACTTTCATTTAATGGGATAACTGAACTTTTCCCCTTCAACTGACCTGCGTGAAGGTTTGTCGTTTTTTGGGTTTATGCGGGTTTTGCCGCCTTCCCCAGCCAACGTCTTTTCACGTAATTATGCGGTGAAAACCGGCATATTAGTGTTTAATAAATTAACCGTTCGACGCACGGTTGTTGATAGGTTATTCAGTTTCCTCTCATGATTCATGCGGATAGACCGGCACTTTCATTTAGTGGGATGACTGAACTTTTCCCCTTCAACTGACCTGCGTGAAGGTTTGTCGTTTTTTGGGTTTATGCGGTTTTTGCCGCCTTCCCCAGCCAACGTCTTTTCACGTAATTATGCGGTGAAAACCGGCATATTAGTGTTGATAGTTCATAAAGTATAAATGTAAAATCATCAGCATCGATGTTTTAAGGAGAATCATTTCCATTAGAAGTGGCTTTTGGCCTTTTCTTTACAAATTTGGAATTGATTTACATGCAAACTGTGTAAATGAGCTCCCTTCCATGTTGTTGGGATGGGAGTGCCATCGAGCCGATACGCACCTGGTTCGGGATCTCGTTCTTTACGCAGCATGTAGTCTCCATATCGAAGCTGGAATTTTATTCGTGTTTTCCCCAGCTGGGGTTCTACACGCATCAGCCTGCTCAGCGTTCATTGCGCCACGAGGTGCGCGAGCGTCCCATCTCTGACGAATGCTTCGACCATGTCCTTTACATCTATGCATTCTTCGGTGTTGTGGCCTTTTGTCCTGTGAAAGTCACAGTACTTACTCCGATCAGCATTGTGACGATGTCGGATTATTTGGGGCTTTGGCCATGGGAGCTCCTCGGTGGCGAATATCTCGGTGACGCTTTTGGTGAGCGGCGTCCATCTGGAGTTCTGGGTCGATCGTACGTTATCCCTTCCGCCTAGCCGATGTTGCAAGCCGGATGAGGTGTCAAAGTTTACCCTTGACTGCCAAATGCCTAGCTTTCGCTTTTTGTTCAATCGGGCGGTAAGGACGTTGTCTTCCCTTGTCTTCTGGGTGTAGAGGTTTGTGCTATGTGGGAGATCTCTACCCAGTTGCTTCTCAGTTTCCGCAAAGCGTTTTGCTGCTGTCATGATGGCATCCCATGTGGATGGCATGCCATCTTTACCCGTTAAGGTGCGGATGAGCTCTGGGTCGTTCGCGCCCTGGATGAAAGCAGCGCGAACAAGATCTTCGCTAATGTTACCCAGACTTAGCTTCTTCGAGTTGAAGCGAGTGATGAAGTCCAGCAAAGATTCATCCTTCTCTCGAATGCATTTGAGGATTGTCCATTGCTCCTCGGTATACTTTCTTTGCTGGCTGAAGTGCTGGCTAAACTTCTGTTGGAAGTCTGCTCAGTCGTAGATGTGGTTGACCGGTAGACGATCGAACCACGCTCTAGCAGCCCCCACAAGCGTCATTTGGAACATGTAACACCACGTAGGTTCCGTCCAACTACTGACGGTTGCCCCCGCTATGAATCTGTTCAAATGATCATCGGGGTCAGATATACCATCATAAGTGCCGATGTTTGACATTTGTTTGGCACTTTTTGGGGCGATTGCTTCCGCAATGTCCCTTGCAAATTTGGACGTTCCCGCATTTGCAACGTTTGGTCTGAATGTTTTGGAGAAGTCTCGTGGACTTCCACCTGTGCTTTTTGGTTTGAAGGCTTGTCCAAAATGCCTTCTCGGTTGGGAGTCCGTTTCCCTACGCTTCCCTTTTGCCCTATGGCGAGGGTTCGCGTCGGAGTCGGATTCCTCCGAGTCATCCTCCAAGTATTCTTCGAATTCGTCAGCCTGTTGGACGGAACGCAAGCGTTCGTCCAACTCAGCCTGGAATTCCTTTTGTCGTGCCTCCGCCCATGCCTTAACTTCATCGAGAGTTTGGCGGGGGAGTCTTGTTCGTTTCTCAAACTGGGTATCGGTGAATCCCAATGAGCGATTATTTACTGCACTTGCCCCAGCTTGGGTAACCGGGGTAGTGTTTGTAAACACTGTGTTGCCGGTATTCCCCCCAGTAGCTGGGGTTGTGGTTACCGGAATTTCTTTAACCATCTTTGTAGAAGTTTGAAAAAACTGGAGAAAAATGTTCTAGCTTTATGCACGGATGGCGCCAATGAAGAAACACTAACTGGACCCCGGGCAGATTACGGGTAACCTGGGGGTTAGATAGATGTTTCCCACGAGGGGTTAGACCCAGAGAAGATGGTTCTTCTGATAACCTGCAAAACAGACACCGTGAGCTTGTCACTGAGAAGGGGGGGTTCCTCCTTGTGACCACCCTCCGGCGTGAGAATCAGACTAGATTGCTCTTTAAATATAAATGTATATTAAGAGATTGCTAGAGCAGATATCAGGTATAATATGATGATACAAGATAAAATGAGATTGTCATACCATTTGTGGTATTTATAGCCGAAGGTAGGTTTCCAAGGAGGTGTGGCTGGCTGCAACAGTATTCCTGTTCCACCAACAGTGGCCTACGCACGTGCCCTGCTGGTAGTTGGTGGGTAGGCAGCGGCTAATAGTGACCAGGCCTGCTGTGTACTATTCCTTTTCCACCAACTGCCGGCTATGCACGTGGTATGGCAGTAGTTGGTGAGAAGGCAGCGGCCAATAGTGACATACAGTACAGGAGCATGCTGTTCGCCATACTGTTGTCAATAAGCTGTCGTATTTTTGGTCAGATCTTTTTCCCATACCTCGTCAGGTACAGTACAGAAGATCTTCCCGTATCGTACGGACTGGCTTATTTGGGCGGGAGTATTCCCCCTCCCGCCCTTGTGCGGGATTGTTCCCGGCTTTGCTCATTCCTTCAGGTGACACTGAATGATCGAGAGCTAAGTGCCTTGTGCGTGTAGCCTTGCTGCGCGGGTGGCCTTCCCTGATGGCTTGTATCCGAGGCTGCGGGGACAGGCGGAGTCCTTCACCATTGGGAGGCATTTCCTGCGGGAACAGCTTGCGTACTGCGCGTAAGGACGTCACGTCTCTGAGCATGGTTGGTCCTGCGGATCCAGTTTGTTTCTGCGCAGACGTCCCTCTTCAAGGTGAGTCTTGCGGGTCCAACTGGGCTCTGCTGGGACCTACCTCTTCATAGGCCATAAATTCAATAAAAGACAATTTAAACTAGTCCATTGGAGGTCGATTTTGAAGCAAGGCAAAACTAAAACTAAACCGTGATATTCGAACAAATTTTTTTTATTGTAAGGCAATTTTTTCTATATACAAATTTATTAGTACGAAAGTAAAATTGGAAACTACTCAAATCAACCATACAAAAATCGGCTTCATAATCAATCCAAACCAGCCTATACACGTCTAAGTGGGTAGTTCGGTTTTGAATTCTTTTATTGCCTAGCCTAAAACCGAACTTATATGAATTAGAAATGGGCATAGCCTGCTGAATTCGGTCCAGCTTTCCAATTAAATCAATTACACCTATTATTATTCAGTTTATTCGAATGAATTCGGTTTGGTTATCTAAATAAGCAAGATATGTGGAACCTATAATCGAATTCGACACGATAAGGAATCAAACTGAAAAACTAATTCACAATTTGATTCTGTTTTTCTATTTATGGATACGCTTATGCTATTGGGAATGTTGACGAAGCACCAATAGTGGTGCTGAGGTGACACTTATAGTCTCATTGAAACACCGTACCCCTACCCCTACCCCTAGACCACTAGAGGTGGTTCCCAATGAGGCAATGACCCATCCCACGAACACCACACTCAATCAAATATATTTTTTTATTACTTTTTGTATTTAAATAATATAAATAATAATGGAGAATATTTTAGAATGGAATATAATATAGGTTGAATAGTATGGTTGAAGGGTGGAGAAAAAACTAAAGTAATATTGATACATCGAATGATCTATAGTGATGAAAGTAGGGGGTGAGTAAGAAACCAAAAATAAAAAACAATCCTAAACTGAAAAACCGATCCTAAACCGAAAAAATCGAACCAAAACAAAAATCAACGGTTTGGTTTTATGTGTTTGTAAAAACCGAACTTACGATTCGGTTTTGGTTTTGCATGAAATAAAAACCGAAAAAAACAAACCTAACCGAATTTCTAAATTTTAGTTATTATTTTAAATAATTAATAAGAATTAATAAATATGCAACTTAAATATTTTTGACAAAATGTATAATTATCAGCTAGTTAATAATTAACAAAATTATTTATATTTATATTTTTATATTTATTATTTCCCCCAACATTTTTTTTCGTCCTAAAATTTTCAAGCTCAAATGAAAAAACGAAAAAAACTGAAACCAAAGCGAAACCAAAATGTAAACCGGAAAACCGAAATTACTGAAACCGGACGATTTCAAAAATTCATAAACCGAAGTTTTTGTTTTTGATTTGATTTAGCTAAAAAAACGCATTAAACCGCACTACGTACAAATCTAGATGAAAGAATAAAGTACATTACATGGCCTTCGGATAGAGTTTTTTTTTTTTCAAAACTCTGACAAGTGGAGTAGTGGGATGAGATTAATCTAGTACAGGAGGAATCATGATAACAACGGTGTGTTTCTTTGGATTATGAATTTATGATATCGGGCCTGGCTTTTCAGTATGAATAGTAAATCCAGAATGGGTGTATAAGGTGGAGCAGTGGCGGACCCAAGATTTTTTGCCAATGGGGTCCCATATTTTCGGTGTTCAAATTTTTCGGGTCGGTCGTTGTTTAGGTCGGGTCGAGGCGAATAACATAATAAAAAACAATATCATAATAAAACTTTCTTTTCAATCATCACTACCTGAACGGGTCAAAATGGGTCGGGTTGACACATAAACACTTTGTTTTCCCTTTCTTAAACATTTTTGAGATAGAACCTAGATCCACTCTTTCATAAGCATGTGTTGAAAACCATTAACTTAAACTAGTGAAAAATAAAACTGATATTTTAAAGTGTTTGAATGTTTCTAAAGAAAACCATGCATAAAGTTGAAAACAATGATATGTATTTTAGAGGTGTTTGAATGTTTCCAAAGTTATCATTGCAACATTAGCAATCAAATGATTGATTAACACTAAAAATTAACACAAAAAACCAAAAACTGAGCCTTGTAAGACTTGAACCCATGACATTTCAAAGATAAAACAAGGGACTTTCCACCAGACCACATCAACATTAATAGTATGGGTTCCAAGTATTAAATCTTATGGGGTCCTCAAAAAATTTAATATACCGCTTCTAATAAATTTTTAAAAAACATTGGTGTCCCGGGACCCCGATCCACACTATGTGGGTCCGCCCCTGGGTGGAGGTGTACAAAAAACCCGAACCCGGTATCGGACCTGAAATAAATACCCAGAACCGGTTTTTCTAATACCCGGGTTTTTAATACCCGAACTCGACCCTACCCGTAGGGTACGTATAGGGTATGCATTTTGGCACTAAAACCCGAACCCGAACCGGACCTGATTTGTACCCGGTAATACCCGAAAACCCGATTTGTACCGGTAATACCCGAACCCGGAACCGAGGTTTTCCAATACCCGAAACCGGGTATTTCAAATACCCGATGTATACCCGAAAAATACCTTAAATATATCCGAATAATACCCCTAAAAAGTGTAAAACTTTTAAAAAATCCAATCTATATAAAAAAATACCGGAAAAAACCCGAAAATAGAATTTTTTCAATACCCGATAATAGGGTATTCAAATACCCGGTTTTAGAATACTTGGTTCTATACCCGACCCGAACCCGATGCATAGGGTATGATTTTTAGAGACAATACCCGACCCGAACCCTACCCGATTATTAGCAATACCCGGTCATACCCGTACCCGCTCATACCCGAACCAGGTTCTATACCCGAACCCGGGTATTTAGAAAACCCGATTTATGCACCTCTAGTGTAAGGTGTTGGTCCCTTTATTGGGCGTTGGGCCACGAGGGTACGTGTGTGGGCGTATCATTAAAGCCCCTCTCTTTTACACATTCCTATTTGTCAGCTTTTGTATAATTGTATTTATTGCACTTTTTTTTGAGGGAATATATTGTTACTTGTGTCATGCAATATTATTGTGTTACACTATAAAATTACAATCAATCTTATTTTCATGAATAAAACGTTATGACATGATATATAGAATTACAATCAATGTTACTTTCATGAATAAACTATGAGATGAATGCAACGCGTAAATAGAGAAAACTTTTAACATCACCTCTTTAAAAGACTCGATAAAATGTGCTCTAGCATAACTCGCTCATTAGAACTAGCAGATTTTCTACGACAAAAATAAAAGCGCCTCCATATGGGTGTCCGATCCTTATGGGCTAACAGGAAAAGTACAATCTGTAAATCCATTGTGGACCGTGGAGGGTTTTGATCCTTTTGTTCCGGGAGAAATAGCCTCTCATCATATTGCGGCTGAGACTTTAGTTTATGTAAATGCTCATTCTTCGGATCCCCCCTCCCTCGGTAGTATTTTTATGGAACGACAAAGTTATATGCTATCTAATATAATTCTTAAATATGCACATTTTATGTTAATTATGGGACTTGAACCCTCTCAATTTAGGGAGAAATGCCTCTACCACCTGATAACTAAGCATCACTTAACCAAAGGCCCTTCAGTGCTTTCCGCTATAGGTAGGCCTCTCTTTCTCTCATGAAGTACATTATCGTATACTTCTATTTTCTATGTGAGTTAATAGCCATTTTCGTCCCTGTGGTTTGCTACTTTCGTCCCTGTGGTTTGCTACTTTCGCCACTTCAGTCCAAAATTTACAATTTAGTCAATTTAGTCTTCATAGTTTTAAATATTAGCCAATTACGTCCCATTTGTCTAACGGCATCCAGCTATGCCATTAATTTAAGGGTATTTTTGTCTTTCTCCATTTTATTTTGAGTTAATGGTCATTTTAGTCCCTGTGGTTTGATATTTTTGCCACTTTAGTCCAAAGTTTGAAAATTTGTCAATTTAATGTTCGGTTTAATTCATTTTATTTTTTTATTTTTTTTTTGTCTGTAACTCTGAAGAGCATAATCCAAGCCCAAAACCATCGAGCAACCTCCAATACAGGTATGCATTTACTCTATTGACAACAGTAATCGTACCCCCCTCGTATTTAGTTCCAGACATTTCTTAAACTCTCCCCTATGGTGGAATTCAATGGTAAAGTGGTCAAGATAGATCCCTGAAACCGAGTTGTACAGAAAAAACTAAAAAACGTTTCTTTGATTAATGTATAATAGTAGATTTCGACCCAGATTTTCGTTACGATATGTTAGTCTCTAAACCCTAACTATTATGCATTTATCAAAGAAATGATTTTTAGTTTTTTCTGTACAATTCGGTTTCAGGGAATTGTTTTGACCACTTTACCATTGAATTCCATCATGAGGGAGAATTTATGAACCGTCTGGAAACTAAATACGAGGGGAGGGGGCATGATTACTGTCTTCGACAGAGTAAATGCAGACCTGTTTAAGTTTATGCTCGATTGTTTTGGGCTTGGATTATGCTCTTCAGAGTTATAAACAAAAAAAAATAAAAAAAAAAGAATTAAATTGAACATTAAATTGACAAATTTTCAAACTTTAGACTGAAGTGGCAAAAGTATCAAACCATAGGGACGAAAATGACCATTAACTCAAAATAAAAAGGAGAAAGACAAAAATACCCATAAACTAACGGCATAGCTGGATGCCGTTAGACGGATGGGATGTAATTGGCTAAGATTTAAATCTATGAGGACTAAATTGACAAAATTTCAAACTTTGGACTGAAGTGGCGAAAGTAGCAAGCCACAGGGACGAAAATGGCCATTAACTCTTTCAATGTTTATGCTCAATGATTAAGATGTACGTATATTAGCCTGGTCGTCAGCATGTGCTTTAGACTACGACCCCCCGAAACCCACTCTAACAGTAAGAAGTACCTCATAATGTGTACAACTCAACTTCTAGCTCGTAACGACAAGGAATGATTCAACATGATCGACAAGACCACATTTAATCATGATAGTACTTCATAACACTGTCACAGAGTTTCAATACCAACTACATTGATATTTGTAAAAGTAGCGAACTTGCAAAGGAGTCAACGACAACCATGAACTCACGATGAAAGTCGAAAAATATCAAAGCCATGAAAGTTGAAACACCAAACACAATTTGTCAAAAAAATTTCTTTCTAAACCAATACCTTTAGCTTAAGGTATAAAATGTAAGCTCAAATTGCTTAATTTAAATTAAATACGACCTCTAGTTATGAGATAGATTTTTTCTTATAACGGCAAACACACTCTTTAATTCTACTCTCAACTTATTTTTTTTTCTTCTTTTACAACCGAGTACCCTTATCATTTAGAAAGGCAAAGTCACCATTTGTTACTTAAATTAGATTGATAGAAAGTATTGATATGATTTCTTGTTCGGAAAGATCTACTAGCTTTAACTTTACAAACACAAACTTAATTAATTTTTGATATTGATACAAATAGAACATTTATTTAAATGGGACCTAGATTAATATTGTGATACAAGTTATACTCAATAGCTAGCATACCATATTGGTAAAACTTAAATATTACTTAATGAAGGTTAGATACATAATCATCATCAAAGAAGTTACAAATCACCAACTCCAAATTATTCATGAATCAAATTAATAATATTGCATGAAATAATGATCATCTCAATTCTTGAGAAATTAAATTCACAATTAAGCCTAAACCTAAACAATATAAATCCAGATGAATTAATCCGAAGTCTCTTAAGACGAGTAGAGCCCGGTTAACTCATCCAACGCATCCGAACTCTGATTCAACTCCGAATTATTCTCAAGCATCCACAACAAATGATCAAACAACACAACTTCACAATGAACAACCGACACATCATTTGACTTCTCAATCAAAGCATTAACAAGCGGATGACTCAAATACTTCGAATCAATCACGTACCGCTTCCTCGTACTTCCCATGAACACCGTCTCCTTCGGCTCATCTTTGCAGCCATAAACCACAACAGCACTAGTGTTCCACATTATACCTCCAGAAGCTGTGGACTCCTTGCGGCGATCAGTGGTGGATTTGGACCGGAGACTCGTGTATGAGGAAGTGCGAACGAGCTGACGCGATAGCGTCTTGCATTTACGGAGCATGAGATTGAGTTTCTTCATGGTTTGAGGGTTTGAGTTTAGATGGTGATACGAAGATGGGTTGATATGTTTGTTATATATTGGTCACGTAGAGGACAAGGGTGGAGAGTGGAAATAATAATATTATGGAGGTGGGTGTGATGTGGATTGTTGTGGGAGATGGGGGGCCCATTTGTAATTAATTTTGTTTTGTGATAATAACATTTCATCTTAATTTAACTATTATATAACTATTACGGGTTACCAATATTTTTGGATTTATTAGTGGTTCATTATCAAAATTATTTATTTGTTAAACATCATTATTATTATGTTTATAACATAATTATGTATTATGATGAAAATTAGCAATAATTGAATAAATAATAAAGATAATGGTATATTAATTAGTGCGGTGAAAAAAATATTTAACTAAATGTCTTGTATGAGAAGTTTTTATTAAGATTCATAAGAACGATGTATTTGCATTTGTATAAAGATTGATCTACATCAAAATAGAAGGTAAACGAGTAAGAAGTGACCGAGTAAGAAAAACATATATAAATGTTTATTTAATATGTCAAGAAGTGGCGTGGCTAGAAGTTTATTGTCATTGTAACCGTTTTCCAGTGTCTATTTAAGAATGAACTTCATAAGGTTGGATTTTCAATTTTTATTGGATTGAATCAGGTTACCAAATATATTGTATTATTATTGGTACGATTCGTATGGTTTTTAGAATGTCACATTAATTTAAAGTTAATGTTATTAGAAAAAACTAGTTAAGACGAATGTAAAGCTTCTACTCCTAAATTTACACCGATATTCATTATGTGACTAAAAACCTCAACCGCTTTGGGAGGAATACCATTACTACACATCTTGATACTATTAGGCTACAAACTCATTGATCCATACATGAATAACTAATTAATACAACTACTTGATAGACCGGTTGGTTCTACAGTTCTACCCCGCATCTTTATTTTCATCATGCAAATTATCTATAAAGGTCATCTTCCGAAATTTGAGTGACATTTAGTATAGGTTACATATTTAAAGAAAATAACTAATAAAAAAAATAGAAAAAACTCAAGAGGTCACTTGATATACACCAATGCATAAATGAGATTTTGACCCATGGACATCTTGTTTCCCCACCCTCTCCATGATCTACAACCATGTACATTGAACAGAAACTAAAATAAATTAATTAGTAAGAAACTAATTATGATCAATTATTTCATATTCATATTTAAATTTTATATTAACCCTTTTTATATAATACACCCAACAAAGATGTTACTTCAACTACATATTTAACTTTATAAAACATAAAAATTTAAAATTTATCAGAATGGCCTAAAAAAAGAACACACATATCTAAACATAGACGTGCCTGTCGTGCCTTATACTTTTATAACATGTGAGTATATGCATAATCAAAACCGTGCCCTATACTTTTCTAACATGTGAATTTTCACAAAAACACACAACTAAGTACTATGTACCTCGTAGCGGTATGTCAGTATTCGTCACTAAAATATAAACTATGCACCCAATAACTTACAACGTTATAACAATGAATCATACATATTATCACAAATTCTGTTTAGTATATATGTGCATGTATGTGTATATCTTTACGAACAGTTTAAGGTCCAAACTTATAATTTGCAACATTTTTGGTAAGTACATACTTCATTTGCCATCTTTGTTACACCAATATATTACATGGAAAGTTAAATAAACGTTGTGAAAGTATGTGTAAAATGTCGATTTTCAAATGACCAATTAACTCAAATATGTAGTCACTTTGTTTCTAATTGCAAGAAAATTAGGATACATTTTCCGTTTTAATCATGTTGATATCATTTTACAAGACCAACTTACCGTTACAACACTCTAATAAAAGAGTTGTTCAATGTATAATCAATTTTAAGTAGAATATTGTAAATAAACATAGGTGCATATACGTGCTACGTAAAGTACGAAGATGGTTCAATATGACATAATCAATAATAACTACAAAGGGGGACGTATTGGAATATTTTTGGTAAGATTTACTCTAATTTAATCAGATGCATTTAAAACTTATCGAGAATCAAATGATCAAATCTCAACTTGAACTAAAAAGATGAAAAAAATAATAATAATGAGTTTAGACCGATGGGAAACCAACAAGATAATTGTACTGACTTTTGAGAGACATGAGAATATAAATGGATACCCATGTCCATTTTTTCTGTACTTTATTCAATTATCATAAACAAATACTTATACTAATCATTTTAATTCTGATGAACATAAATTATATACCAAACACGAAGAATGAAGGTTGATTTTGGAACAAACACAAATTGAGTGTCAGTATGTGTCACATGGGTGCTCCTCTATTATTAGAGAATATAGTCTGCACCTTTTATATTATCAATTTCTTATTTTTTTATTAAATCTTCTTAGTTAAGTGTTCTAACCACACCACATAAATGTAGTACTGGGCCGGACAATAATAACACACCTAAACGGTGACAATAATGGTACATTTTAGCACAAGTCTAAAATGGCTGCTTCTGCCTATTTCCGGGAAACAAGGGCTGCCACATGTATATTGGGACATCTAAACTAATGCCATATTAGTACCGTCATAATCAGACAATTTACCGGTGCTTTCTCAGTTTCACTTTTTAACAACATACATACAAAATATACCATTCTTCTTTATACCAAAAGCTGCTTGGCAACTCAACAAAGAAAAGAGAACAAGGAAAGTAACCAGTCATTTTCTTAGATGTCACAATTCATTTACTGGTTTAACCATGAGATACCTGGTACACGGTTGAGACTCTCGTGCCTTTCTACTTTTACCCGAGTATCATAGTACTTCCGTCAATAATGACTTCCACTAATGTGATACGTGACATTGTATAGCGTATAGATTTACGTATTTAATACGTATCTAATGTTTATTCACACACACACACATATATATAATGTTATTCATGTATGTATTGAAAGTTCAGACGAGTAAAAATAAATACACAACCAAAGACGCACTTACCTTATGCGCATGAATTGTTATGAGATAACTAGAGAGGTATAAGTATAACACACTTCGAGAAATGGTTTCTATTGTTATTTTCTAACAAAAAATATGCTTATTTCATCGGGTAAGTTTTTCAGTCCACGAGTCTCAAAAAACAATCACCAAAGAAACCATCATCTCATGAAGCAAGGAAAAACAAAAATACGGAGCTACCCTTTCCACTGCCAGGTTCGTCAGACACCAATCTATTTTGCATTATGTTTATAGAGCATATAGCACAATATGTTTGGAATGAACCTAATCTTTATTGGTGATTGAACCCATTGGTATTAAAAAAAATTAAGCCCATTGCCTATGAATTTTTTACAAATCTTTAACTAAATGTCTAAATAAAGAAATTATTAAAAAGTTGAAGCGCAATGAGCGATAACCCGATTATAAAATCAAAGATATAGTCCAACAATGGCCTAATTTGATTAAACATTTTAGACCCAAATGAACAATGACTTAATTTGTTTTCTTAACCTAATTTAGCAGCGGTCGATTGAGCCGGTCGCTCTTCACGATCGATAACTGACGATCAAAGCATGTCAAGGAACAACTACAATATGTATTTTTCTTTTATGATTCAAATGACTTAGAATTTTATTGAATGTTTCTTCAGTAACAATATACTTTTTTTATGTGACTTGACTCAATATGACCCGAAATGTCACACCCCGACCAAAGCCGGCGGAACATGCCGAGGTGCAACGGATTGCTCAAGAACGCGATGACACTATTAAAGTGACAATATTTACTCAGCTTGTTTATTTCATTCAATAATCACAAATACAACTTGTTCACATTAAAATACAAACAATTACGTCAACACAACATTCGTTAAGTATCCTAAAGGTATGATCTAAGTGATGAGTCTTCAATCTTCACAATCAATCAAATAGTAAACTTGTAGCATGCATAAAAATAGATTTGATCAACACGAATGTTGGTGAACAATACACTAGTTTTGACGTATGTATATAACGAGGCAAAAATCACAATTCATATGTGTAAATAGAACAATGCAACAACCATTGTAAATGTAAAGCAAATAACGTGACTCCTTTCTATTTGGTAACAACCAAAATACTCGGAGAATGAAGATCCTTTCTAATCAGTAACAACCGACATACTCGGATAATGAGACCCTATTCTATTAGCACTTAAGCTTAAATAGTTAGGGAGCGTATGATCATACTTATTGAGGCTCAACAACAACATAAAAACAAACACTTGTGCACATAATCAAATTGAGGCATAAACAAAGATCGAGCAAGTATTCGTACAAACACATAATGTTGAATTGTGGATTTAATAATGAGATCATAAACTAAGTTTGAATATAATATGCATGTCACCTCCAAAAGTATAAAAGTGTAAAAAGGGGGAGTGTGATTACTCACGTGAAATTAATAACTTGAAGAGTTGTTTGTGATACACCGGGATAATAAGTTCAATGAGTGAGGTCTAGGTTAAAAGGGCTTCGGTTAAGAAGATGGTCTTGAAAGACTTTAAAGTAAAATAAAATGACAAGTTAAATAATTAATTAAAGTTTGAGGGTTAATGTGTAAATACATACGAAATTAAAGTAATGGTTTTTGAAAAGTAAATTTACTCGAAATCGGGTCTCGGTATTTTATTCATTAGTTTTACTTGACCTTTGTTAAGTAAATATATAGGGTATAGTTGCGATAATGCAAGACTCTTTGTTAAATAGATACTAAAACGATATTTTTACGAGTGTTCGGTTTAGTCGGTTCGGGTCTTGATAAATTGTCACACCCGAACTTTACATTTTCAAAGTGATACATGTCATGAGATAACTCAATAAAAATAAAAGAAACTTAACCAAGTGTGTAGTTCTATTAGGAAGAATCTCTACATCCGTTAAGCCAGTGGTTGCCTTTGTCGGTCCAAACTTATTATAAGATCAAATTGGATCCTACATACCAAGTATTTTGAGAAAACAATTAAAATTAGTTTCATAATATAGTTTTAAAGAAAATTGAGATTCGTGGCCCAAAACACATCTAGTGTGTCTTAAGCGGATGAACCCGGTTTAGTTCGGTCTTGGTTCGGTCATTGACTCGGTATAAGACCGAGGATGTTTGCCACATACCCAATTACCATTGAACTATTTAAAATGATTTGGAAACTAAAATGGTTAGGAACTAAGCAATAATAATAAGCTTAAACATAATTTAAAGTGTTAACAAAGCATAATAAAGTGTTTAAACAAGAGTTCAGTTTTGGTTCGGTCCGTGACTCGGAATGAAACCGAGGATGGTTGCCACATACCCAATACCATGGAATTTATTAAATAAACTTAGAAATGATAATGTTCAAGTTTTGCAAACAATAAGTCAACAATAAATCATTTAAACGAAAGTTTGGTTTTGGTTCGGTTATCAACTCGGGACGAAACCGAGGCTAGCCACCACATACCCAATACCATGAAACTTACAAAAATGAGTTTACGAACTAAAATAAACAGAAACTAAACAAGATTAGTAAGCTTAAACGAACTATAGATAAACAAGGACTATAATAGTCCTCCATGTAGCCTTGCCTTATAGTATCCCATCGCAACCGACCAATGACCGGAAGAAGTGAAAACCGAAGAAAACAAGGGGTATGTATTATATATATGTTGCAACATCAAGCTTAAATCATAAGGAGTTAGTTAGAATCAAAGAATGGTTCTTGTTTGACTCTTAGAAGTCAAGGAAGGGAGAACTTGAAGGTTGAAGCTTAGAACTTTGGTTGAGAGTGTTTGGAGAGTATGAGCAGGTTCAAATGAGTGGTGTGGCTTGGTTTTATGAATGATAAGGTGTTAGAGTTATCCATTGAGTTGCTTTAGAGATTTCCAAACTTTCTCATTGGTTTAGAGGGTCAGCAAGTGATAATATCAACAAAAAATGAATTTTGGTTGTTGCAGGTACTTGGCCACGCCCCGCGACCAGCCTAGCCTCCCTGGCCGCGCAGCGCGGCATGCTAGTGGGGTTGGGTTGGTCAACAGGTTTAATCGTTTGGCAGATTTGGTCCCTGCAGTTCGTTTCGAGGTGTTTTGAGCGTTATAAGAGAGAATTTTAAGAGCTGTAAAAAGTGTTTTCGCGATCCGACAAGCGTGAGATGATTATGAAACATAAAATCTATCATTTTAATAATATCAAAGAGTTCGGGATACGAATCATGTCGTCTATAATACGAAGGCAAAAACGAATCGAATCGGAAAATGACAAATGTCACATGAAAAGTTTAAAAAATTTAAACACCGAAAAAATACCGACATGGGAAAATTTTTTTGCCACTACTAAAAAGTCATATATATCTTTTCAATCAAAATTAGAAATTTAAGGAAAAAGAAAAAAAAATAGGTTGCTTAGGACCAATGAGTATAGTCCAGGACCCTTGGACCAAGTACAGGATCTTGTCGGCAAGTGTCCCACAAAAGTTAGGCTGAGGGGTGTGGGGCGCTAACCTGGGCGCGTGAGCCCCTCCGCTCGCGCCCCCAGGCGCTAACCCCACACCACCGGGGCGCGAACCGGGGCGCGAACGGGGCGCGAGCGCGAGCCCCCAGGCAGGCGTGAGTGTGGTCGCGGGAGAAGAGAGAGAAAAAGCTGGTGGGCCCGCCCAAAAGAGCCGTTAAGCTCCGATTTTTTTTAAAAAAAAACATTAAAAACTCCTATATAATACCCCAAAATCAACCCATTTCAACCATATCAAAACACAACTTCAATCTTCAAACTCATATATAATACCCCAAACTCCTATATAATACCCAAAAATGTCTGGAAATTGGTACCCAAACCTAGATTCATATTATATTGACGACGATTTATGGTCGTCACTAAAGATGGTCAAAAAAACCGGTTGGGGAACCGGTTTACCGGTTTTTACGAAAACCGGTTTTTTAAAAACCGGTTTGACCGGTTTACAAACCGCCGGTTCGTCTTTCGGTTACAAGTTCTAGATCCAAAACCGGTTAACGAACCGGTTAATGAAAAAACCGGTTTTTTTTAATAACCGGTTATGGAAAAACCGGTTAACCGGTTTATAAAAAAACCGGTTTTTGACCGTTGTGGAAAAACCGGTTAACCGGTTTCTCCATAACCGGTTAACCGGTTAAAAACCGGTTTTTGAACGTTGTATAACGGCTATATGCCCGTTTTTTTTGTTTTTGGACCGTTTTTTTTTTTTTTACCATTTTGCCCCCACAAACATCTATATATAGTTTAGGTTGGGTATTGGTTAGATCACACTCGATTATACAACTCCAAACGCTCTAAACGTTTATTTCATACGCGATTATTTTGTTATCTCACGCTCAATTATACCACATTACCACTCCATACGCTCTTATTTCGTAGTCGTTTATTTCATACTCGAGTATACCACTCTTATTTCGTAGTCGATTATCATGGCCTCCCAAAGTGCTGCTTCATCCGTCAACATGGGTGCCTCGAACACGGGAGAAACGGTCGTTCGGGTCATCCCCACGAAACGAAACCATAATGTTTGGCAACATTTCGACCTATGCGAAATGTCTAACGGTAGCCAAAAAGCTCGATGCAAACATTGTTTGAAGTTTTATGGCAAAGATGCAAACTCCACTTTAAAAGCGCATGTACAAAGGCCCTTTTGCAAGGCCTTGAAGGACGAATCGGGAAGTAGTTCGCAGCCGGAGATGACGAATCAAGGAGCGGTGTTTACGTACGACATTGAAGCGGTACGTCAAAAGTTTTCAAACTTTGTGATTCAACAAACACTTCCTTTCAACCACTTCGACAACCCTCAATTCACGGAGATGATGCAAAACTATGTTCAACCACGCTACCAACACGTAAGTCGTTCGACCCTTAGAAGAGATTGTCTTAAAGCATGGAAAAACGCTAAATCCGAACTAATTTCATACTTTTCAAACTTACAAACTGGTGTAAACTTAACAACGGATGTGTGGTCGGTACCTCATGGTTCGCCCGACTCATACATTTGTGTGACGGCTCATTGGGTTGACCCCGAGTCGTGGCAAATTATGAAACGAACCGTTGCGTTTCAATTGTTTGATTACCCGCACACGGGTAGAAATATTTTTCAAATCTTGGATAAAGTCATTCGACAATACAAGATTGAACATAAAATCTTTTCAATTTCGTTTGATAACGCGTCCAACAATACGGCTGCGGTTGGCCATTTAAAATTAAAGTATAAACCTATTTGTGATGGAGCGTTTTTTCATAGCCGATGCATTGCACATATTATCAACTTGGCCGTGCAAGATGGGTTAAACGTGATCGAAACGCAAAGAAACAATTTTAAAAGAATGTTACGAGATGTTTTTAGCAACAATAAAACATTTTCAAGATACAAAAAATTTTGTGTATAAGCTAATTGTCAATGGTTGGGGCCAAATTGGGATTGTCCAACAAGATGGAACTCGACTTGTAATATGTTTGAGAAAGCCATCCAACAAAAAGAATCATTAATTGCGTTTCATCAAATTTTGTCAAGTAGGGGTAAATGTGCACCGTACGATCCTAGAAACTGGTTATTGATTGAGATCGTTACGGAGGTCCTTCAAATTTTTAAATCTTGCACAACTAGTTTATCCGGGGTTTACTATCCAACAAGCCCCATTGCTTTACCAAAAATTGCTGTCATGTGCACAAAGTTGAGTGAACTTCATTGTAGGGGTGCACCTTATTTTGATATGGGTGTAAAAATGAAAGAAAAATTTAGAAAATATTTTCAAGAACTACCCGCTGTTTTGACATGTGCTGCTGCGTTAAACCCTTGCATCAATGTTGGTGGTGTTGAAGCTTTAATAGAAAAAATTTGTGATGAGCTAGAGTTAAACGACAATCAAAACCCCTATTATAGCCAAACTTTAAAGAATGCTTTCAACACCACCTTGTCAAACATGTATGATGTCTACCTTACAAAATACGGGTCGTCTTCCCAAATTCATGACTCGTTAAGAGCTGTTGCCCAATCCCAATCCCAAACCGACCTTGAAATGGGGATGTACTACATGATTTGGGAAGACGCCGGTAAACGTCAAAAGGTAAACACCCCAAGCAGTGAACTTGGAAGGTATGGTGGTACCAACTTTGTGAAACACATGACTCCGGATGAATTTAGAAGTCTTGATTTGCTGGCTTGGTGGAGAGGTAAGGAGGATGAGTTTCCGATCCTCGCCGCCATGGCCAAAGATTTACTAACGGTCCAAGCTTCCACGGTAGCTTCGGAGTCTGCTTTTTCTGTTTCTGGCAGGGTTATATCGATTAGGAGGACTCGACTCACTGCACCAGCTATAGAGATGTCGATTTGCTACAAGGATTACTTGGACTCTTTAGATAGGGCACAACATCAACGCTCACTCGAGGGGGAAATGGAGTATGAAGCGGGCTTGTATGAAGACGAGGTCAATGAAGGACACACTCAACCAATGACCGATGAAGAAGCCGCGTACGACGATTACCTAAGAAATAGCTCGGGATCGGGTAGCGAAGAAAATTAGTTAAAGAAACAGCAAACATGGAGGCAAATCATGAGTAAGAAACAGCAAGTTGTTCATGTAATCGTGTCTAAGCATTCTTTAATGTTTGTATTTTTGAGTTACAAATATGCGATAACGATTTAATGTTTGTATTTTTAATGTAAAAACTATAAATGAAAGTTATGTGTTTTTAATCTTTGGTTTGTTGAAAACACATTCACCAACACACACTCATACTCATCTTCCAAGCAAAGAACCCTAACAACGAAAGCAAAGAATGGCTTCGGTCAGTCCGTTTTGCCTTGTAGTTACCGGTTTGCCTTGTAGTTACCGGTTTGTTTATACCGTGAAAAAATAATGGTTATTAAAAAAAAAAAAAAAAAAAAAAAAAAAACCGGTTATTAAAAAACCGGTTAATAAAAAAACCGGTTTATTAACCGGTTCTAACCGGTTTCTAAACCGGTCCTAACCGGTTAGACCGGTTAGGGTTTTTACAGAAAAAAACCGGTTATTAACCGGTCCGGTTATTAACCGAACCGGTTTTTTTCCGGGCAAAAAAAAACCGGTCCGGTTAATACCCAATACCATGGAATTTATTAAATAAACTTAGAAATGATAATGTTTAAGTTTTGCAAACAATAAGTCAACAATAAATCATTTAAACGAAAGTTTGGTTTTGGTTCGGTTATCAACTCGGGACGAAACCGAGGCTAGCCACCACATACCCAATACCATGAAACTTACAAAAATGAGTTTACGAACTAAAATAAACAGAAACTAAACAAGATTAGTAAGCTTAAACGAACTATATATAAACAAGGACTATAATAGTCCTCCATGTAGCCTTGCCTTATAGTATCCCATCGCAACCGACCAATGACCGGAAGAAGTGAAAACCGAAGAAAACAAGGGGTATGTATTATATATATGTTGCAACATCAAGCTTAAATCATAAGGAGTTAGTTAGAATCAAAGAATGGTTCTTGTTTGACTCTTAGAAGTCAAGGAAGGAAGAACTTGAAGGTTGAAGCTTAGAACTTTGGTTGAGAGTGTTTGGAGAGTATGAGCAGGTTCAAATGAGTGGTGTGGCTTGGTTTTATGAATGATAAGGTGTTAGAGTTATCCATTGAGTTGCTTTAGAGATTTCCAAACTTTCTCATTGGTTTAGAGGGTCAGCAAGTGATAATATCAACAAAAAATGAATTTTGGTTGTTGCAGGTACTTGGCCACGCCCCGCGACCAGCCTAGCCTCCCTGGCCGCGCAGCGCGGCATGCTAGTGGGGTTGGGTTGGTCAACAGGTTTAATCGTTTGGCAGATTTGGTCCCTGCAGTTCGTTTCGAGGTGTTTTGAGCGTTTTAAGAGAGAATTTTAAGAGCTGTAAAAAGTGTTTTCGCGATCCGACAAGCGTGAGATGATTATGAAACATAAAATCTATCATTTTAATAATATCAAAGAGTTCGGGATACGAATCAGGTCGTTTATAATACGAAGGCAAAAACGAATCGAATCGAAAAATGACAAATGTCACATGAAAAGTTTAAAAAATTTAAACACCGAAAAAATACCGACATGGGAAAATTTTTTTGCCACTACTAAAAAGTCATATATATCTTTTCAATCAAAATTAGAAATTTAAGGAAAAAGAAAAAAAATAGGTTGCTTAGGACCAATGAGTATAGTCCAGGACCCTTGGACCAAGTACAGGATCTTGTCGGCAAGTGTCCCACAAAAGTTAGGCTGAGGGGTGTGGGGCGCTAACCTTGGCGCGTGAGCCCCTCCGCTCGCGCCCCCAGGCGCTAACCCCACACCACCGGGGCGCGAACCGGGGCGCGAACAGGGCGCGAGCGCGAGCCCCCAGGCAGGCGTGAGTGTGGTCGCGGGAGAAGAGAGAGAAAAAGCTGGTGGGCCCGCCCAAAAGAGCCGTTGAGCTCCGATTTTTTTTAAAAAAAAACATTAAAAACTCCTATATAATACCCCATAATCAACCCATTTCAACCATATCAAAACACAACTTCAATCTCCAAACTCATATATAATACCCCAAACTCCTATATAATACCCAAAAATGTCTGGAAATTGGTACCCAAACCTAGATTCAGATTATATTGACGACGATTTATGGTCGTCACCAGACCAACCGATGTTTTATTCGGGGCCGCAAGAAACATCCGGCTTTCAACCATCCAACATACAACCGTCTCCTAACTTTGTTGTTCCAGAGACACAAGAATCACACGGTGATGCTACCGGAGCAAGAAGACGCGTCCACCGGAAAAAACAACCTGCAACGGACGGGCCGGGACCGGCTTCGACTCCGAGGACGAAACGGAAAACCACTCCGTGGTCATCGGATGAGAAGGAAGCCTTGTGTCGGGCTTGGATAGTCATTTCTGAGGATCGGCGTTGCGGTAATTGTTTTAACGTTTTTAAAAATGATTTTTAATAAAAAAGTTAAATAAAAAAGTTAACTGGAAATCTAATTTAATTACTCATTTTGCAGCTGACTACCAAAAAAGCAAGGTTTTTTGGACAAAGGTTAGGGAGACGTTCTATACGCTCGTTGGGAGTACAGAGCGAAACGCTGATATGATTTCGGGTCGGTGGTCCGAAATCAGAAAATTTGTCGGCTTGTTTACTAATCTTTTCAACAGGAACGCCGGTCGTATGAGACCAAGTGGCAGTGATGATTTGGCGGTTTACAATTTCACTGTCGAAGAGTGGAGGCAGGAGTGTTTGCGGAGGTATTGGACGGTGAAGACGTGGGACGATTTAAAGTTGTGGGAGAGGTTGAAAAGGTGTTCCAAGTGGGTTGAGCTTGTGGCGCCGGACCATGATGCGGAAGTAGGGCCGAAACGGACTAAAACTAGTTCGTCTGGAGCGTATAGCACTTCCGCCGGGTCGGATTGCCGCGTTGGATTCGACCTAAACATTGCGGGGGAGGAAACGTCTTCACCGCCGAGGAGGCGGCCATTGGGACGGGACGCCAAGGGGAAAAAACCGGCTGACGGGACGCCAAACCACTATTAACAGTATATAATTGATACCATCAACAACTGGAATCTATTTATGTCAAAACCTTAAATCAAGCCCCTCAACATCATCACAGTGTTCCTTGTCTACAAAGGGATACTTCCTTAACTTGTTCTTTGCTTTGTAATTTCATAATATATCATTTTTTTATGAAAAGAAATGAATAAGTGTAACTTATCGCGTATGAGAAGCTTACCCCAATAACATTGTATGTTGAATTACTTAATAAATAATAACTGTGTGAGACAAAAATTTATTGTTCCAACATCTTCAGACGTTAAACCGGAACAACATAACATCACCTTCTTGTACAACGTATTCTTTCCCCTCGGATCTCAACTGCAATTATAAGGATGAGTCTTGTGTAAGTGAAATTATAACGAAAATAGATATAAGTTAACAATTTCAAGTAGAGTTGGGAATATGGGAAGGCCAAACAGGTCGGGTAATGGGTCAAAACAAGTTCGTGATGAACCATACCACATTTGGTACGAGATGGTATGTCGGTAGGGGTGCCAATCGTGTCGAGTTGACAGTTTGATGGGTTGAATTGTTCAACCCAAACACGACTTGCATTTTTATTTGTGCCAAAAACATCAACCCTTACATGCACACGCTTATAATCATGTAAGCAAACACGACCCATAAGTCACTTATCTAACTGGACTGGCAAGTAAATACTGTAACCCATTTATCTAAACGGGTTGACGGGTAATAATCAAGTTGTATCGGTGCTAATCGAGCTGATGGGTTGTAAAAAAATGAGGTTAAACAGGTCATAATCGGGTTAGTGGGTCGACTTGTTTAACTAAACAAGTTGGTGGGTCGACAAGTTTAACTAAACAGGTTAAACAGGTCGACCCAAACATGGCCCGTTTTTTAAACTGGTTAGATATGCCAACCCAAAACCTAACTATTTTCGAGTGTGTTTGAGTCGCGTCGGGAATTGCCACTCCTAGGTATGCGCAAGGTAATTTTTTTTAACAGCATATGCACAAGGTAATTAATGTGATATTATGATTACAAAAGCAATATTACCTCGAAGTAATATAAATTTTCTAATAAACACAACTTACAAGGCTGTATGCGCTACAAATAGTATTTAGAGTTTAGACACGACTTCCAGCCCCGTTTGGCCCATTCAACCCATTTAACATGTTCTCCTTTTAGTGAAACTTTTTTGTTCGACCCATTTGAGATATAACGCAACACAAGTTGAGTCATACAGAAGTAAATGGGTTGAAACTGGAACATATAATTGCTAGGTAGGGATAAGGGATTTCAACTAGAACCAGAATTTTAAGCTGTGGAATCAAAGTTTCAAGCATAACACGGAAGATCTAGTGGAGATATTTTAATGGTATAAAGAAAAAACATCAAAAAAGTGCAAAAAAAAATTCATAAGCACACCACAGAGATTTAGATTAGGGAATGGGGAATCAACTTACAAGTCCTTTCTCCCTTGCAGCAGATAATGAACCAGCAGCTACAAAATCGTTATATGCCACCTGATAATATTAAAAGAAAAAACACAATTATTAGAATAACAAAATAAGATTCACTTTGAAAAGGTATTCACTATTCAGCTTTATTCCCCAACACACTCACTGTCTCTGCTCTGATGAAACCTTTCTCAAAGTCAGAATGGATAACCCCTGCAGCTTGAGGCGCAGTCATTCCTAGCACATCAAACCAAATAACTTAGATAAATTACTACGGGTCCAATGGACTAAAAGGAGAACAGGCCAAACTTAAACCTGCATGTATGGTCCATGCTTTAGTTTCCTGCAAAAAGAATATAAAAAATCATTTAATAAGCAAAATATATAAAAATCACTGATTAGAAAAGAAACCCGTTTCGCACCTTTTCTCCAGAAGTGAAGTATGTACGTAAACCGAGAAGGTTATATGTCGCCCTAATAAGATTTCCGAGACCACTCTCGTCTACACCGAGAGATGTCAAAAACTCTGCTCTTTCTTCTAATGGAAGCTCAGTTAGCTCTGACTCCACCTGCAATTGAAACCCTAATTTTAGTTTATTCAACTTTAGATTATAAAACTTAATTATTAATTCTAAATTTGCAATACCTGTGCTGAGACGGTTACAATGCCAGACTTTAATTCAGAAGCAAGTTCTATGACATTTTTGACATAAGGATTACTTTCAGGTGTAGCCAAATCAGATTCCGCAACATTTGCCACGTAGATCACAGGCTTCATTGTAAGTAAACAGAGATGAGTTACAGATTCCTTTTCAAAATCTGTTAGAGCCACCGATCTTGCTGGTTTTCCATCCATTAGTGCTGCTTGTATTTTTACTAGGGCTGACTTCTCTGCTTCTTCCTGATTTTTCAAATATTGTAAAGAAAGATTTAAAGCTTTTACTCATATGACATAATAAAAAAGAAGAATTATTACTTATTGATCGATGTTGATGACTGAAATCAGTTTTACCTTAGCTTTGACTTGTGAATTACTACTTTTGCTCTTTTTGAGTTTCTCGATTCTTTTCTCAATCTGAGTTTCTTGTATCAGTGCAACTTATTATAAAATGCTACAACTATATCATGTTGTCAAAAACTTTGTAGAGAATTTAAATTAATTTGGTACAAAATGTAAATACCTGGTCCAAATCTGAGAACGCTAACTCTAAGTTAATGACATCAATATCTGACTTGGGGTCAACTTTCCCGTTCACATGAACAATATCATTGTCCTCAAAACAACGTACAACCTGATATAACAGCAAACTTAAGTTTCAAAGCAAGTGATTTATTAATCAATATATACAAGTAGCCAACAAACCTGAAGTATGGAATCCACCTCACGTATGTGTGACAAAAATTTATTACCTAAACCCTGCGACAATTATTGGAAAAGCATTTAAAATACATAGATTAAATTTAAAAAATTAAATTAGAAAGTAAGAAAATTTGAATTTCTAAACCTCGCCTTGACTGGCTCCCTTGACAAGGCCAGCAATATCTACAAATTCAATAGATGCTGGAACCGACCGTTGAGATTTGCTAAGATTTGAGAGTACTTGGAGACGTGGATCAGGAACAGCAACAATCCCAACATTCGGTTCAATTGTACAAAATGGAAAATTAGCAGCCTGAGCTTTTCCGTTTTCAACCTATAAAAGAAAGATTATCAAATGCTAATTTATTTTAATAAAACCAGAGCACATATAATAAACGCACCGAAGGATGGAAACAATTAAACAAGACAGACTTTGTATCTGGTTTAATGGATTGATACTAGTACAGAGCACCTACGAACAACAATTAAGAGTGTTCCAGTTCTGAGGAGATATTGGGACTTTTAGGAACAGAAATTAGGCAAGGGAGAATGACAATAGTTGCTGTTAAAATAACTGCATTCATTTTTACTAGAAATAAAGTCCAAACCAGGAAAAATAAACTAACACCTAGAATTAAGCAACTGCATCACCCATGAATCCTTGATCAAGTAACACCTAAAATATGGTAGGTGATCCCATGATCTTTATATTCTTAAAAATCAGCAACTAAAATAAATTACTGAAATGACTTGAGCGTGTGAAATCCAGTAGAGTTGTGGACTAATTTCGCACAACTTTCTAAGCCATGTGACTTGATTTGCAGCTGATGTTGCTGCAATGACCTTGACTTCAGCTGTAGATATTATCTTGCTTTCTAGAACAACAAGAAAACACTCATCAACCAGGATTAAACAATAGACTTGGAAACTCTTCACATCATCAGGAGAATCTGCACGGTGACTATTGTAATATCCTATAACGATTCTTAAAGATTTTATCCACTTTATTGGCTTCATTATTCTTGCTCAATTTCTCCCTTTGACACATTGGTTGAGTTGTTTCTTTGCAATTTTCCATCTTAGAGTTCTACAAAATATCTCATGCATACTCCTACTTCATTATGCGTTTTGCTTGATTTCCAATCCAAGAAAACAAGCCATTCCTAGAAGTGCCATCTCAAACACATGTAATGTATCTTCTTTGAACCTTTTAGCAATCGCATCACCACTTCCTGTAGCGAGAACCTGCATACAATGAAACAACAATAAAAATGATCCCAACACTTCATTGTCATCCTGCTTTAAGTTTTGACATATACTCTTTGTCATTGTCAGAACTGAAAGGCTTAATCTTGCAGCCACTCTAAGCTTCAATTCACTGTCTGAATTTCCAATATATACAGAGAACTTCAACTTGAAACTAAGGAAACGAAAATCTAATACATTCTAGTGTAGTCATCAATGAAAGCTATCTACTGCCTACTCCAATGAATAGCAAGAGTTTTATGAGGTTTTTCCACATCGTTGTGACTTAATTATAGCCCTTTAGTATGCCATATTGACAATCTTGCTTACATTTAACGCAGTAGCATGATGAAAAATGACCTGGCCTTTTGTGACAAAACTTCAATATTGAGCTTGGTTGCAGAATAGGCTGATTGCCTCTCAGAAGAATCTAGTGTAAAGAGCATCCTCCCACCCTTTCATCATTATGATAACTACATCATTGCTTTCTACATCCTTGATTTGACAATAATTGACTTCAAATACCACTTTGAGCCCTCTGTCAAGCTAGCCGGCCAATACTTCGTTAAATCCTTCTTGTTTTCCAGTGAGAAAACAGTAGCTTCAAACTTTTCAGGGACTGTTACAATAAGTTTTTAACCACTCTAGATTAGAATCAGAAAACTCAGAGCCAAGTAATCTAACTTTGTCGGCAAGAGTGAGTAATTAATCAGAAGACTCTTTGAGAAAGCAGCGAATAACATAGCTCTAGCCTTTAATTTCCTTGGTTTCTTCTCCTTTGGACACTGTGTTTGCACTAAGGTCACATTTCCAGTGATCACTTCCCTCCATATGTGCCTCCGAAAATTGAATGCAAGTGGCGCAAGTGCAGTGAAAGAAGTTTCAAAATCCATATAAGAAGAAACGAAAAGAAGAAAGGGTGTTTACCAAAAAAATTAGGTCCCTAAACAAGAGGGCTATGGCGTCAATTTACAGGAAGTTTAAGATTATATTTCTAAATAGTTGTTGTAAGACTCACAAAACTCATTTAACTATAGGGAAGCTAATAGTTATACTGGAGAAATAAACTAGAGCCTAGAACTAAGCAACTACATGGTGCAAGAAACCATGATCAAATAACTCATAAACCATGGTAAACGATCCACAAATTTCTTTAAGTCGGCAATGAGCAGAGCTGTTGACTGATTCGTTGCAGTACTGATGCAATGTTTCAGATTGAGCTAGAAATTATTATTATCATTGTTGTTGTTGTTATTATTATTATTATTATTATGAGATTGTGCTTGAAATTAGTCAATTATACAAAACTTGAGTATCTAACATTGCTAGTGTCCTTAGACAGAATACTCTAATAATGACATTCAGACCTAATCTCCTAATTATCAGCTGAACATAACTGCAGTGACGCATTTGAATTACACCATAAATGAATAAACAAGTAATCGCATATAAGTTTAAATAAGAGAAGATACAAACCGAGCAATAGATGCGTGAGTGAGACTTACAACGGCGTTGAATAGAGTAGACTTGCCGACATTAGGGAGGCCAACAATTCCAGCTTTGAGACTCATGCTTATCTTCGAAGAAGAGTAACGCCGACGGAATGCAATGGAAAGAGGTTCCGGCGAGCATATTCTGGTGGTTATGAAGGAAGATGACTTGAACGGAAGTGCAACGATATGGTGGCATGCTACCCTTGCCATTGTTGATTTGTTTCTGATAAGAATAGAAAATAGAATGGTTTGTTTTATCTATCTGGAAACTGATAAATATGTGTGGGAGGTTGGTTGTTTGGGTTCTAGAGTAGGGTTTTACCGCCTCGAGACTGACTTTGTGTCATGCCTTCTTCAGACCCGGATTCATTATTATGTTGGAGTCGTAAAAGTCAGGCTCTGAATTCATCCAATAACATTATGACATGCAGCGTTGATTGGACACTCGTTGAAACCACTACTGAAGCCGCCTGAGCCTGTTATGGTTCAGGCGAGAAGTGGCTTCAGCGGATTATCTAAGACTTTTGTTTTTTTTTATATAACTAAAAAACTAATTTATATAACAGAAAAAAAATTGATATCCTAGTAACATATAAAATACAAATAAAAAAACACTAAGAATAAAAATACATATTCCTGATCTCCGTCGCATCCAGCTCTTCGCCTACGTTCTTGATCTGCTTAACTACTCTGATTTCCTCAAGAACAAGCGCTTGTTCGTCTTCGAATACCAATCGGTGCATGGGGTCAAGGTTGCTAAAGTCCTTGGTAAAAAAGTCTAACTTTCTAAATCTGTGGTTTGAAACTTTCAACCTGGTCACCGTCTCTATACTAGTCGATATTTTGTGTACGTCTTCGACAAATGCCGGATCGACCTCGGTACTTGTGGTTGATCTTTTTTCCCTGGTCCAACCTGGTGGCCGACGTAGGACTTGTGGTTGATCTTGCCTGTACACGTTTAGGTCGATCCCTACATGAGCATCTGAGCTACTAGATGAGACATATGCACCAGACGAAGTAGTTTTCGTACGCTTTGGCATTGAGACACCATCAATGTCCGGTGCAACTAACTCGATTCATTTCGAGCACGACTTGAGTATTTGCCACAACTCGTCCTCGTCCCACGTTTTTGTGGTTCTGTACTTGTTGAAAACTTCGGCTTTCCACTCGTCGCATGTGAATCTGTAGACTTGAAGATCATCGCTCCCGCTCGTCGCATTCGACAATTGTTTCTGTTATGCAAATTTGTAAAAAGTACGACAAATTTACGAGTTTCGGACTATCTTCCCGGTATCATATTGTCGGTATGGTCCGTACTTCCCACCATACTATAGAACAATTCTTTCAATTTTGCCCAAAATATACGCTGCCTTTGATAATCCGCTACAGTTAAATAAAAACATGTTACAAACATATTTTCAAAATTTTATCCGAAACAAAAAAAAAGTTTTTAAAAAATACCGGCTTTTCGATCTTCGTATAATTCAACCTAGGCACGACACAAAGCCTTTTTCTCATCTTTTGTCCAATGAGTTGTTTTTCTTTTGGGAATGACTTCCTTGGCCGCTCAGCTCGAGCCTTCCGCCCCTCTTTGGTTCTTTTTTTGGTCTCGTTTGCCCTTGGCGGTCTGGGTACGAACCTCTTGTGTCTCCATAACAAATAAGTCGGGAGACAGTGGTGGAATTTGACTCAAGTGTTGTTCCAACTCGGTAGCGCCAAACACATTATCGTCGTCTTGACCATAAGGCATTTCCGGTCGATAACAACCACCTCATGGATCCATACTTTTTAAAAAATGTAGATGAGAATATGGAATATATTGTTTTTTGAAGTAGTGTAGAGAGTGTTAGTAATTTTCTAAAGGTAATTGTGGGGTTTATATAGGTAATTGTTTTTTGTTTTACCCATGCCCAACGGTCACCTCACATTCCCCTGTGCCCAACGTCCCTTTAGCCACTGCTAGCTGGCTCGCGGCCGCCCGCTTGCGAGACCGGTCGCTGCTAGCCGTTACGATGTGCGCAAATGATGTGGCTCGTGGCAACCACTTGTGAGTTCTAAAGTGACCATAACAAACAGTCTTAAATTCTGTTGTCTGAATGCTAACTAAGCTTCAGATAAAGCCCTTGCTTGCTCACTTGACCCACAACTTCTGGATAAAGTCCCTGCTCACGAGCTATAAATAACCAAATCTTCACATGTTCTCCCTTCGTTGGTGCTAGTGGCGCTCACGGTGGGGGTGTTGGGTGTTCGCAACTGATGCAGTCGTGCCACCCTCGCTCACACCCTCTCTCACCTACCACAACATGTAGTCTTAGCTTGTGGCTAAACCCGATTTGGAACCATATAAAGTTTTTCCGAATAGCATAACCCCTAGTCTCATCAAGTCCTCGGTGGAACCTTCTCATGAAGGAAGTGTACTTCTTATCATACCACTTGATTATGTGAAAACTAATAGATGTACGCATACTGATTTTCGGGCGTTTGCAGATTTATATATTTGTTTTGGTATCAGTGACGTAATAAACTTAGCTGATATGAACCCGCTGACGCAACACGGCTGGTATTACCCAGTTTAAAATAAAAACGTATGTTTACTTAAAGAATTGTATTAAAACGAAGAAATTATTTTGAGGAGGAATTTAAGGTAGCGTTTGGTATGCAGAAATGACAGGTGGAATGGAATAATTCATTACGTAGGAATGGAGAAAGTGGTGTTTGGTTACTCAATTGAATGGAATCATCTATTACACATGGGATCACATTCCATCAAAACCATTCATTCTCACCCTCCTTATTTTTTTCATTCCATTCCTCCCTCACCCTACTTTCTCAACACCACCACCACAACCTCCACCACCACCTTACCACCAGCGCTACCACAACCACCTGACCATAACCGCCGCCACCACTGTCGCTACCTGACAACCGCCGCCACCGCCACTACCCTACCATCGCCATCACTACCAATGCTACCACCGTCACCCCCACAACCACCCCGCTAACCGCCACCACCACCATTTTCGCGCCGGAGCTACCGCTACCGTCACTATTTCAAGTTTTTTTTTTAATTATAATTTGGGATATGAAAACTTTTTATTATTTCTATTTCATTCCTACAAATTTTTTTAGATACCAAATAACATAAAGTAATTATTCATTTCATTCTCATAGGTTAACCAAACAAGACAAATGAATGGTAATGATCCATTCATTCCCTTGTTCATTCCATTCTTTCTCTCATTCTATTCCTTCTTCATTCCATTACTTCCAACCAAACATAAGTTATTATTTGTTTTGGGTCTCCGTAAATTAAAAGTTGGTAATTATTCTAAAAATGGTGATCTATTTAATATTAGTCAATGATCCTATGTATTGAATGATAATTTGTTTAAAAATAGATATTATTATTATTATTATCATCATTATTATTATTATTATTATTATTATTATTATTATTATTATTTCTTCCAATCAAAGCTATATGGTTATTTCGTGCTTTTAATTTGCCGGGATGTTTGTAAAAAATTAATCAAGAGAATAATGGCTTTTGAATATTAACTAGTTTTATTTCTTGTCATGCACATCGACTTATTGAATGTTTACAGCACATCAAACAGATATACGACATATACGCACGTTAAGTACTTGGCGGGACAATTATGATGTTTTGTGCATTCTTGGACTTAAAAAGTTGTTCGGATTCTGAAGTAACATTCAAAGTTGCTTGTAAAACCACCGGAGACAGTGCCCTCCATACTGATGTATTACCAGCCAATTGTTCAAAAATGGGTCTGCAAAATAAGTACAGTTATAAATCATACCAAAAACTTTAATTTTATAGTAAAAAATTACACTTATGAGTTTTGACTCACTTAGATGAAGTTACGACCGAAAAAAGTTCCATTCCGCAATCATCTTCAATCACCGAAGTAGCAAAGAATTGAGGAACCACGAACAAGTCACCGTCTTCAACATTACTATCCAATGCAGGCTTTCCTTCACTGGCCACAACCTTAGTCCGACCACTTCCCTTGCTAACATAATAGATCTGGACCGATCCATTGGCTACGTAACTGGGTGCCAACAAAGCATTAGGCTCTAACTTCACAAATCTTGCACTCAAATGAAGCTCGTTGAGCACCGGCAAATTATTTTCTGTCAGGTAATTGACAAATCCACCACAATTCACAATAACGGCACCCGATGGATCATCAATGGTGGCATATAGTTTTCCTTTTGTGTGATTACTTGGTTCTGGAAATTTGATTCCTTGGTCAAGTTTCACGAGAAATGAACCTTGTTGGCTATTAATTAGATTTTCTGAATCGTTTTCGTCTAGACCAAAGGTTTTACCAACAAAATCAGACTCGAATCCAGCTAGAAATCCAAGAACTCCTAACACAAAAAAATATGTGAACTGGCCAGGGATTAGGGCTTTGCTGCTCTCACCCAAGAACATGATGACTGCATCCGTGACACCACCGTTAAACCACCATGAAATCACACCTTCTAAAACTGGAATAGCATCCCTTTTTTGATCACCATAATCTTTTCTTCTGAACTATTTGGTGTCACTAAACCAACGGTGATGGTACCTATGCATTCATGTTAACAACTCATATTAACCAAAGGACAACGACGCAAACATATAGTAAAATAAACACACTTTGCTATATACGTATTAAGAAATAGGCGACACAATCTGTGAAACTTAGCCTATCCTTAAAGCAATCTTCACATGATGGTCTAATTTGTTTATATGGAAGCTTCATCATTTCACTACTTATAGAAAATGACATAATTATATATATTTCAACCGAGTTTACTTTTACATGAATAGTATGTATACATATATATGGAAGCTTAACCATTTTGCAATAACCTTATTCGATCATGTGTAAATTAATTGGTAAAGCAACTCACCTTGAAGAACCAAGCCAATTTTGCTTGAATCGGCATAGTGAGGAATAGCAAAGCCAAGAGGGTGGAGTAGAAGCCTTCCTGTACCTAGTTTTAAGTCACTTAACAATGGGGTTTTTGAATTTGACCATACGTAATATCCACCACCGTCACCCTCAAAAGTCGTTTCATCGGCCTTCACCACCACCATTTTTATATCCATCTTGCTATCAAAGAGAAATATTAGATAGTGATGACTGAGGAGGATGTTTCACAAGGCCAGTTGGGCTGGCTATATATAGTATAAAAGTGATCCAGGTTGATACTCGGGCATTATTATATATTTACATTTTATATATATTGAAAAGGAAATTTCTTTTCTCTCACGATATACTGTTCATGAATGTGCAAATTCTTTTGCAACAGGTACAACTCTTTTATGGATACAAGTATGTTAATGATGGCTTGCTTACACGTACATTTGCAAATATGCTATTTTGAAATGACTAAAATGTTGTCACGTGTATGCCACTGTCTTGGCAATTTCTTAACAGAACTCATTATTCTCTCTCCTACAATCTGAATGCAACCATATATATCCCCACAAGAAGATACCATTCGTGATAATCACTATCAAAATCGCATATCAATAAAGAAAGGAACAAAAGTGTTGCGTATGTAAAGCAAAAAAAATCCTTTGGTTTATTATTTTCTTTTTCTTTTTAAGAATTTTAGAAGTGTAAATCAAGCAGGGTTTCTGTGCCCGACCCCAACAAATATTTTACTAAGCATATGATCAATTACTTATTAACGTTACCAACAAATAACTCACGCATTACTAACAAAATTGCCAACATATAACCCCTGCACCACAACACACGGGCAAAAGGAACTTTTTAAAATAATAACAATACTACTATAAATAGTAATCATATAGTGTTGACAGGGAATTAAAAGCCTAGTTTATTATAAGAAAATTGGATTTAAATAATTTCACTTTTAATGGATTGGCCAATAATAATCCCACCTCCGGTATTTCTAGCTGGCAGTCTCACCTTTTCAAGGTTTTTTGTTTTATGATCCCCCGTTAAAAATAATTAACTGTTGCTGATGTGGCGAGTGACATGGCTTTTTCAATATCCTACATGGCTTTTCCCTTTATATTCCCCCCACCCTCCGATTACTTACGTGTAATACTCACCCATTTAACCCCTAAAATTATCTATTGAACCCTAATTATTTTTTAGATTGACTAGAATCGAGATTTTAAAATAATTTATTAAAGTTTCATATTACTAAACATCAATACTGATAAGTTATAAACTGTAGACCAGGTAACCCAAATTATACAAGAACCCTAGAAATTCAATCTGATAAAACGCTATATGTTTGATCAATTAAGGTTAGGGTTCTTGTATAACAAATCAAGGCGACCAAAAACATACAAATAATTACCTTAAACAATGTTAATTGAATGGTTAATTAGAATAAATTGCTGGCGGACAGAAGTACAACAAGAACACGTTGCGTGGATGAACATAATCCAATTTGTTACGGGGGTTTTCTTAGCGATGGAACAAGGACTATGAGGCTACGTTTAATTGATTTAATATGGTCGTTTGTATGTATAACGAGATCGGGTTGGACACTTGTCGTGGGTGAGGATTCAATCGGATTCAATTGCTAATTAGGGCTCAATAGTTAATTTTGGGGTTTAAATGGTGAGCATTACACGTAAGTAATCGGAAGGGGGGGGGGAATATAAAGGGAAAAGCCATGTAGGATATTGAAAAAGCCATGTCACTCGCCACATCAGCAAAAACTTAACCCCGTTAATTATTTTTAACGGGAGATCATAAAACAAAAAACCTTGAAAAGATGGGACTGCCAGCGGGAAATAACGGAGGTGGGATTATTATTGGCTAATCCATTAAATGTTGGATTATTTAAATCCAATTTTCCTTTATTATATTGCAATCGTTAACGATATCATAAAAATCACATTTAATAAAAACTAGGTAATACTCTCGGCGCGTTGTGTCGGGCTGATGGTGTAATCGGTTAAAAAAATTCGTCAACGCTTAAAATACAACAAATTAACATATTAAAAAAAACAAAACAAAAAACGCGTCTTATGGTGACGAATCGACACAAACGTTGGTACTGGGTTATAACACCGTAACAAAATTCGTCAACGCTTAAAATACAACAAATTAACATATTAAAAAAAACAAAACAAAAAACGCGTCTTATGATGACGAATCGACACAAACGTTGGTACTGGGTTATAACACCGTAACAAAATTCGCGCGTTGACGCTTTGAAACCATAGACACTTGAGCAGCACTTCGACGCCTTTTCGTTTTCTTAAGAATCTTGATCAACAACTCGATCTTGGCACGTAAATCGAGGCACACCAATCATCGAATCTTGTCGGCACATACTTCGAGGTGGTGTGGGTCGTCTCTTGAGTGTCACGTTTTTCAAGGCATCGTCGGTTTATGGTTTACAAGGTATGACGTCGGGTTTTTGACACGGATATCGAGAAAGGTTGGTGGCACGCTTTACGAGGTAGAGTGAGAGTGGGCATTTTAGAGAGAGAAAGTAATATTTAGTTGTGTAAATGAGAATGAGGGCTGGTGCCCTCAATTTATAGGCTGACTCGGGTCCCCATCGCGATTCGCGATGGGCTAATGTCAAAGCCGTCGCGTATCGCGACGTAGCTTTGATGAATCATCAGTAGCCTTGCCACGTGGTGACACGTGGCGGGACACAGTGCAACGTGGTGACACATGGCGGGACACGTGTCTCGATGTCAGACCACGTCATCATGATGCACGATGACGTTGGGTCTTGAGTGTCGCGTATCGCGATCAGGCAAGAAAACAGAATTTCTATTTTGGTCCTTTAACTTGAAAAGTTGGTATTTTTGATCCGATATTTTCACGATGTTACAGATATCCATGATCTTCCATGCGATAGCCTTCTTATGGTTTTTTAAAACTTTAAGTAGTTCGTCTTTCTCTTCTTTAGAAAGGTGAGATGAAATAATTGGGAGTTGAGAGTCTTTTTCTAAATAGGCATATTAGAGATGGTTTGGTAGTTCTTTTAATTCTAAGTCCGGTGGTTCTTCGATTGATGGTTTTGATATTTCATTACATTCGGTGATCTCACATACTACTTCTGATGTTTCTTGATTGTTATTAGCATCAAGAGTTTCATTTTCTAAAATGGGTTTGGTGACAGTTTCGGCTAAGACTTGTGTTTCTAGTTTGTTATTGTTGGAGGAATTTTCCACATAGCAACTCACGATAGAATCAATGATGTCAACACAGTATAATGTGTCATTGTGATGTTTAGGATGTTGCATCAATTTTCCTATATCAAAAGTGACTGCATCGATTTTCCTATGTCAACACCATAATCCTGTCATTATGTCTTATCACATCCTCGTGATTTTCCTATATCAAAAGTGACTTGCTAAAATCCCGGTGAGATCGTTTCATATCTTTTATTTTTGTTGGCAATAGGCCTTGATGCTGCTAGAGTAGTCAGTCCAATTTATCTGTTACTGTGTGCCGTGTGTCTATTATTATTATTATTAGTTTTTGTTACTAATATTATTATTATTATTATTATTATTATTATTATTATTATTATTATTATTATTATTATTATTATTGATTTGGTGTTCTATTGCTTGTGTTTGTGTGATTAGTTGCAACCATAGAGCGTAGGAACCATGACTATTACCTGAGACCATGTCCTGAATCGAGGGGTGTAGGAAAGAGTAAAGATAGGGAGCGTATATTGCGTTTGGCTTCTTGGAATGTAGGAACATTAAATGGTAAGTTGTTAGAATTGATAGATGTGCTTAAAAGACGTAGGGTTCAGATAGCATGCCTCCAGGAGACTAAGTGGAAAGGACATAGAGGGGCTGAGTGTAATGGGTATAAGTTGTGGTACTCGGGGTCTGATGGAGCTAGGAATGGAGTGGGGTTTCTAGTGGCTAAGGAAATACACACTAGTGTGGTGGAGGTGATAAGACATAATGACAGGATTATGGTGTTGAAATTAGTACTAGGAGAGGAAGTAGTGGCAGTAGTCTCCGCCTACGCGCCTCATGTAGGCCTAGGGGATCAGGAAAAGAGAGAATTTTGGGATTGCCTAGACGCAGTGGTAGGGGGCATACCTAGGGGGGAGAGGATTTGCATAGGAGGTGATTTTAATGGACACATTGGTAAGGCTAACGATGGTTTTCAAGCCGTACATGGGGGTTTCGGTTTTGGTGATAGGAATGAGACCGGAACAGATCTTCTAGAGTTTGCGGTGGCACATGACCTAGGTATTATAAATTCTTTTTTTAGGAAACGAGATTCTCATTTAATCACTTTTAGCAGTGGCGGACGCGACACGCAAATTGACTACCTTTTGATGAGGCGAGGAGACCGATGTTGGTGGAAGGACTGCAAAGTCATACCTGGGGAGGCAGTTGTGACTCAACATCGACTACTAGTGACTGATATAGCCTTCAGAAATAAGCTGACTGCTCGAGAGAAGAAAGGTACACCGAGAATTCGATGGGGAAATTTGAAGGACGAAAATCTCCTTCTGTTTAAGGATAAACTCATACTGCATACACGGGCTCGACTAAATGGGGACTCAACTCATATATGGGAAGCTATGGAGACAAAGATCATCCAAGTAGCAAAGGAGACTCTCGGGGTCACAACAGGAAAGTCAAGTGGGCATAAGGAGTCTTGGTGGTGGAATGACACAGTGCAAGACAAGATAAGGGACAAACAAGGATGTTTTAGGGAGCTAATGAGGTGCACGAATGAGGAGGAGCGAGTGAATTTGAGGGACAACTACAAAACGGCCAAGATAGAGGCAAAGAAGGCAGTGGCGGAAGCAAAGAAGGCGGCCTTTAAACGGATGTATGAAAGTCTAGAAACAAAAGAGGGGGAACATGCTATGTTTAAGATTGCCAAAGCCAGGGAGCGTAGAAGGCAAGATCTAGGACCGGTGAAGTTCATAAAGGATACAGATGGGCATGTACTGGTCAAGGAGCAGGACATCAAGCTAAGATGGCAAACCTACTTCCACAATCTTTTTAACAATGGGAGAGCTTACCAAGAAGAACATGACAACACAAACTTTCATCGACAACAATCGAATAACCGCTACTGCCGACGGATCACACGAGAAGAGGTGAAGGACGCACTTAGGAGGATGGGAAGGTCTAAGGCGGTTGGCCCAGACAACATACCCATCGAGGTGTGGAAGTGTCTGGGGGAGGAAGGAGTCATGTGGTTAACTACTCTGTTCAATAGTATTCTCAAATCAGGTAAGATGCCAGACCAGTGGAGGAGCAGCGTTGTAGTTCCTATCTATAAGAACAAAGGAGACGCCCAATGTTGTGGTAACTACCGAGGAATCAAACTACTAAGTCATACTATGAAGCTATGGGAAAGAGTGATTGAGGTTAGACTTAGACGAGAAACTCAGGTTACGGTCAACCAATTTGGCTTCATGCCGGGGCGTTCCACCACAGAGGCAATACACCTTATAAGAAGATTAATGGAAAAGTATAGGGAGAAGAAGCGTGATCTACATATGGTGTTTATTGACCTAGAAAAGGCCTACGACAGTGTGCCACGACAGGTGCTCTGGGAGTGCTTGGAGGGTAGAAGAGTGCCCAGGAAATACATAGAGATAATTATGGATATGTATACCAGAAGTGAAACAAGTGTCCGTGCGCCAGTGGGGGATACTGATTTCTTTCCTGTAGAGGTAGGTCTTCACCAGGGGTCAGCGTTGAGCCCGTTTCTTTTTGCAGTAGTCTTGGATGAGTTGTCAAAGTCGATTCAGGGGACTCTCCCGTGGTGCATGATGTTCGCAGACGATATTGTGTTACTTGCTGAGAAAAAACAAGATCTAAACATGAGGCTTGAGGAGTGGCGAACAACCTTAGAGACAAAAGGTTTAAAGATTAGCCGATCTAAGACGGAGTACCTACACTGTGATTTTGGTGAGATAAACGACAGTGAAGACGCACACATCACAATTGAAGGGCAGGTGGTCCCGCAGGTAACGAAGTTCAAGTATTTAGGATCTTTTGTACAGAGCGATGGGGAATTAGACAGTGATGTGACCCACCGAGTTCAGGTAGGATGGTGTAGATGGAAAGCAGCCACAGGTATATTATGCGACAAGAGTTTCCCGACTAATCTGAAGGGAAAATTCTATAGGGTGGCAGTTAGACCTGCAATGCTATATGGAACAGATTGTTGGGCCATCAAGAAGGCACAAGTGCGGAAGATGGAGGTAGCAGAAATGAGAATGCTACGTTGGATGTGTGGGCACACAAGGCTAGACAGAATAAGAAACGTTGTGCTTCGCGAGAGATTAGGGGTGGCGAACATAGCAGACAAGATAAGAGAGTGGAGATTGAGATGGTTTGGACATGTAAAGAGAAGACAGACGACGAATCCTGTTAGATCCGTAGAAAACATTACTATAGAGGGGAGGAGGGGTAGAGGACGACCGAAATTGACTTGGGATGAGAGGATTAGGCATGATTTGATAGACCTAAACCTCTCCGATGACATGGTTGAGGATAGGAATTCGTGGAGAAGTAGAATTAAAGTTAAGGATTTTTAGAGAGAATTGAATACCTTAGGGCTTAGACTTAACTTATTTAGGTCACATACCATAATGGTATTTCCCTTACATATTTTATTATTATTATTATTATTATTAGCTTTTATATTGCGGTTAAACTGTGACCTTTTTATTAATATTATTATAATTAGTAGTAGTTTTTTATATAACTGTTAAACTTTGATTTCCTTTTTTTTTTGCTCTATACACATGTTCTTAGAGCCGAGGGTCTCTCTGGAAGCCACCTCTTTATTCCTTTGGATAGAGGTACGGTGTGCCTACATCCCACCCTCCCCAGACCCTACCTATAGCTCTGCTGTCGGTGGGATTTTACTGGGTATGATTGATTGATTGATTGATTGAAAAGTGACTGCCTCGTCATTGACCCTGAAACTGAGTTTATCGGTGCAAACATCAATAATAGCCTTTGCAGTGGCTAAAAAGGGTCTTCATAAAATCAGAGGTACACTTTTGTCTTCCTTTATGTCTAGAATTACAAAATCTACTGGGAAAACAAATTTGTCAATTTGGACAGGCATGTTTTCAACAATTCACCGAAGATATTTAACGGACCGGTCAGTTAACTGAATGCTCATGCAGGTGGGCTTTGGTTCTCCTATCCCTAGTTTTGCAAAAACCGCATAAGGCATTAAATTAATACTAGCTCCTAGGTCAGCTAGGGCATTGCTAACAGACAAATTTCCTACGAGAAAATGGATAATAAGGCTCCCTAGATAGGTCATTTTCGGCGGCAACTTGTTTTGAAAAACAACTGAGCATTCTTCACTCAAGGTGACATGCGAGAGCTCCTCCAACTTCCTTTTGTTGGCCGGCACTTATTTAAGAAACTTTGCATATTTCGGCATTTGAGCAATGGCTTCGCCGAAAGGGATGTTGATGTGGAGTTGTTTGAAGAGTTCTAAAAACTTCCCGTACTGAGCTTCCAGTCTCTCCTGCTTCAGCCGTCCAGGGTATGGAATAGGTGGAACATACGTTCGGACAGGTTCCTTAGGTTGTACGGTGCCTGCTGGGATCAGTCTTCCCTGTGTTTCATCATAAACTTCCTTCTCCATAATTGGTTCTGAAGTTAGTGAGGCAACAGTGGTTGTGCCACTTCTCAATGTAACAACGTTTGCTGTTGCATTTGGGTTTGTTATTGTGTTGCTTGGAAGAGCGCCATGTGGTCTTTCAAACAATTGTCGGGCAACCTGTCCGATTTGAGTTCTAGATTCTGCAATGATGCTTGTTCGCTTTTTAGGTCACCTTCATGCTTTAACTATACTCCGCTGATATCAACGGCTCTAAAGTCGGCCTTCTTTTCTGCTTCATTTGTTTTGGTCATGATTTGGGTCAACATGTCTTCATCTCTTGAGTAGCTAGGATTTTGGGGGCTACTGGAACTTTGTTCTTGAAATTGAGGTGTAGGCTGGAAAGATTGACTCATCGGCCTCTTTTAGAATCCGGGTAGGGTTTGAGTGTTTCCTCCATCCTTCCAGCTGAAATTCGGGTGGTTTCTCCATCCTAGATTACAGTTGTAACTAAAAGCGCTATTTTGACGGGCGATGAAATCAACTTCTTCCATGGTCGTAAGGACTTGTTTTTAGTTGCTTGTCTTATGAGTTACTTAACAAGTGTCACAGGTGATTTTGGTTTTTGATAGTTCGGCTTGAAGTTGTTCGAATTTGTTAGAGAGTGCTTCAATTTGTGCGGTGACAAGAGTGTTGGAATCGACGTGGTGCATTCCTTTATGTGCCGGTGTAGATCTTGGTGGGTTATAAGCAAAACTCTTCTTTGTTGTCTTCTCCATGATTTCAAATGCTTCGTTAGGTGATTTGGATCCCAGGTCTCCACCGGCGACTTGGTCGATGGACTGTTTGTTTTGACTGGATTGTGCGTCAAAATAAAGTTTGTACTTGTAACCATACGTTCAGTCCATGATGTGGGCATATTCTTAGAAGACTTTTGTATTTCTCCTATGCTGTGTGCAACGACTCATCATCATCGGTCCGGAATCTGGTAATGCTAGCTCGATATTTGGCAGTTTTATCAGGCGGAAAGTATTTGAGGAGAAATTGTTCAACCATCTGGTCCCAATTGGTGATGGAACCAGAAGGAAGAGATTCTATACATTCTAAGGCTTGTCCCCTTATAAAGAAACGAAAGAGTTTGAGTTTTATCTGATCTTCTGAACAATTTTGAATTTTAAAGGTTCCGCAGATTCGTAAGAATCGAGATATATGAGAAAGAGTGTCTTCGTCGAGGAGACCATGAAATTTAACTGAATTTTCGAACATATGAATGGTGCGTGATTTGATTTCGAAATTTTCGATGATTTCGAGTGGAGCCACTCCATTGCCGTAGCCTTCGAGGGTTGACTTGGCATACTTGTTCATGTTTGGTTCATTGTTTGATGATGTCGTCGTTTATACGGCTTGATTTTCTTATGATGTCGTGGCTTCTACTTATTCGTCATTGATTGTTTCAACGGTTCATGCAGTCCGTTTGCGTACTCTTTGGCGAAACAGTCGTTCCGGTTCAGAAATTGGAGAAACAAGCTCAGGTCCGAATGTAGAAAAGATATTGGGATATGTAAAATGAAATGAAATGAAGTAGTGAGAGTAAAATAAGGCCGAAGAACATCACAGGCGGATAGCAAGCAAGCAGTCAAGCACAACCAAATAGAATCCCAGATAGAAAGAAAGAAAGATCATCGAATAGCAAGTGTTGTTATTTATTTATCCACCCACAGGCATTGGCTGTTGGTTGCTCCACATGTGTTCTTCCCACACAACGCCCTTGGATAACCACCTTCCGTCAAAAAATGCATTGTTATGTAACATTTAAAGGGTATACAAAAAAACATTAAGTTGACTAACCGATTACTTCTCTTATTGGAAGAGGATGATTAAATAATATTTCGCTTCTTTGAATTTGAAGACATATATAATATAATATATATAATAAGGTTATCATATGCAAAAATATGAACAACCTAAACATGTAGACAATAAAAACGTATATAACGTGGCATATTATTGTATTGGTATAACAAAGGATTTTAGTCCACAAAAAACTAACATACCTTTGTCTCTGAACAAATAATACCATTTAACTTAAATGGCTTGAAGAATTAGAAAAGCTTTCATCAAAAAATTTGTAAGCGACCAAGATTGAGTGTTGACAGATTGTGTGTTAAAAGATTATGTGTTGAATGGAGATAAACAAAATATGTATGTTAAATATTATTTAAGTTTTCATAGGTAACTTATGGTTATTAAGTTTATGAGAAACCTATGCTATGGAAAGACAAAGTTAATTCTTTGGCATAAATAATGTTTTACATTAACAAAACATCGACCACCTTTAAATAATTAAATGGGATAGCTGGTTTTGCTCCAAACACGACATTTGATTCATGAAATTCATTTGATTCAGTCAAAACATTGACTAAGTTCATGCGTAACTGGTTAGACTAAATTTCTAAATAAGAAAGTGATTATCATTAATATACAAATGCTACATCTTTAACTATTTATTTACCAAAAACGTGTTTCAAATATTTAACTAACAAATTAATTTTAAACATATAAGCCTCCAATTTAGAGTAATTAATTGTTTTACAGTTTTTTAATTTGAAATTTTAAGATTCATGGAAATAAATCACAATCTTTAGGAAAATGTAATTATGACTTTCTATTATAAAATCATCTCAAAATAAATATTATATAATCTTAACAAAACAAATCATCTACCAAAAATAAGTTCTGTAACAAAGATGTCGAAAACATAATTTATAACGTAAGTATTGAACATGCGAAAATATATGATACAAGATAAAAAAGATCTTCATTTTGGTGAAACGTACGAATCAGAATGTGGTAAAATATATTAAATTGTGTCAAACTATATATATATATATATAGATATATATATATATATAGATATATATATTGAGATTTATGGTAAGTCCCTATATATTTAAAACCACCAATATGGTGTATTGAATATTATTAGTGTGCCGCGAAAATGTATTGACAAAAAATTGTAAGCATCTTGTAGTTAAAATAGGAAGAATATACAAAAAGTTTATTGGTACACATTTGATAACCGAAACCATACATTGGTTTAATAAATCTATGTTTCCTAAACGTTGTTTGAATTTATAAAAAAAGGAATTACATTTGTTAATCCAAATCCACACAATATTTCTAAAAACGCAAAAGTTACGAGGGTTTTATGATAATTAGAATTATAATTGAAAGATAAATAATTAAGCCAAAATATAAGCCTCCAATTTAAATTATTGGAAGACAAATGTTATAATTTAATTCATGGTAACAATCTATCTATTCTAATAAATTACTATCATTTTTGACACTTGTCAATCTCATAGCCCTCCACACCTTTTTTTTAACAAATTTCAATATATGGTCCTTATCTCTTAAGTCATTTCAATATATGAATTAATGTTTATTTTTATTAAATGTAAATAATAGTTGATTCATTCATTAACATTAATGGTGAAATAAATAAATATCAAAATTGAAGTTGCAGGCTTGTTAAAATAAAATTTGAAACTCACATGTAATTACAAATTAAAAAAAATAAAGGTACGTCATTGTACTCAGGAAATGTGTATTTTCTTAATTTTTATATAATATTGGTTTCAAATTTGGATTTAAAATTTTCTCATATGCACTTGAACTCAGGAAATATGTATTTTCTTAATTTTCTACATACATTTTGTATAAATATTGCAAACATAAATAATAGCTATTATATATAGCTTGGTGTTCAGCATTAAATCATCGAAGCTAAATATTATAATTATAATCCATATGTAACAATTTACTATATATATTATGGGTGCAGCTAAACGTAACCCCACCTTACACAATTTTTACTAAATATGCACCCCTCCCTTAACTTACTAGATAAATTACTATTACCACTTAACATTATATATATACATATTAGTCCATACAACATTTCTTTCACTTAATAATCTTCACTACATATATCAAATTAAAAACTATCAAGTATTACTATTAATTTATTTTTTTAGAATTAATATTGTAAATATTTATAATATCTTTTTTTTTTAATTTTAATAGTATATATATTTATAATATCCTTGTTTTATCTCTTTATCCTTTACAAAATAAACCCGAAACTCGAAAACCTAAAACCCTAAACCCTAAACCCGAAAACCTAAACCCTAAACCCGAACCCTAAACCCTAAACTCGAAATAATTGAAATCCTTATTTTTGTGCTAATTTGGTAATTATATGATTTCAAGGGGTAATATGAAAGTTGGTACGTTTAGCCTGACCCATAAATTATCTGTCATTTATGTATATGACTTTTTTGTGCAGTATAAAAGGTTTTAGCCATTAGAAGATCAATATTTACTTTTTAATATTTTTCTTTTATAACTCAGACCAATATCCTTCAGAAAAATATATTTTATGACTTGATTTATACTTTTTTTATACATTTAAATATATTTAATTTAATATGTCTTATAAGATAAATTACTTAATTAAAAGAATTTAATATTTTAAACCAAAAAAATTGTTTCAATCCTATTCCATTATTTTCGTTTTCCAAAAATCATTTAAGATATTGAAACTTATAATACCGTTTTTATCAGTTATTTACATAATTTCAATATTGTATTAACTTATTAATTTTATTTTTATACAAATACAACGAATTGATGTAATATTAGTGTTACTTGTTGATTAGTGCATAATTAAAGTGTTTATTATGGTTTATATTAAAACTAATAAACAATAAACATTTGATTCATAATACGTGGAATGAGAACATTCGACTTGGACTAAATCCTGATGACGCCAACGGCTAAGGCTTAGCCTTTAATACCTAAATATATATATGATTTTAAAACTAAAAGTTTGTTCGGGTTAACCTGAAACCTAGAATTCGGACCCAAGAACCAACCCGAATTACTTCGGTTCAGGTTTGGGTTAGTAATTTATTGGGTTCGAGTTTCTCGGGTCGGGTTAGTTTGGGTTCATGTACGGGCTTTCTTGGGTTGGGTTTCAAGTTACGCGGGTAAAACTGACAATCATACTTTCAGTTATTATAAATAAGAATCACTATCTTCAATTTTTTTCAAATCTCACTTAATGACTATAACTGTACAAATATGTAAATTGGAACAAACGCTATAAGGGATCCACACAAACTGTTAGTCCAAATTGATCCTAGTTCATATAACTATTTCATATATGTTAGTTAATATTTGGTGCACAATATTTATTTTCTCTCTTGCGGCCGTTGTCAAAAAAAATTTGGAGGTAATTGTCAAAATTCAATTGGGTGTAGACAAGATCTGACAAAAGCAGCCCATGAACCAATCACAGGGTGACAACTCACTGACAATAGTACGAGGAGGAGCACGCTCCAGTACAAAATGTCACTATCAGCCGCTGTCTACACACCAACTCCCATCGTGGCACGAACATAGCCTATAGTTGGTGGAAAAGGAATATTATACAGCTGGCCGTACCTGCTTGGAAACCTACCTTTGGCTATAAATACTCCAACACCTTCGAACGGTATCATGATCTTCTCTCTAGCTATTTCTCTCAATATACACTTATATTCAGAGCAATTTAGTCTGATTCTCACGCCGGAGGGTGGTCACAAGGAGGAACCCCCCCCCCCCTTCTCAGTGACGAGCTTACGGTGTCTGTTTTGCAGGTTGAGAAGAATAACCATCTTTGCCGGACCTAACCCTCGTGGGAAACATCTACTTAACCCTAAGATTATCCTTAATCTGCCGGGGTCATTTAGTGTTTCTTCACCCATATTAGTAAATATGTTTAAAAGTACACTAATATAGTAAATATGTTTTGTATCTACACCCAAATGGTAAAAAGTTCCGGTAACAATAGAATATTTTTGTAATTTATCTTTAGTCACATGGACACTTTTGTAAATTTAGTGGAAAGAAAAGTAATCCACATCTATTGGTGTATTTCTTTGGTTTGCATTTTAGCCCCCAAAGTTTTAATGTTTTTAATATTTGTCTTAATCTTTTTCAAAATTTGTTTACTTTGCATATTAACCACTACAGTTTTTATTGTTTTAATGTGTCCGCTAACACATCCACGTCATGCCCCTAAAACGGACTTTTATTTGCATTAAAGTGTATAAGGTTTGTTAAAAACGGAGTTGTATACACAATAGAGTATCTTTTTTGTATTGTAAGCTATATAATGAGTGTTGGTATCGCCTTGGTGCCACAATGAGCCGAACCAATACCAAGTTCTTTTAATATTTAGATTAAAAAACTTTTGTGTCGAAGTGATAGCCGTTCAATGTGTTTGTATACCGAGAACAAAGTTCTTTTAATTTAGATAAATTTTTTTATGTCGAAGTGATAGTCGCCATGATGTGTTTGTATAATGGTGTTTAAATGTTTGCGTCCGTTGCCGAGTTTCCCGCGCAACGCGCAGGGAACACCGCTAGTTTGATTAACAATGACTATGAACCCTTGTGAGAAAACATGTAAAAGATCTAATTGAGTGTAGAATCCATCAACAGTTGAAAGTTTTTAAGTTAATAGATTAAAAAATAAATTTGCTTAAAATAAACATATTAGAGACATATAAATACAAGAATAATAATAATATAATAATAAGTGACGTTAAGTGTAAACAAATATATACATTGATCGCACTATACATGTAAGAAATGCACATGGCATTCATATAAATCAACTTAACCACATCTTTTTTCTTATTCATCTATGCCGATAACAATTTATATGTATATCAAAACCGTCCTTACCGAACCTTTGTGTTATTAAGTTACTACCTAGGCCTCATCACATCGCACATTCGGAAGCCTTTATGGACGTGCTCATCGCAAATACAGTATCTTCCTATGTAGCCCATAGGACGTGCGCTAAACCTCAGGCAAATGAACCCCTACGGGCATATATTAGCCATGCTCAAACTAACTAATAACGCATATATTTGTATTTCAGAAACCTACTAACTTATTGTTCGATAAAATTATAAAGTAAGTATCTTGTTTAACAAAATTAAAAGACATCTTAAATAACTTATGGTCATGCGTCTATATAATTTGATTATAGTAAACATTTTTTAAATATAATTGTCATATCTATTGCTTTAAATTAGTATTTATAAAGCTAAAGCAATAATTGATTTGATTGCTTAAAGACTATTAGCCATATTTTACTAAATCAACAACCAAAACGGGAAGATATTTATAATTACAAATTATTAAAATAGTTTGCGTGATCCACAATCCAACTGATGTCATGAAAAAGATTCAAATACCTCCCCTCATCTTTTCTTTTATCCATTAACCCACCACCAACTTTTACTTTTTCCTTGGTGGATTGGTTTTCAGAGATGCTTTGCTTCTAAATTCTAATCACCTAAGAGCATTCACATTCCATTCCATTCCATTCCATTCCATTCCATATATTTTTCCTATAATTTAGCTAAAAAACACCATTCTATAAATTTATCTATCATTTTTCAAAATTTTTTCACATTCTATTCCCTATCATATCCACAAATTAATTCTTTATTATATTTTTCTCTTTTGTCTTATTATATAGTAAATGGTGATTGGGAGATATGTGATATATTATATGGTATGGATCAAAAATGAGTCCCTATATTTAGGGATTTACTTTAGTTGCCATATAACTCATTCATATAATAGGGAATGGATTGGAGAGGTGATTTTGATGGTTTTCTTAAAAATTTACCCTAAATTATATGGGTTTGACAACTTTAGAGAATGAATTAAGAATGCTCTAAACAAATGGACATGTTTCTTTCTTTGCACCCACGTGCGTACAAAGTTTATGTGAAATCTAATTATAAATAAAAATTTAATTAATTAATAAATCATTGAAAATGTATTCTGAAAACAAGTTAAGATGTAAAATCAATATCGTAGAATATATTGTATTCAGACAAAAAGGTAAAATGATATAAAGATAATTGCTTTTAGTTGTACTTTTACGCAATTTTCATATCTGTTTTTATCTACATAACTATAAATACGTGAAACAACTATTTTACATACCTACATGACTTTTTTATTTATTGGATACATGACTTTTTTATTTATTGGATATTCATTTTGTTTCACATTTTACTTTTCGTTTATACACTTAATTTTATGTAAATGAATCAGAAGTTATACATTAAAGCATTTTTAATGATCTATCTATTTAAATAAAAATGACTATCATTTTTGTCATTTGTCAATCTTATAGCTCTCCACACCTTTTTTCAACCAATTTCAATATATGGTCATTATCTCTTAAGTCATTTCAATATATGAATTCATGTTTAGTTTTATTAAATGTAAATAATAGTTGATTCATTCATTAACATTAATGCTGAAATAAGAAAATATTAAAATTGAAGTTGCAGGCTTGTTAAAATAAAATTTGAAACTCACATGTAATTGCAAATTAAAAAAATAAAGGTGCATCATTGTACTCAGGAAATGTGTATTTTCGTAATTTTTATATAAAATTTTTATATAATATTGGTTTCAAATTTTGATTTAAAATTTTTTCATATGTATTTGAACTCAGGAAATATGTATTTTCTTAATTTTCTACATACATTTTGTATAAGTATTGCAAATATTAAGAATAACTATTATATATATATCTTGATGTTTAGCATTAAATAATTGAAGCTAAATATTATAATTATAATCCATATATATATGACAATTTACTATATAAATTATCTGTCATTTATGTATATGACTTTTTTGTGCAGTATAAAGGGTTTTAGCCATAAGAAGATCAATATTTACTTTTCAATATTTTTCTTTTATAACTCAGACCAAAATACTTCCTAAAAATATATTTTATGACTTGATTTATACTTTTTTATACATTTAAATATATTTAATTTAATATGTTTTATAAGATAAATTACTTAATTAAAAGCATTTAATATTTTAAACCAAAAAAATTGTTTCAATCCTATTCCATTATTTTCATTTTCCAAAAATCATTTAAGATATTGAAACTTATAATATCGTTTTTATCAGTTATTTACATAATTTCAATATTGTATTAACTTATTAATTTTATTTTTATACAAATACAACGATTGAGGTAATATTAGTGTTACTTGTTGGTTAGTACATAATTAAAGTGTTTATAATGGTTTATATTAAAAATAATAAATAATAAACATTTGATTCATAATACGTGGAATGAGAACATTCGACTTGGACTAAATTCTGATGACGCCAGCGGCTAAGGCTTATACTTTAATACCTAAATATATATATGATTTTAAAACTAAAAGTTTGTTCGGGTTAACCCGAAACCTAGAATTTGGACCCAAGAACCAACCCGAATTACTTCGGTTTAGGTTTGGGTTAGTAATTTCTTGGGTTCGAGTTTCTCTGGTCGGGTTAGTTTGGGTTCATGTACGGGCTTTCTTGGGTTGGGTTTCAAGTTACGGGTAAAACTGACAATCCTACTTTCAATTATTATAAATAAGAATCACTATCTTCACTTTTTTCAAATCTCACTTAATGACTATAAGTGTACAAATATGTAAATAGGTACAAACGCTATAAGGGATCCACACAAACTGTTGGTCCAAATTGATCCTAGTTCATATAACTATTTCATATATGTTAGTTAATATTTGGTGCACAGTAGTTATTTTCTCTTTTGCGGCCGTTGTCAAAAAAAAATTGAAGGTAATTGTCAAAATTCAATTGGGTGTACAAAGTGTTTTTTGAGGTTGTGACCGACCCATCCCGAATACTTGAGTTTTCACGTGCCTGCCCACCTTTTAACATTAAAATAGTATAATAAAAGCTTAATATGTACTTTCTTTTTCTTACAAATGGAATTGTCCATTATAAGTTGTTTGTTTTACACCTATTTTGAAAGGAATCAAGAAGAGCCTACACACAACACATTTCACTCACAAAACGTGTTTACATATGAGTCATCATGATCATGGTAAATGTCGTAGAAATCTAGTTGCTTTCGGTTATTTACGATGTTTTCAACAACATTGTTTTGGTCTTGACACGTATAAATGGGGTGCCAAATCCATAAATATTTGATTAACAATATGAACCCTTGTGAGAAAACATGTAAAAGATCTAATTGAGTGTAAAATCCATCAACGGTTGAAACTTTCTAAGTTAATAGATTAAAAAATAAATGTTCTTAAAATAAACATATTAGGGACTTATAAAAAACAGGAATAGTAATAATATAATAATAAGTGACGTTAAGTGTAAACAAATATATACATTGATCGCATTATGCTTGTAAGAAGTGCACATGACATTCATATAAATCAACTTAATAAGATCTTTTTTCTTATTCATCAACGCCGATAACAATTTATATGTATATCAAAACCGTCCTACACATAACACGTCACTCACAAAACGTGTTTACAAATGAGTCATCATGATGAATGCCGTCCCAACCATTTTGATGGCATAAAGGGAAGGTTAAATTTAGAGCCCATAATGAGTCATAAGATATGCTATTATATAATTTTTATTTTAAGAATTTACCAAGCTATTTTCATGTTTAAATATAACATACACTTAATCTGTAGTTGAATTATAAAATAAAAAATTTTTATTCTATGACTTTAAGAAATGAATGTGATTTGTATATAATGCAAATTCAAGGTATCCATATTCTTAGAAAAGAAAAACTTAAAACAAGGTATACATATTCTTGGGGAAAAAAAGCTTAAAACAAGGTGAATAAAAACTAATATTAAAAAACTAATACAACTAGATAAGTGTAGTCAAGAAGGATCGAACATGGGTGGGTGGATAGTTGAGGATGAAAGTATGAGCCACCAGCTGGGATAAGAAATATACAGGACAACATACCATATATTAGTTTTATATGCGTTTCTGTATGTATATCAGCATATGTATACTTAAAAAAATATTTGGAGGTCTAACAAAGTTGGATGCCCAAGACGATGACCTGAGTTAGATGGCCCATGGGCCGGGCCTGCTTCCTGACCTTCAATCTGTCGGGATACATTTCTTCTTTCGCCTTTAATGGATGTGGCACTACCAACCGCCCAAGATATTTTTTGTCTTGGTACCGACCATCATGGGATGTTTGTTTATTTATGTTTGTTTATATATTAATAGAAAATAATTAATTATTATCCGGATTAACCATCTACTTAGTGGTATCACCTCACCCATGCCTTTTGAAGGATGTGTATCAAAAACTAAAAACAAGATAAATATATAATAACCCATATCAAACTTGGAAGAGTAGGATTCCCGCATCAATTACCCATTTTAACGAACGACACTTTACAAATTCAGAGATTGACGGAAAGAGATATGAATCAAGACGAAACCGATTAGCTTGAGATATTAATCAATACCCATGTAAATCCAAGATAGAGACTAATAAAGAAGGCCGCAAAAGTCATATGATTGTATAAAGACGAAGAAAAAGAAAAAAAGTTGGGGTTCTGGAGTAATAATTCACTTGGGAAAAATTGACATCTAGAAGCCTAGAAGTCCTATGTACATTATTAAAGAATAATAATTAAAAAAAATAAAAAACCAAAAAATAAAACATTTATTCCAGAGTGGTTAAAAGAAGCCACTCAGAAATCAATGTTTTTTTTTTCTGTTTTATGTAATAAAACTATTGCACATGAGATTGTTGCTAATGGTAGTCTACGGCTTTTCGTACTTGGGTTGTGGATTCAGAATCTGAATCCAGATTGTTGCTCCATTGGTAGTCCTTGGCTACTCTGAATCCACAACCCATGTACGAAAAGTAGGGCTGTGTTTGGTTTGGTTTGGGGCGGTTTTGAGTCAAACTTATAACCATAACCGATATGTTGGTTAATGGATTACCATAATCATAACCGACTCGTTATGGCGGTTATGGTTAATCGGTTTTGTAGGTTATACCCAGTGTTGCAAAAATCGCTAGTCGGTGGTCGGGCGGTGGGGTGGGGACTAGCGATTAATCGGGATTAGTCGAGATTAATCGGGATTAATCGGATCGGACTTTAATGTATATTTTCAGTTTTATACACACACATACACATTTTTATAGACAGAATTACAAATTTTGTCCTTTAAAAAAAGCCAAAAACCGGTTCGTGTCCTTTTCTAAGTTTCCTTGCAGGCGGTGTACTTTAAACTTTTTTTTCCTACAAGTTATGTCCTTTACGCTAACTGGGTTAGAAAAACTCTGTTAAATCCCATCACGTTAGAAGCATGTGAGGGCATTTTTGTCTTTTCACCTGTACCTGCAACTTCTTCTTCTTCTTCAAAATTGAAAAATACCAAAAAAACTCGCTGGCCGGACTCGAACCCGCGACCTCAGGCCGGACCAGAGTGTAACACACACACACCAGCCAACTGCGCTGGTGTGTCAGTTGCTATAAGATCGTAAACGTTTTAATATATACATAAACATATCTAAACCCAATTTTTAGCAAGACACACTCTTCCCGTCATCATCTCTGGCCGCCGTCACACCATCTCCGGCCACCGCACCATGATCCATCATCTCCGTCAACCTGCCAAATCAAAGAAACTATAAAACCCTAAAGGTATCGATTACAAGTTGTTTCTTTATGTACCAAACGTCATCCGACAAATCATACTCCACAACATTCGCGATTTCAAGCAATTCCTCATACGAATATGAAAATTCCAGGCCATTAAAGCCTCCAAAAACCTTAGACCATTAAACCACATATCGTCGGAGTTTCCCGCCAGTAGCCGGAGATCTAGAATCGGAATTGACATGCCTCGGGAAGCGTGAAACCCTTGGGAATCCCAATGTAGTCCACGATGCGAGAAAGAAGCATTGTAGCTCTGCACTTCGGCGATCCACCAAAATCGCCGCACCAGCGCCATTGTCTCTGCAACCTTTCATGAGACCCGAGAAGGTTAGGATTTCAATCTCAATAACAAATAATGTGGATAGGAGGGGGTGATGATGATGGAGATGGTTGTCGAAGGTGGCTGGATATGGTGAAGGTAACAGTGGCTGGAGACGGTGAAGGTAAACGTGATGGGATTTAACAGAGTTTAGATATGTTTATGTATATATTAAAACGTTTACGATCTTATAGCAACTGACACACCAGCGCAGTTGGCTGGTGTGTGTGTGTTACACTCTGGTCCGGCCTGAGGTCGCGGGTTCGAGTCCGGCCAGCGAGTTTTTTTGGTATTTTTCAATTTTGAAGAAGAAGAAGAAGTTGCAGGTAGAGGTGTTCAAAAAAACCGGTTACGGAACCGGTTTGGGCGGTTAACCGGAAAACCGGTTTTTTAAAAACCGGTTTGACCGGTTTACGTAACCGGTTTACGTATCGGTTATACTTTTTGGAGCCAAAACCGGTTTTATAACCGGTTATAAAAAAAACCGGTTTTTTTTAATAACCGGTTATTAAAAAACCGGTTAACCGGTTTTTAAAATAACCGGTTTATAGCCGTTATAAAAAAACCGGTTAACCGGTTTTTTAATAACCGGTTAACCGGTTAAACCGGTTTTCGAACGTTACCAAACGGCTTTATAGCCGTTTTTTTTTTTTTTGCCCGTTTTTTTAGCCGTTTTTTTGGTTTTTTTACCCCCACAAACATCTATATATAGTTTAGGTTGGGTATTGGTTAGATCACACTTGATTATACAACTCCAAAAGCTCTAAACGTTTATTTCATACGCGATTATAACTCCAAACGCTCTTCTTTCGTAGTCGTTTATTTCATACTCGAGTATACCACTCTTAATTCGTAGTCGATTATCATGGCCTCCCAAAGTGCTGCTTCATCGGTCAACATGGGTGCCTCGAACACGGGAGAAACCGTCGTTCGGGTCATCCCCACGAAACGAAACCAAGATATTTGGCAACATTTCGACCTATGCGAAATGTCTAACGGAACCCAAAAAGCTAGATGCAAACATTGTTTGAAGTTTTATAACAAAGAAGCAAACTCCAGTTTAAGAGCTCATGTAGAAAGGCCCTCTTGCAAGGTCTTGAAGGACGAATCCGGAAGTAGTTCGCAGCCGGAGATGACGAATCAAGGAACGGTGTTTACGTACGACCTTGAAGCGGTACGTCAACAGTTTGGCAACTTTGTGATTCAACAATCACTTCCTTTCAACCACTTCGACAACCCTCAATTCACGGAGATGATGCAAAAGTATGTTCAACCACGCTACCAACACGTAAGTCGTTCGACCCTTAGAAGAGATATGCTTAAAGCATGGAAAAACGCTAAATCCGAACTAATTTCATACTTTTCAAACTTACAAACTGGTGTGAACTTAACAACGGATGTGTGGTCGGTACCTAATGGTTCGCCCGACTCATACATTTGTGTGACGGCTCATTGGGTTGACCCCCGGTCGTGGCAAATGATGAAACGAACCGTTGCGTTTCAATTGTTTGATTACCCGCACACGGGTAGAAATATTTTTAAACTCTTGGATAAAGTCATTCGACAATACAAGATTGAAGATAAAATCTTTTCAATATCGTTTGATAACGCGTCCAACAATACGGCCGCGGTTGGCCATTTAAAATTAAAGTATAAACCTATTTGTGATGGAGCGTTTTTTCATAGCCGATGCATTGCACATATTATCAACTTGGCCGTGCAAGATGGGTTAAACGTGATCGAAACGCAAAGAAACAATTTTAAAAGAATGTTACGAGATGTTTTTAGCAACAATAAAACATTTTCAAGATACAAAAAATTTTGTGATGAAGCTAATTGTCAATGGTTGGGGCCCAATTGGGATTGTCCAACAAGATGGAACTCGACTTGTGATATGTTTGAGAAAGCCATCCAACAAAAAGAATCACTAGTTGCGTTTCATCAAATAATGTCAAGTAGGGGTAAATGTGCACCGTACGATCCTAGAAACTGGTTATTGATTGAGATCGTTACGGAGGTTCTTCAAATTTTTAAATCTTGCACAACTAGTTTATCCGGGGTTTACTATCCAACAAGCCCCATTGCTTTACCAAAAATTGCTGTCATGTGCACAAAGTTGACTGAAATTCATTGTAGGGGTGCACCTTATTTTGATATGGGTGCAAAAATGAAAGAAAAATTTATAAAATATTTTCAACAACTACCCGCTGTTTTGACCTGTGCGGCTGCGTTAAACCCTTGCATCAATGTTGGTGGTGTTGAAGCTTTAATAGAAAAAATTTGTGATGAGCTAGGGTTAAACGACGATCAAAACCCCTATTATAGCCAAACTTTAAAGAATGATTTCAACACCACATTGGCAAACATGTATGATGTTTACCTTACAAAACACGGGTCGTCTTCCCAAATTCATGACTCGTTAAGAGCTGTTGCCCAATCCCAATCCCAAACCGACCTTGAAATGGGGATGTACTACATGATTTGGGAAGACGCCGGTAAACGTCAAAGGGTAAACACCCCAAGCAGTGAACTTGGAAGGTATGGTGGTACCAACTTTGTGAAACACATGACTCCGGATGAATTTAGAAGTCTTGATTTGCTGGCTTGGTGGAGAGGTAAGGAGGATGAGTTTCCGATCCTCGCCGCCATGGCCAAAGATTTACTAACGGTCCAAGCTTCCACGGTAGCTTCGGAGTCTGCTTTTTCTGTTTCTGGCAGGGTTATATCGATTAGGAGGACTCGACTCACTCCAGCAGCTGTAGAGATGTCGATTTGCTACAAGGATTACTTGGACTCTTTAGACAGGGCACAACATCAACGCTCACTCGAGGGGGAAATGGACTATGAGGCGGCCTTGTATGAAGACGAGGTCAATCAAGGACACATTCAACCAATGACCGATGAAGAAGCCGCGTACGACGATTACCTAAGGAATAGCTCGGGATCGGGTAGCGAAGAAAATGAGTAACAAACATCAACTTGTTAATGTAATCGTGTCTAAGCATTCTTTAATGTTTGTATTTTTGAGTTACGAATATGCGATAACGATTTAATGTTTGTATTTTTAATGTAAAAGCTATAAATGAAAGTTATGTGTTTTTAATCTTCCAAGCAAAGAATGCTAACAACGAAACCCTAAACCCTAAACCCTAAAGAAAAAAAAAAAAAAAAAAAAAAAAAAAAAACCGGTTAACCGGTTAGACCGGTTATTAAAAACCGGTTATAAAAAACCGGTTTAATAACCGGTTCTAACCGGTTTTTAAACCGGTCCAAACCGGTTTGGCCGGTTTGAGTTTTCAGCAATAAAAACCGGTTAATAACCGGTCCGGTTATTAACCGAACCGGTTTTTTTCTGGATAAAAAAAACCGGTCCGGTTAATAACCGAACCGGTTTTTTCAAAAAAACCGATTTGTGCACCTCTAGTTGCAGGTACAGGTGAAAAGACAAAAATGCCCTCACATGCTTCTCACGTGATGGGATTTAACAGAGTTTTTCTAACCCAGTTAGCGTAAAGGACATAACTTGTAGGAAAAAAAAGTTTAAAGTACACCGCCTGCAAGGAAACTTAGAAAAGGACACGAACCGGTTTTTGGCTTTTTTTAAAGGACAAAATTTGTAATTCTGTCCATTTTTATATGTAATTTTTAGTTTTATACATACACAAACATATTTTAGCCGGAAATTGGCTTGGAATCTCGTTGGAAACCACTAGTTTTTGCTGCAATCTCGCCGAAAATAGTTGATTTGGGTCGGAATCTCGCCGGAAACCACTGATTATGGTCGAAATCTCGCCGAAAATCATCGATTTTGGCCGGATTTGACCGTTAACCGATTAATTGGCTGACTAGCCCAAAATTAATCAGTGAAGTAGGGACTAGCAATTAATCGGGGATTAATCGGTGACTAGTAGGGATTTTTGCAACACTGGTTATACCGGGTCGGTTATGGGTCGGTTAATCGTAACAAAAAAAATGTAATTTAGCTTAAAAGTTTGGTACCAATTATTACAAAAAACAACATGATATAATCTAGCAAAGTATATAATCATTAATATTAATACCAAATATTCAAAAAAAATGACATTATATAATCCAACAATGAAATTCAACTTAATTTGATAAAAATCGTTGAACCAAAAACATCAAAATGATATAATCCAACAACATGTTTAGTGGAAGTTAATCTCGAGCATATTGTTGGTTAAATAAATGGTTCGGTTCGGTTATGGTGGTTTTGGATATATCTTTAACCAAAACCGACCTGTATTTGACGGTTTAAAATTTCATTAAACCAACCCACCGGTTATGTTGGTTATCGGTTAAAATTGATTCGGTTATGGTTCTGGTAAACGGTTATGACGGTTAAGTTGCTCACCCCTAACGAAAAGCCATGGACAACTATTGGAGCAACAATCTCATGTCTGAATCCACAACCCCTGTACAAAAAAGTCAAGGACTACCATTGGAGCAACAATTTCATGTATGAATCCATAGACCCTATATGAAAAGCCATGAGCTATCATTGGAATTTCATGTCTGAATCCACAAACCTTATACGAAAAGCCATGAACTATCATTAGCAATCTCATGTACAATAGTTTCATTACATAAAACAAAAAAAAAATAATTAAATATATAAATATAAATAAAAAATATCAAGAAGCTAAATGAATAGTTGTAAGATTATAATTGGTGGTGCTATATTTGACTTTGTCCAATTCCACACCACGACCACGAGCATCATCTTGTTTGCCACCTTTATATAAAATAAACTCAACCCAACAAACAGTGATGGACCCAAGATTTTCATCCAGTGGAGTCCCTTTTTTCGGTGTACATTTTTCACTATCCAAGGTTAGAACTTTTGAGGCAGTCGTCATTCCGGTCGGTTGAGACGAGTATTGTTTAATGAATATAAAGACTCAAACTTTCTTTCTAACTTATCTAAGTTTTCCTTAAGTTGTTTGTTGATATCTATAACATTATCTTTGAAGAATTGCTTTTAAACCAAATAAAACCTTAAGATTAAATTAGAATTTAATAAAAAACATAAAAACTAATTGCTTTTAAACCAAATAAAACCCTAAGTTTTAATTAAAATTTTGAAATACTCAATAAAAATGTAGAAAATCGTAAAAAAAAAACTTTGCTTTTAAACCAAATAAAACACTAGTTTTAATTAAAAATTAGAAAAACAAAATAAAAATGTTGAATCCACCCTTAAAAACACTATGTTTTAATTAAAAATTAGAAAACAAAATAAAAATGTTGAAGCCACCCTTGAAAACACTACAATTAATTAAAATTAGAAAAACAAAATAAAAATGTCGAAACCACCCTTAAAAACACTATGTTTAAATTAAAAATTAGAAAACAAAATAAAAATGTTGAAGTCACCCTTGAAAACACTACATTTTTATTAAAAATTAGAAAAACAAAATAAAAATGTTGAAACCAACCTTAAAAACACCATGTTTTAACTAAAAATTAGAAAAACAAAATAAAAATGTTGAAACCACCCTTAAAAACATGTTTTAATTAAAAATTAGAAATACAAAATAAAAATGTTGAAACCACCCTTAAAAACACTATGTTTTAATTAAAAACTAGAAATACAAAATAAAAATGTCCAACTCACCCTTAGTGAGGCTTGAACTTGTGACATGTGAGTTGGAAGAGAAATGCTATGTCACTACACAAGAGAAAGCATTGTTACAATGGGTTCCACATAAGTATTTTTATGAGGTCCTTCAAAAAATTAACCTAACGTCTCTACTATATTCTTACAAAAGATTAGTGTCCCGGGACCCCAATCTCACTAAGGTGGGTCCGCCCCTGCCAACAAACAAGTTAAACCGACCACAAAATGACTCACAATGTCTCATCCTTCCCCTCACTCCTTACAATATTATTAGCAACCCTCCAACTAATCGTGGCTGTGGAATACACCATCACCAACCAGGCTGCAACTACCCCGGGCGGTGACAAGTTCAACAACGACATCGGGACCGATTACACATACCAAACTTTAGCCGACGCCTCAACCTTCATATGGACTACATTCCAACAAGACACGTCTTCTTACAAACAAGACGTGACCCAAGTTAGTGTGTTCATCGATGAAATCGTGTTATATGGTAACACAGAAGTCCCTGCTAAGACTGAGTCACCAAACTATAATATGCACATAAGCGCAAAATACATTCAGGATTACGGCGGTGATGTCAAAACTGAGATCACCGGAGTAATTTATCATGAAATGACACATGTATGGCAATGGTATGTGTAAGGCCCCGTTACTTGTTCCCTACTTTAGCGTTGGATTTACTCGTAAACACAGTTCTAAATATAAGAGTTAATAAAGCTTTACGCAGAATATAAAACTTCATCCATAACATTTTACATAACCTTCAAATCTTGTCTTATAAAACATTCGTAGTCATTTAAAAACAAAACTTAGTCTTTAAAATATCACAACGTTTCCTCGAGATGCCAGTATCTTCGATTTCATGCCATGTGTCTTCAGTCACGCGAGCTGCTTCAACCTAATTGCCTGCGTGCATACTAAAAGTCAGCTATGCTGAGTGAGTTCTAGTTAATCAGATAACTTACTTTACATACACATATACGTGCCCGAGGGTACGCTTTACATACTTAACCTGTCCATCATTCCTCCATATACATTCATAACTATCCTTACATTATAAAGAGCATTGCGCCCTACATATCTCGGATATTATTAGGTTCCAGTACCCTCCATACTCGGATATTGTTAGGGTCCGGTCTCCCTTCTTCCTTGGATATTATTAGGGTTCGGTACCCTCCATCCTCGGATATTATTAGGGTCCGGTACCCTCCATCCTCGGATATTATTAGGGTCCGATCTCCCTTTCTTCCCTACTATTATGCCGTACCTTTCTAAATATATAATCGTAAGTTTCATACATACATCATTCATTCATCATGTACTACAGATCATTTCATCAAACCATTGCCTGACAGTGTATGCAATATCCGAAGATCGTTCACGCATCGACAAGCTTTCATTCACATTTAAGATATGCATAAATAACATACAAATCATACATGGCATACACTTACCATTTAAGGTAAGTGTATTAACTATCAAATCGAGTATGCACACAGCCCCGAAAACATAACAAGGAATGGGGCTAGAAACTCACCTGAACTCGGTTACGTTCACCGTTAATAGTGATTCCTTTCTTGAGTTGAGCGCGACTAACTATATAACAATTACATGTATCAATTAACTACCACTACCCATGTCGTGTTTCTAGTCTACTTATAACCCACAATGAACGGGGGTCCGGGGGGCAGCCCCCCTGGCAGCGGGGTCTAGGGGCGGCAGCCCCTAGCAGGGTCCAAGGGGCAGCCCTAGCATGTTTCATTAACTGTCTTAACACATATTCCATTAGAATTTTAAATCATTATTTAATTTGCTAACTTAAAAGTTCGAGGGATTCTTTGTAATTAATTCATTCTTTTTCTAAGTCCAGGGACTGTTCTGTCATTTTATTAAACTTTTGAGGGCTTAAAAGTTAGCAAATCATATTTAATTTGCTAACTTAAAAGTTCGAGGGCTTCTTTGTAATTAATTCATTCTTTTTCTAAGTCTAGGGACTGTCTAAACACATGTTTCATTAACTCTCCTAACACATTTTCCATTAAAATTTTAAATCATTATTTAATTTGCTAACTTAAAAGTTTGAAGGTACGCTTTACATACTTAACCTGTCCATCATTCCTCCATATACATTCATAACTATCCTTACACTATAAAGAGCATTGCGCCCTACATACCTCAGATATTATTAGGGTCCAGTACCCTCCATACTCGGATATTATTAGGGTCCAGTCTACCTTCTTCCTCGGATATTATTAGGGTCCGGTACCCTCCATCCTCCGATATTATTAGGGTTAGGTACCCTCCATCCTCGGATATTATTAGGGTCCGGTCTCCCTTTCTTACCTACTATTATGTCGTACCTTTCTAAATATATAATCATAAGTTTCATGCATACATACATACATACATGCATGCATACATACATACATCATTCATTCATCATGTACTACAGATCATATCATCAAACCACTGCCTGACAGTGTATGCAATATCCGAAGATCGTTCACGCACCGAGAAGCTTTCATTCACATTTAAGATATGCATAAATAACATACAAATCATACATGGCATACACTTACCATTTAAAAGTTAGCAAATCATTATTTAATTTGCTAACTTAAAAGTTCGAGGGCTTCTTTGTAATTAATTCATTCTTTTTCTAAGTCTAGGGACTGTCTTAACACATGTTTCATTAACTGTCTTTAACACATTTTCCATTAAAATTTTAAATCATTATTTAATTTGCTAACTTAAAAGTTCGAAGGTACGCTTTACATACTTAACCTGTCCATCATTCCTCCATATACATTCATAACTATCCTTACATTATAAAGAGAATCGTGCCCTACATACCTCGGATATTATTAGGGTCCAGTACCCTCCATACTCGGATATTATTAGGGTCCGGTCTCTCTTCTTCCTCGGATATTATTAGGGCCCGGTACCCTTCATCCTTGGATATTATTAGGGTCTGGTACCCTCCATCCTCGGATATTATTAGGGTCTGATCTCCCTTTCTTCCCTACTATTATGTCGTACCTTTCTAAATATATAATCATAAGTTTCATACATACATACATCATTCATTCATCATGTACTACAGATCATATCATCAAACCATTGCCTGACAGTGTATGCAATATCCGAAGATCGTTCACGTACAGACAAGCTTTCATTCACATTTAAGATATGCATAAATAACATACAAATCATACATGGCAAATACTTACCATTTAAGGTAAGTGTATTAACTATCAAATCGAGTATGCACACAGCCCCGAAAACATAACAAGGAATGGGGCTAGAAACTCACCTGAACTCGGTTACGTTCACCGTTAATAGTGATTCCTTTCTTGAGTTGAGTGCGACTAACTATATAACAATTACATGTATCAATTAACTACCACTACCCATATCGCGTTTCTAGTATACTTATAACCCACAATGAACGGGGGTCCGGGGGAAGCGCCACTGGCAGCGGGGTCTAGGGGCGGCAGCCCCTAACAGGGTCCAAGGGGCAGCCCCTAGCATGTTTCATTAACTGTCTTAACACATTTTCCATTAGAATTTTAAATCATTATTTAATTTGCTAACTTAAAAGTTCGAGGGATTCTTTGTAATTAATTCATTCTTTTTCTAAGTCCAGGGACTGTTCTGTCATTTTATTAAACTTTCAGTTCGTTACTCAGTTCTTTAACGAATTGACTTATCATAACGAACTGGTTCTTGTAACGAACTGGACCCTATAACGAATTGGTCCTTATAGTGAATTGGATCTTCTAATTCGTTATGTCTTTTGACGAATAACTATAAAGAATCAAGGGTAATTCGTTATCTTTTTTTCTTAACGAATTGGATACGAACTAAAGCTAGTTCGTTATGCTTCCTTTAACGAATCAACTAGCGAATTACCTCTAGTTCGTTAACTCCCCGTTAACGAACTAGGGTTAGGTCAGAGAATGTCAGAACATTCTCTGACATTCCCCTTTTTCCTCGTACCATTTCCGGCGCCGTCGCCTGAAAAATGCGGTTTCGCCGGAAAAATGAGTTTTGACTCGTTTTTCACCGTTTTTCGCCTCGTTCGATCCAGATCTGAGCTAGGGCGATCCCTAAGTTCATATTAGGTTCGGTTTATACCGGATTCCATCCGGATCTCGTGACTTAAATGGTTTAATGGTGTCGGCTCATCGTTTCGTGACCATATCTAACGGGTTTAAGTTCATACAGCATCATACTATTATTACCTCGGATCGGGATCGGCCTTCTATCTTGGTTTGGCTAGAGAAAGGAGAGAAATTAGAGAGAGAGCTTAAGTATGTGTTTTGGTGGTGTATGAAATATGTGTGAAATGAATGATTAAATGGGTAATTATGATTTATATAATTATGGATCATGAGCTTAAGCCCATGGTTTTTCCTTCTTTCCCTCATAACCCAAGTCCATAACCCATATCCATTTAACCCAACACAAGCCCGACTCATGATAACTCTTATTTTCATTTTATTAACCGAAACGAGGAAAACGGGATATTACAGTATTGTGGTGGTCAGGCACCAGGTGGATTGATTGAAGGAATAGCGGATTATGTCAGGTTGAAGGCTAGGCTTATACCTAACGATTGGGCTAAGCCTGGGGAGGGTAACAAATGGGATGAAGGTTACTCTGTGACGGCTCGGTTCCTAGACTATTGTAACGGTCTTAGAGATGGATTCGTGGCCGAACTTAATAAGAAGATGAGAGATGGTTATAGCGATGATTTCTTCGTCGAGTTGTCAGGAAAGTCGGTTGATCAGTTATGGGCTGAATACAAAGGTTAAGAGATTTTAAAGTATCTTATACAAGATTTAGAGCCCGTGTAATACACGGGATGATTCAAATGATAAAATTACAAATAAAGCAAATAAGCAAATAATGTATGTGGAAATATGCATTACACATATGCTTGTATCTATACTATGTTTGCATAAACTGATATTATTTATATCACGAAATGAGTTTTTATCAAAATAATAATAATAATAATAATAATAATAATAATAATAATAATAATGCAAGTGCAAAATGTCACACCCCAACCTACGGCGGAAATGCCGGGGCGAATTGATTGCTCACAGTTTTTCAAAGGTTACTATCATGCAACATTATTTAAATGACAATATTTATTTAATTCGATTTAATAATTCAAATAATTTAAGTACAAAATACAACTTATTAAACAAACAACAATTACAAATTTAAATTCTTGATTGTTTCGTTTCTAGCTTAAATTATTCACTAAGTCTTTAACAACCTGTATTAAGTTTCTACGATAACCTGCATATGCGTATAAAATAGAATTTTCTTAACAACACATGTTGAGTGAGCAACACACCAGTTTAGTTGTACATATAGTATATATAATAAAATACGTAACTGCAACAAGTCATATGATAATAGCAAATTAACCAAATGAGCAAGTATAACTGAGATGTTGAAAAGCACAAAGGCTATAACGACTGGCGTATGATCATACTAGACTGAGATTATGTTGGACCTCTCCGAATGCGGAAGCATACAAAGCAAATAAGCACATAAACAAGTAAGGTATAAGTTGCAGTTTTGAGTATAAGTATATATGAGAAGTACAATTTACGCATATGTCCCCAAAACGTGAGAAAAGAAGTAAAATAGGGGAATGTGGTGCTCACCTTAGCAATAAGCAAGAGATAAAAAAATGCGGTAAGAACGGTAGTAAACATGAGTTACGCTCTTCGGAAGTTATTCGACGAGAAATCCTAAGTAACAATAATTATGGAAACGAATATAAATAACTATGATTTCAAAATGAATCTTAAACTAGATAGACGTTCGAGATTTGAAGATCGAGTGCGTTCTTATGAAAGTTAAATATTAATAGGTTTATTCAAAATTTGATTATCAAGTTTTATCATAAATAATAATATTTAATTATATAAAATACTTTAAGTATTTATATGAATATTTATAAAACGTTATAACTTATATAAAGAGATCTGTTCTAAATGATTATTTTAACTAAAAATATGTTTTAATTGTATTTATATTTATATTATTAATAAAGAGTTCTTTTTAAGTAAACGTTGTAAATAATAGTTAATAAATAATAAATAATTTATATAAAATAAAGCCTTTAATAAAATACTCAATAATTATATAAACTAATAAGGTATATTATGTATTTTAATATATTAATTAACAAGATATATATATATATATATATATATATATATATATATATATAGTTTTACAAAGGTTCAGAAAAACGACTAAGTGTGCCGGTTTAACAAAATATGAATTAATTAATATTTACTATATGATTTAAGTGATTAAATAGATTGATATATATTATAAACTAAATAATACTAAAAAGAAAATAAAAACCAAAAATCGCTGCTGGTTTAACAAAATATGAATTAATTAATATTTACTATATGATTTAAGTGATTAAATAGATTGATATATATTATAAACTAAATAATACTAAAAAGAAAATAAAAACCAAAAATCGCTGCTGGAGGGACTCGAACCCGAGCCCTCCAGCCCAGAACTCAAATCACAACCACCAGCCAACTGGTCTACATGATCAGTTAGTAACACTACAGAAACGAAAATATATAACCAGGCATACAAATGAACCGGTTTAACTAAGAACCCTAACAATCATAATCGCGTAATCCGTCAACTTATTTAATTAACGTTAGGGCTTTTGATTCCTGATTAAAAACGACCTCGTTACACAAAATAATTACCTTTGTCGAGGTTTGATTGATGATGAATGTAACAACCAGTTTCAAAGATATAAATAAAATACAAAACTTATATTTTAAAACAACCAACTAACGAGTAGAATAGTTACTAAAATATGAAGCGTCTAACCAAGTGTTCATCGGATCAAAATCTCAATTAATAATAAATAAATAAATAAAATGACATAAAAACATAAATTTGTAAGCGCTCGTGTGCATATGTATTCAAAATTCTTAAGTGTTGAAAAGAAAATAGTTAAATAATAATAATAATACAAAAAAACAATTACACATGTATGTGGGAGAATATATTCTCATCCACAAAAATAATATGTGATAATTGTAGTGCATGCCTTGCTACATACGAAAAGTATGAAAATTATCCACAATATAAATTTAAATCTCATTATAAAAGTTGTGACCGACTCAAGTCACTTTATATATGAAAGCTAGTTAAGGTAAAAAAAAATACTCCTTTCAGTCTTTTCACATAGAAATGGGACTAAAGGACAATACCATATATATTTGTATTAGTATAATACCTCGAGTAGCTACAACGATACCTTGTCCGATTGATCGAGACTTTAGTACACGAATCCAAAGCTCGGCCTGAACAAGGTGAGACTTTGTGCCATCGTGTAATTTTCGATCTCGTGATTTTCGTTAAAGCTTGTCGGTTTATACTAATACAAGTATGTACTACACTAGGTGCTTAATGCCAGGAAGCTCATAAACAGTAAACTTGCAACGTGAGACATTTGAGTTTTTGTACCACTCACTTTTGTGTGAGACAACTATTTTTCCGACACTGTCATGATAATTTCAAAACTTATAAAACTCATGGCAGATGGTCTAAAAGTTTTCAAATATATTTTTAAAGTATTTTAAATACATTACAGTGATTAAGTCTCTGTAGACTTACGGGATGGTTACTATCGGTATTGTGGGGTTTTGTATACAAGGCTTGCCTACTGGGCTATTACACGTTACTTATTGGACAAGTGTTACCCAATAAGTAATATAACCATAGTCATAGATACGGTCGAGTGACAAGTACCTTTCGGTAATTTGTAAGCAGGCAGACGTAAAAACATCTTAATGTTGTAACTGTAAAAATGTGTCATTTACAAATGAATGTACTCACCAGTATTTCGTGTATTTCGTGCTGATAAAATATTATTTTTAAACATGTTTCAAGTGAGATATAAAAGACAAAGGATTGATGCCTGCGGGCCTTCCAGCTTAAATAAGTGGCTTATCACCAGAAATAAAGAAACATGTTTTGTAAATTAGGGTTATCCCTATAAAACATTTATACACATAAATAAGAATTTTATCTTTGTTTATGAAATGGAAATCATGGTGTTTTACACTCTGATGATTTTTCCTAACTACGGTCTTGATGAATCTTTCCGATGCTTAATAATAAACACCGATACCACCACTCGCGTTCACGGCTCCCCTCTCGAGGTATGGGGTCGGGGGCTGTGACAATGAATGGCGAGACGAGGCTGTCGGCAAAGATGATGATGAACTGGGTATTTACAAAGTGTTATAACCCAATTAAGTATAGGGTTTTGATCACGAGGTTTAGAGGGTGTTGCGAACTTGAATTGTTATGTTGTTTATATATCAATTTAGGAATGATATAAGACGGCTTCGAGGTGACAGTAATTGTATAACAATGTGATTCGTGTTTCCTAATTACAAACGTCGGTGTGATTGTATTACGCGTAATGGACGATCTGGTGATGATAAATTCCAAAGTTACAACGATGATTAAGGTCCAAGAAAGGATTTGGGTTACGGGTTGGGCAAAAATGAGTTGGATATGGGTTTGGGTAAATGGGTAAAATGATTATAATATTAATTTTCCAGATTTGCTCCAAAAGGTCCCTCAACTTTATAGATGGGTACATCATGGAGTAAAACCATAGTTTAAGGGAAAAATGTAAATATATAAAGGTTTTTTTTTATAAATTGAATATATATAATAAACAATAATAATAAATTAGGATATGTTATTTACAGAAATAACCCGAATACGAAAATATGTCGTGTAACGAATAATAGTATTATATTTAAAAATCCGAGTTGTTACACAAAAACATACCCAAGAACGCTTCATAAAACAAAATTTTCATTCTTAGTATCATATATGTATAATTGAAAGATTTTTTTTTATGAATCAATTTCGGAGAATACTTCTCATACAATAATAGTTCTAAGCTACACCATGAAAAATATTTTGATACGTTTCAGGGGGGCTTCTCGACTTTTCCATAATGACAACACATAAAAATAATTCGTTAGCCCGTTCAATTTTGTGAATGTCTCGCTTCACTTGAGCATAATTTTGTATGACATGTTTCACGTACAACATTCTGATCACCATTAAAGTAAAAGTCAATGTTGACACAAATGTTTCAAATTTGATAGAAGTTAGAAGTATTGATAAGCCTGGAGGTAACATGTCGGAAGTGTTCGCCATTATTTTCAAAAATGTCATTGAAAATAAATTTGAAACCCAAATCACATTTAAAATTTAACTTTCATTTGTTTGATACTTTCAAGTCAAAACCAAGAGCCCGTAATAAATATGACGACAAATTTACATGCATTCTCAAACGTTTAAAAATACTCAGATTACCCATTTTTTACTCGTAACAAATTTTAAGCCAAGTATAATTAACTTGTACCAAATAATATATTCACCAACTTTTGACCTGTAACAATCAAATTTAACTTCCACAAAAAACCTGAAACAATCAATGATTAAAAAAACATATATTTGTAATTTAGTAACTAATAAAATTGCTTCGTAAAATGAAGTATATTCGCGTTTTTTTAATTTAAAATCTTCAATAATATAGATAGTATAATATGCTAATGATAAATTTGAAATTATACTTTAACAATGTATAATAGTATATAATATGTAAATATTTATTTTTATAAAATGTATAGATATAATATAAATAGAGTTTAAAATAAAATGAATAATTTAATCATGTTACAGATATAATATAAATAAATTGTAAAAGGAAAATAAACAATTATTTATTTATGACATATATTAGTTTTGGAGGGAAAAAATTGTGATGATTAATCACAAACCGACACGTATCTACAATTATTTTACTTTATTAGAATAGGTAGATGTTGTTCGTAAGTAATGAACCTTTATGTTTTGTATGTTAAGGTAATAAGGTAAGTATTGTATATTTGTATGTATGTGATGCATGAAAAAATAAATATGAGGATATTCAGTTTAACTTTTGTCTCCTCGATCTCTTCTTCTTGCACAAGTAAGCCAAATCAAATCTTGAGTATTGATTTTAATTTGCTAGACCACGAGTTAATGCTTTTTAGTTTGTATATTCATTTTGAAAGAAAAAAAAAACTAATTAAGAGTACTTACCGTGGCTCCTAAGAAGTATATAACACTAGAGAATTTACTTCGTGTCTATCGAACTTAAACAGGTGGATGGCTATTTTGGCACAGCGTGAAGTTAAAGATAACAAGGTTAGGTTGAGGTAAAATGAAGACACAAATGGTGCCTAAGGTTTGAGTAAGTATAACACATTTGGGTACTAAGGTTCTAAAGTAACAAGTTTGAGTTTTAAGCTTTAGTTTTGTAACGAGTTTGGGTATTAACATTAACTTCTATTAACTTTTCTATTAAGATTAAGGGTATTTAGTCTTTTCAAATTTGAAGGACTAATCATGTAATTTAATCAGGTGAGGGATTACTATGTAATTTACTTAAAAGTTATGATATTTAGATATAACAATTTTTTTTTGTTTTATATTTATAACGTATTATAAAAAAATTTAACATACTTAAAAAAATGTTTATTCGGTCGGGAAAAGCCAGACGTTGGTAAAACCTGAGTGAGTGTTGCATTGGAGAGTCGACGCGAACCTAGCGTGTAAAACTGAGAGTTATGACGGCGAATCGACACGAATTCCGTCATATCGAACATGCTCGTTACGGTATAAACAATGTTGGCAAAACCCAAGAGTTGAAAACCTCAAAATAGTTTCGTTAAATTCACATATAAAAAAATTTAAAACGGCGTTTATTCGGTCATTAAAACCTGAGTGTTGGTAAAATCCGAGTGTTGTCGGTCTCAGGATTTGCGGCAGTGAGTCGGAAAAACGAGTGTTGGTAAAACCTGAGCGTTGAGGTGGCGAGTCGACACGAATTCGATCGGTTTTGGTTACGTTCGTTAAAGTGCCGAAGATAAGACAAAAAGTTGGTAAACCTCAAGTGTATGTAAAAACCGAGCGTTGTCGGTTCCAGACATTTTGTGATGGTAAATCGACACGAATCTAGTCGAATTGGAAGAAAAAAAAAATTAAAGTGATGTGGCTCATTTTTTATCCGGCACTTGGACCAATCGCATCACCAAAGTTCTTATTTATTATATTGTAATAGTAATTACCGGTTTTTAATATCCATGGTATTTAGTCAATTTGTTAGAATTTAACAGAAAAGCTAAGAGAAGTTAATTTTAATACCAAACTCGTTACAAAATTGAAAAATTAAAATAAAAACTTGTGATTTTAAAACTGGGATTACTCCATAAAATAGTAACTAACTTTGAAAGTTGTTCCAATCAGGTCACTGATAAAAACTTTTGTTTCAATCAGGTCATTCAACTTTCATTTTTGTTCTAATTCTAGATTTTACCTGGATAGCAGGTAATCTATGTCTTTTTTTAATTTTTCAATGTTTTTACTTTGCATATTAACTTTTAAAGGTTGCGAAAATTAATAAAAAATGCAAAAAATAATTTTAAAATTCCGAAAATTTGCAAAAAAAAGTTCAGAAAATTGCAATAAATTGCAAAAAGTGAAAAGAAAAATGCAAAAATGTTCTATTTTTTTAGAGGTGGCAAATGGGTTGGGTTGGGTCAAAACGGGTCATTGGTCGAAACGGGTTAGGGTCGAAACGGGTCACTTAAAAAAAAGGTTGTTTTGGTTCGAGTCGGAACGGGTTAGGGTCACCAAGTTCGGGTTAGAACGAGTCAAGGTCGGAACGGGTAAAAACGGGTTTCGGGTCAGTTTTTTTGGACCAACGAATCAGCGCGTTTTCAACACGTTGCAGCTCGTTTTAACAGCAAAAGCTCGTTTAAGCGATTTTTTCAGTTCGTTTAAGCACGTAACAGCTCGTTTAAGCGATTTTTCAGTTCGTTTCAGCACCTAACAGCTCGTTTAATCGATTTTTCAGTTCATTTCAGCACCTAACAGCTCGCTTAAGCGATTTTTCATTTCGTTTCAGCACCTAACAGTTCGTTTAAGCGATTTTTCAGTTCGTTTCAGCACCTAACAGCTCGTTTAAGCGGTTTTTCAGTTTGTTTCAGCACCTAACAGCTCGTTTAAGCGATTTTTAGTTCGTTTCAGCACCTAACAGCTCTTTTAAGCGATTTTTCAGTTCGTTTCAGCACCTAACAGCTCGTTTAAGCGATTTTTCAGTTTGTTTCAGCACCTAACAGCTCGTTTAAGTGATTTTTAGTTCGTTTCAGCACCTAACAGCTCGTTTAAGCGATTTTTTCAGTTTGTTTCAGGACCTAGCAGCTCCTTTAAGCGATTTTTCAGTCCGTTTCAGCACCTAGCAGCTCGTTTAAGCGATTTCTCAGTCTGTTTCAACACCTAGCAGGTCTTTTAAGCCATTTTTAGTTCGTTTCAGTACCTAACAACACGTTTAAGCAATTTTTCATTTTGTGTCAGCACCTAACAGTTCGTTTAAGCGAGTTTTCAGTTTGTTTCAACACCTAACAACTCGTTTAAGCGTTTTTTAGTTCGTTTCAGCACCTAACAGCTCGTTTAAGCGATTTCAGTTCGTTTCAGCACCTAACAGTTCGTTTAAGCTATTTCTCAGTCCGTTTCAGCACCTAACAACTTGTTTAAGCGATTTTTCAGTTCGTTTCAGCTCCTAACAGCTCTTTTAAGCGATTTTTCAGTTCGTTTCAGTACCTAACAGCTTTTTCAATTCATTTCAGCACCTAACAGCTCGTTTAGGCGATTTTTTAGTTCGTTCCACCTAACAACTCTTTTATGCGATTTTTCAGTTCGTTTCAGCACCTAACAGCTCGTTTAAGTGATTTTTAGTTCGTTTAAGCACCTAACAGCTCGTTTAAGCGAATTTTCAGTTCGTTTCAGCACCTAACAGCTCGTTTAAGCGATTTTTAGTTCGTTTCAGCACCTAACAGCTCGTTTAAGCGTTTTTCGGTTCGTTTCAGCATATAACAGCTCGTTGAAGCGATGTTTCAGTTCGTTTCAGCACTTAACAGCTTGTTTTAGCACGTTTTTGACCAAAATGGGTTGTTTTGGTTTAGGTCGGAACGGGTTAGTGCCAACAGGTTCGGGTCAGAACGGGTCCGGGTCGGAATGGGTCCAGGTCGGAAAGGTCAAAACGGGTTTTGGGTCGTTTTTTTTTTGTTTTTTTGTTTGTTGAACGAGGACAACGGACGAAACGTTTTTGTTTTTTTGTGTTTTTTTTGTTTTTGTTTTATATTGTAAATTATGGTTTTTTATTAATTTTATTAATTTTTTTGAGGGTTCTTTTAAAAAAACCTAGATTACCTGCTATCTAGGTAAAATATCTATGATTGAAATAAAAATGAAAGTTCAATGACCTGATTGGAACAAAACTTTTTATCAGTGACTTGAGTGGAACAACTTTCAAAGTTGGTTACTATTATGTGACATAATCTCTTTAAAACTTTAGTACCTAAAAGTGTTACTTTACTCAAATCTCAACACCATCTTTGTAAATCTTTGTAATCGTGTCTAAAATGAAATTGAAGGTTATACAATTTTGTGTATAGTAAGCTATTGTATAATTTGAGTAGCCTTGGTTTATAATTGGAATAAACATTAACGAACACGCAAGCAATTCTACAAAATGCAAACTGAAAAATTTTAAGAGTGGATCGCTGTTAATGGGCTTCTTTTAGCTGGGCTTGGTCAAAGCATAGCTATTGGGGTTTTGAACTTATGGAGTTATGGGCCCAAAGCCCCTTTTATTTGGTCACGACTTGATTTCACTCTATGGCCTGAAATCCTATTACCCAAGAAAATGTCTCATGAAATTCTGGGGTGAATATAAAATCGAATTAATTGAACTGAAGCATTAACCAAGGATTAAATTTTTGAACTTTTCGGTTCGGTTTCGGTTAACCACTTTTTATAACTGAAATTAACTGAACTGAAGCGAACAAATTAACAAACCTCAAGTATGGCCCATTGGCAGTTTAACCTAAAAGTTCAAGTATGACCTTAAGCAATTTAACCTCAAATCGCAATCACTTATTCTCTCTTCATCCACATCCGAACAACGTTGCCATAGTTGTACCTTGACCTCCGCTAGAGAGAGAAGCGCACTCGAATCATAACCAGGTGTTCAGGTTTGTTCCCGTGTTTAAAATCATAAGTTCATAACCATGTTAATTTTAAAATTTGTAATTTTGTACCGGCCTCGAACTAGATTATGTTTTGTACGAATAAATTTTCTGTTTTAAACCGTTGAATTTTTTATGTAGCATAGCTTCTACTGTACATTTATAAAATACATATATTAATAATTGGTAACCGAAACTAAAAATAAAAACCGATTAACCGAAAACCTATCAGTATCGGTTAGTAAACTATAATAATTGAAGACTTCGGTTTTGCCTAATAATCGAACTGTGCTCACCCTTACTACAAAGGGCAGTGGTACAATTCTGGCGAAGAATATAAACACTTCCTGCCAATAAGCTTTTGGAGAGGAGGTGACCTTCGCCATAATCGAAGCGAGCGATGGCAGTAGCGGACCCAAGATATTAATTAAAATAAAAACCTGATTGGTTCAAATGAGGGTGGACCCCGCAAAAGGAGCCCTCTTGGCTAGAAGAAGGGAAGGTGAGTGGCGTCCCCTTCACAAAATTCAGGTGTTGTGGTTTGACGCTTTTATAAACAATCCACGTCTATGTTTGATAGCCCAATGATAATTAATAATGCTTCTAACATTACATATTCCGTTTCAATTTTATTTGATATTGTTGGAACGCATCCAACGTGTAGTCGTCGAAGCTGGAGTAACATCTAAATACTTATCCGTCAAGTATTCAGGTCTTAGGCTTTAAATATTAAGAACAGCATCATTTAAACCTGTGTTTGTTTTAATCAAATAAACTGAAGGTAGCTTGCAGCTTTTGTGCGAATCTGATTACTTAACCAACTATTTAATATCTAGCCAGAGATTAATATATATGTATGTTCTTTAACCTTATCACTTGATTGTCATTTCATTTGGTTTATAGATCTTCAAGCTCACTGATAGATACGTTTCCACTTGATGTGTTGAAGTTAAGATAAAAAATCCAGTGGAAGTCTTGCAGGACACTGATGAGTCTTTGTATTAAAGTTGTGCAGGTAGTTAGTAAAAATCATCAATTTTATGTATCATATACTGAATCATGTAAATTGCATTTATATGGGGTCACATTCAGGGAAGTGAAAGTGTAAAAACCAACATGATTTTGGGGGTAGAGTTTAAAACTCTAAATGTTTCTATCATATGGAACTTGCTGGATCCCAAGTTTGCGTGTCGTATTTGGTCTTGTGTCGTATTTGGTCTTGAAAAGAAAAATCAAAGCTGAATAGTTATTTTACCATTTACCTATTTGACTAGGTCAAATGGCTGGTCTTGTTAATTGTTAGAGTTAAGTGCCATTTTAGTACCTATGGTTTGTTTAATTACGTAACTTTAGTACATTTTTTGAATTTATTGCAAATGGCTACTTCATATTTATAAAACTTGTCATTTTAGTACCTTTTTCCAATCCCGTCTATTTTTGTATGTTAAGTCAGGGGTATACTAGTAATTTACATAGTTTTATTTATTTATTCTGTTTATTTATTGCAAATGGTCCTCTAACTTATATGGATCTAAAAGTATTATGTGCAAAGTTAGTCCTTTAACTTTCTATAACTTATTAATATCTAATAAATTAAGGAAATTACTAGTTTACCCCTGACTTAACAGACAAAAATAGACGAGGTTAGAAAAAGGTACTAAAATGGCAAGTTTTAGAAACATGAAGTAGTCATTTGCAATAAATTCAAAAAAAGTACTAAAGTTGCGTAATTGAACAAACCATAGGTACTAAAATGGTACTTAATTGTGTTCGTGTTAAAACATTGTTATGAAGTTTATGTTTAAAACATTGTTTTAAGGTTTACAACAATGTACTGTGTCGAATAATTGTGTTTGTGTTAAAAAAAGGTTGTGTTTTTGTTTGGCTCGTGACTAAATCGGCTTGAGGACAAGGATTTTTTCAAGTGGCATGGATTGATGGGAACATAATAATGACATGCGTAAGGCACGTGCCAGTTGAAATGAATGTTTGTTAATTGAGCGGGAAAGATAGTTAAAATTTTGATTGTTTTTTTGCAAACAGTGGTGTATAATAACTTAATTGGAATCTTGAAGGACGTAGGTTATTTCCACACCATATAAATTATTCAAACACCAAATGTTCTCATATATGAGTCGTATAGGGGCTATGCGAGCTATATAGGTCACAATTTTGTCATAATGTGTCAGAGTGTGTCTCAGATTATACGAGTCGTATAGATTGAAAAAATTGTCATAAAATACATTTGTCAATCATGTTGGGGTTATACGACTCGTATAGCCCCTATAGGATGCGTATACACATGTTAACACACAATGAGAGTGGTGTTCAAATATATATAACAGCCAAGTTGTTAACCCATTTGTGTTTTTAAAAGTAAGGATTTTTTTATTGCCACAAATTACATTATTTACTGTCTTTTTCTATGTATAAATTCCACGTGATAATAAAACTGGTTCATGAAAAAGTAAAACTCTATAATTTACTTAATTTATGAGCTGGACTCGTTTACTTTTTGGGCTTTTATGATTTTATCATGCAGTTTTAATTGGTGTACCAAAAGATAAAAGTATTGTACTACTGATTGTTCTTCAAGTACTGTCTTGGTAAAAATGCTTAAATCAAGGGTAAATCGTAGGCACAACCGCACAAGTACACAACCTTGTTGATAAGCAAAATCCAGAAAATAGTAATTTATTTTATTTTATAAAAATCGCGGATTCAACTTTGTTTTAAATCTTTTGTAATGAAAACCAATCTTAGCTTGAGTGTTCGACACATGACTAATTGTAATTAGTTTACACTATAGACTTTGTAAATTTCGTATAGTCTGGATATTTTTCTGAATCGTGCGAACACTTTCATATTAAAGTAATTCTCTTATACATGAAATCAGTAGTCGAATAAGACAAAAATATTATATTAAAGAACGTGTAGTTCTTATATGTGAAAATTGATATGAAATCTGATATAGGAATTTAGACAAAGTGATTTCCTTATATAGAGCGTAACCATTGTAGCTAATCAATATCAGAAAGCTACTCTTCGTTATCAAACTTAGCAGCTACTGAAGCTCCAAAGTTGCTACCAACTTTCAGTTTCATTTTCGAACTTCAATGTTGCTACCGACCTTCAGCTTCACCATCGAACACTAATAACCAAGTTGATATTGAACCGTAGTAACTTGCTACTTCGTTAACTTTTAAATAACTTTCTGTGCAACTTTTAGTTATCCATGTCGATCAAATGTTTTTCCATTGAAGCACTCGACCAAGGGGTGTTGGCCCTTGGACTCCACAAGGGCTGGAAGTCTAGAACCCTAAATGGTCGGGTCAAGGAACAATAACCCTTGAAACCCATTCATGGTACTGAAGCCATAAATGTCAGTTAGGACCGAACAATAACAATATTGAATGAACGTGTACTTCGAACCTTCTAACTTATATCAATATTTTCATGATTTCTCATGTGTTCTATAACTAAATTCCGATTACCAAAATAGCCTAATGAGTCGATGACCCTAAAGTCTCCGGCATACATCATATGACACAAAACTACAAGTGATCCCTTGTTAGCTCAAGTGTTCGACACATGTCATGTTTTCATTGAACGCCCTAGATCATTCGTTAGCACACACTTTTGAATATAATTGGTTGATTGACATACTACAATACTAGTATGCTTCTCCATAACACATAAATTTTCACCAGATCGAATTACTTTAAAAATAACAAATTTTAAAGGCTATTTCTTAGATCGTTCATACCCCAACGCCACTGGCGTTATCATGCCAAATCAACACCACCTTCGGCGTTATACCATGCCATGGAAAACAAGAGGGGAACGCCACCCCAAATTCCCTGTTCCCGTTAATCATATAACAGCCATGAGGGCTCAAAAGGTGGCGGTTCACCCCCGCTAATAACCAATCATTTTTTTTAACTCTAATTAAACATAGTTTAACCACAATACTTAAAGTAACGAGTGACTAGTTATTGCCTCACTACTCACGTGTCAATGACGTGGCACAATAAGTTAAATAACTCTTAAACATTCGAGAACCTTGATTGATTAGTAACACTGCCTCTCGAGTTGCCGTGATTTTTACTTTTTTACAAAGCTGCAGCCGTTTGATCAGTTGCCATTGTTTCGTCAAATTCTTTATTGTTTTTCTCGGGTTTATTCTTCTCATTATACACGGGCAGAAAGTGACTAAACACAACAAATATGGTTCACTTTTCATTATTATCATGTAATATTTTAAATTTATGTTTTGGGGTGAATTTTTCTAGAATAATCCCGTCCACAATTGATTGTATTGTGGCATACGTCTCTCAATAATTGACACTATGCTGACAAAACTGGATTCAGTAATCAGTAGGCTTGCTATGTTTTAATTGAGGAAATTGAAGTCACGATTCTAAATTTTGATGCGGGTAAAAGTTAAATGGTAAGATATAGATGAACAGGTTTTTATGATTCTGGTTTTATTATTATGTTTGGTGTGAATGTGACTGTTTTTGTTACATTTATTCTTTTGAGTTGCATAGTCACTGTTTTATTGATGATAAATATCTTTCTTGGAAGTCCAGAAACTCAAATCACCAAATCCTATTCTATTGAAAATTAATAAAAACGAGGTTTTTTTTGCATTGTACTGTGGTGGAGCTGGTTAAATGCAAAATAAATAAAAACGAGTTTATTTACATTGTATTGCGGTGGAGCTGGTTAAATGCATTGCACGTTTCAAAGCTACCGCGTGTTGCGGCTGGAAGTCGGTAGGTGCCGATTCCATTCGTTACTAGTAAAAGTTTTATTACCAAAGTTGATGGCCAAAAAATGTATATGTGAAACTAAAGCTAAGAGGAAATTTTTATGACAAAAATATAATAAATCAAAATTTGTTTTTAAACTTAAGAGGTAAAAAAATTATCTATAAAACTTTTGTGGCTAACATCTAATTTTTTTTTTCTCGTTTTTTTTTTTGAAAGGCAAACATATGAATCAAAATTTATAAACTGTCATTTAATAGGACTATAATATTCTATTTGGGTTGATAATTCAGTGTGGGTTAAAAATTTAAATGGCTATCTCACCGATCCATTAACCAGTTTAAGTAGTTTAGAAAAAGAAAAAATTAGTTACATCGTGTGTGGTGACATCGTTTTAAGTGTACGTGTTTTGTTTTTTTTGAGGCCAACAAAAGCAAATTTTATTAAAATAAATCGGACTAGCAAGAAACTAGCCCGACACCACAACCAAAACAGACACCAAAAAGAAAAAAAACTCAGTACACATTAATCTACACCAATCCTCCCAAGACAATTGAGACACTCCCAACCTATTTTTAACCCAAAGATAACTAAGCCCTTTAATTTCACTTACTACACTATCCACCGTGATCGCCATACCATTAAATACCATATCATTTCGCGCCTTCCATAAACACCACAATGAGACTAGGCAAACCGCGTAAAAAGACTTCGCCTTCCTTTTAGAGAACTTTGAGTATTTATAAAGCTCAAGAATATCCCTAACATTAAAAGCAAAAATATGCAGTACTTTGCAGCAAGCAGTACTTTGCAGCAAGTGTACGTGTTATGTTTGTAATGTTAACATATTAGTTGTGTTGAAGTTTGTTGGTTTCAATGTTTAAGATTACCTTTATTAAACTTGTATATTTTAAAATATTTTTTCTAAATCAAATTGAAGCTTATAATAATATTATTATTTCTTGAATAGAAAAAACTAAAAGGAGCCGTGGCTCATAGGTGTTGGTGAAGACAAGTGTAGGGAATTCTGGATCCGGAGGGTATGCCTTTCCCACACTTGCTAGTAGGGTTGTTCACGAGTCGAGCCCAACCGAGCGAAGGTTTGCTTGTTGCTTGGCTCGTTTACAAACCGAACCGAACCGAACGGCTGAAATTCGAACAGAGCGAAAACCGAAACGAGCCAAAATCGAATCGAGCATTTTTTGATCGAACATCGAGCGATTTCGAGCATTATTTATTTATTTTTCATTTTAAAATTTTCAATAAGAAACAAATTTGAAGGTTGTAAATAATATATTTTATAAATAAATTAGTAGTTTTTAAAACAAACGTATAATAAATTGTAATTTTTTATAAAAAATAAGTTTGAAATGCGATATAATGATCATTTAAATAGACTTCTAGTATTCTAAAAACTTGAAGCGAACAAATAAAACTATAAAATTGACGGAATATGAAAAATTTAAAGGGAGTAAAAATAATTGCAAGTTTATATTTACGTGTTTTGTCTATATATTTATATATTTATTCATATATAATTATATATAAGATAAATAAAAAATATTCGAGCCGAACCGAACCGAGCATACCTTTGCTCGTTGCTTGACTCGTTTACAAACCGAACCAAGCAGAGTGGCTCGTTTTCAATCGAGTGAAAAAACGAGCGAGCATTTTCCGAGCAATTTTCGAGCGAGCGGCGAGCGAGTTCGAGCGACGAGCGGTTTGGACGGCCCTACTTGCTAGTTGCTAGGGGGGGGGGGGGGTATGAATATGATTGTGCCCTTAACGTATTTCATAAGAGTACCATTTCCGTATAAAAACAACTTAACATTGTTTATCGGTTTTAAATTAATAGTTACTTTAAACCAACATACACTCTAAGCATGTGCAGGATGGAACGAGGTAATATCACGGGCATCCGAATTCGAATATACATTTAAACTAAGTATTTAAGTTACATGGATGGTCTATATGAATATATGATAAGACCGAATTTAGTTAGGGCTGTCACTTTTATCTGAAACTTAACCCGAAAAAACCTGTATCCGAATCTGAACTATCCCGACACGAAAAACCCGAAACCGAGAAAAAGTAAACTCGAAGCAAAGTAATTTGGGTTGTTCTTGGGTCCGAATTCTTGGTTTCGGTTCAACCCGAAAAACACAAATAAACTTTTGGTTTTAAAACCATATATGTTTTTAGGTATTATAGGTTAAGCCTTAGCCATTAACATTATTAGAATTTAGAACAATTCGATTGTTTGTATTCAACATAGTATGAATCGATTGTTTATTTTTATTAATGTTTCGTTTTATGACTAAAGTCAACTATAATCCAACACCCTGATTAGTGATTACGGCATCCTGAAGATGATCATGTCGGTCTTATTTATTACGGTTGAACTTTGTTAAATTTTACTCTTTTTAGAATGATTTATTGTTTTGTTATTGGTTTATTTGCATTACGAGTGAAGAAGAATATGTTACATTCAAATTTAGCAATGTTTTTTTTCCTAGGATACCCGTAACCCGATTAACCCAACCGGAAACCGAAGAAATCGTGAGAGATTTGGGTTGGGTTTCCAGTCTGGATTTAAAACTTTGAAACCTGAAAACCCGTCCTGAAATACTCGAAACCTGAAAAACTAACCCGAAAAATACTCCAATATTTTGTTTGATAAATTATGGAGATGTTGTATGCTCCATCGTAACCATTCTTCATTTACTTCTTCGTCTTCATCCACCGACATCACCGACCATTTTGTTGGTTTTATATTTCTATGTAAGAGTTGGATAAGTTTCTGACAGGTGTACTAATCACTTTCAAATTAAAGTATTTCATATATATAAAACAAATAGCCAGATAATATATAAAGTATAGATAATGTATTTTCTTCTAAAATATGAAGATCTAATTCGTGTGTTTAAAATGCATCAAATAATTTTCTTTTACGGATAGGGAATTATCGCTAGGGATTTTGTTCCCAAGTTTGAGTTTCGGTATCGGTTTTACCGGTATTTTCCAATTTTTTTACCTTCAATAAAGATACCGGTACCAAAAATTTGCGATTTTCGGGACCGGGACTGGTCGGTACCGTATCCCTAATTATCACAATGTCAAAAATAGTTGGTGCAATGGTGCTTATAACTATTAGCAGTTATATGGTTAAATCAATGGTAACATCCTTAGTATTAAATAAGTTAGTATTGATGATCGGTTGTCTAACACTAACTCAGTTACTGTAAAACTTCTAAGTTATTGTTGATGAGCCAAGTTGTCACTAAAACCATATACCTCTAATAACAAAGTTGTCATTGACGTCAAATTAGTAGTAAACAACTGAAAATTAGTTAATAGTTACTAGTCATTGATCAAGTAGTTGTTGATCAGCAGTAACTTACTACAAGCAATTACTTGCTACAAGTGATCAGGTTGTTCTTGATTAGTAATAATTTACTATTGATGATTTACTATCGTCGATTATCAGTTTATGGAACTTTTAATTTGCTAACCGTGTCATAAAATTTCCCCACCCCTTGGCACCACTCGCCTCCGCCAGGGACACGGGCCCTTTAAAAATGTGTTTGCTAATACATGAAATTATTATAGGATTAAGTGAGGAACAATACCGATTAAGCTCCCTACCCTTTCTAATACTTTCCTCGTGAAGAATTGTCACTCTTCTCTCCTACGTTAGTACGCTTGCATAATTACTTTCTCTTTGTAGCTTATAAATAATCTCGATTTATTCTCCTAACTCTTGTTATGAAACTATTTAGTAAATAGGTTCGTTTTGTTAGAATAGTAAAGTAGAGTCATCGCCCAACTTATGAAAAGGAGTGAAGTATTGAAATCAATATGTTTTTGGTTAACTATGATAATGGAATGTCTTGAAAAGAAGCAATGTTCTTTTTAATGTGTGTTAAAATAAAAGGTGACGATACTTTCAACATGTAGGGTTAAAAAGTTTGATATTCTTTCTTTCTAAAGTTTCATAAAAGAGAATACAATGATACGTGTATATAGTAAATAAAGTAATATGAATACAAAAGTAAATACTATAACTTTAAAGAGGTATGAAATTGCATTTTAAAAACAAATAGATATTTTAAATAAGTATACTTTAATAAATACAATAATTCAAATGTTTGCTAAAGTTATGTTAATGCACATTCAAAAATTATTGAACTCATTTGGCCTTGTTATCAAATATATATATATTCTAGAAACACTTGTAGGTTATGAAAGACATAAAGTCATAAAGGCGTTAAGATAAAATATTGAACCTTTTCATTTCAAGTCATTAGTTTTATATTTACATATATGGTACTATTTTTTATGGTAAATTGTTTTTTTTTATATCATTTGATACCATGACATTTTCTACATAAAAGAATCTCAATTACTCTCATAGTCATATAAAATCAGCCGAGTGTTCATTGAAAATTTATTAGTTCTAAGTTGTCTTACTGATTACGAGCAAAAGAAACAAGCACGTGCAGTATTTGATTAAAATGTGATTTATAATAGTTTTGTAGAAGTTAAAAAAAGCCAAACTATAATTTGTTGATTTAAAAAGACTGCAGGTGTAGACTTGTAGTGGTATCAGTTTTAGTTAGGTTTTGTATATTGCCAATCTATCTTTACTAATCTTATGTTCATCATTTAGAAAACTTTATTACAATACGTCAGCACAACGTCGATTAATGACATTAGTAAACTCAAAAGTATTTTATAGACATTTGATCATTAAGAAATACAATATGATAGTGCAACTCATTAGGAAAAGTCCCTCCTAAGTTACTTATCAATCGTTTGATTCAAAACTTTGTCCTAACTCTTGTTAATCATTTTAAGGGAAAATTCCTAAAATAGCCTATTTATAGTTAGTGTTTTCAAGTTTATCCCTCGTAATTCAAGTTTCCAATTTTATCCCTTTTGTATCTCGTCGCCGACGACATGATAGCGAACACCGACGATGCGTTACCGAAACAAATAGGATAACGACACGTGGCACAAGTTGGCCGAAATAGGTCGCCGCGACATGTTATATAACATGACGCCGGGACCCTACGTTAGTGATAACGCATCGCTGCTACCTTACGTTAGCAACATAACGCATCGTCAACCCTATGTTATACCCAACAAGTCGCCGACCATGAGATCCGGTAGGTCGTCGCCGGCGATGTGAACACGGGTGTCAGGTATGGCAGCCCGTCGTTGACGTAGTTAACAATAACACATCGTCTAGGCCGAAGAACACATCGTGATGACCTATTCTGGCCAGATTTCGGCCACGTGTCGTTATCCTATTTGTTTCGGTAACGCATCGTCGGTGTTCGCTATCATATCGTCGGCGACGAGATAACAAAGGGATAAAATTGGAAACTTGAATTATGGGGATAAATTTGGAAACACTAACTATAAATAGGCTATTTTATGAATTTTCTCTCATTTTAAACATTTCAAAATATGGCACGGCCCATCATGAACCACTAGGGATCATATTGATTTGCTTATGAAGCTTTAAACCATAAAGGATATTCAAACTTATGAAACTAACATGTAAACATAAGTTGTTACCTCAAACTAGCTTTAAACATCTACAAACAACTGGATAGAGCTTGCTTAGGACTATTAAGACATTAGGATAGCACTTGAACACAATTTCCTTGCACCTTTATTGCTTAAACTTACTTCACAAGGAAGATGCTTCACTACTTAATCTCTCTCTCTCTAAAACTTGTGTATGTATAGATTGTTGTGCTATGCGGATCCTTTAAATGGGCGTGTATGGGCTTTTATTTACAGTACAAGTCGAAAAGATTGTCTCAAACAAGGTTGTGACACGTTACGTGCATGTTGTCAAAAATGGTAGGTTTGACTCACGCGTTACACGGATCGTGAGACATTTACACGGACATACGTACCATGAGACCTTTACACAGTTTATAAACCCACCTCTTTAGCTGAATGTTCAACGAGTAAGAACTTGATACTACTTGGACCGTATAACCAACCTCACTATCCGTTACATCATCCTTTTTGACGCGATAGTTTTCAGAGTGTTACAACTTTAAAACAGATAAGCTGAAAAAGACCGTTTATGATCAATACTTGGGATGTCAAAACAAGCATAACTTTTTATAGGATAACTCTTGTTATCCTTCTTGTTAGATTGTTAAACACTTTCTTTTGGGAGGTTTAAATGTAAAGTCTTTTAAGAATATAAGCTTATGTTTCTTTTTATAGAAAAAACAAAACAACTCATGGTGTTTTAATGGTCAATATATAGAAAAGTTGGGACCTAAATTCTGTGTTAGTATAATATGGAGTTTTTTTTTAAACATTGGATGTTACCAGTTACATAAAGATAACATTTCTTAAAATTCAAACAATAATGACAGTTAAGTGTTCTTAAAAAGTAGAAGTGACTTTATCAAACAATTAATAATACTAAGTGAATTATCGTGCAGCTTTCAATATCACAATGAATTAATGAATTGTGACATTTAGATATCATACACTACTGAGATAGAATAATTTAAAAGATAGGTAGCTAACTAATAATTATTATTGGAAATAAACTTCAAAAAGCAATTTATGAAGAAAATGAAAATAAATTGAAAAGACAACATATCCATGTGGAAGAAGAGGAAGAATTAAAATTTAAATGAGCTCAGATAATTCCAATGTACCTTCCTTTTCTCTCCAACAAAACACTATTTGAGTATTTTCATTCATTTTCAATTCCTTATTATTATTATAATATTACACTTCACTCTTTTGGACTTACTATACAGAAAGCAAGGAGCCACATTATCTTCTTCCTTATTTATATCTACTGCCACCTGAAAACCCTAGCCACAGTCATACTCATCCCAACCCCCAATTTCCACTTCAATAATATTCATATTCAGGTTTTATCACTTTATGGCTTCCGCTTGCCTGAACAGAATCGGCATATCGCCGGAGAATCTAATGGACTGCTCACCAAAATACTCTTCCCACAGCTGGTTCACTCACCGGCGTTCAATTAGCAATGAATCAGACGCTTCCAATTCCAAATACAAAACCAAACCGGCCAAAATCGTCTCAGATCCGCCGGAGGAATCGGAGTTTGACGGATTTGAATTCCGACTTGAAGATCCGGTTGTAATGCTTCCCGCCGACGAGCTGTTCTCCGACGGTAAGCTTGTTCCGATGCAGTTTTCAGTTAACCGGAACGAAGCTGCCACGTCATCGGTTATTGCTGATTCACCGGATGCCGTTGATCCGTACTTGTATTCGCCTAGGGCTCCGAGATGTTCCAGCAGGTGGAAAGAGCTTTTAGGTTTTGGAAAACATAATCAAACCAATAATAATAATAATAATAATAATAATAATAATAATAATAATAATAATAACAATAGTAATAATAATAATAATAATAACAAACGGTCAACATTATCTTCTTCATCTTCTCATAATACTACCGGAGCAAACACAAACACAACCAGGTCAATTAGACAATTACTTTACCACCGGAGCTCAAAATCATCAGCCGATGCATCAATTAACCTTCCGTTACTTAAAGATATAGATACAGAATCTGTATCTATCTCATCACGGCCGTCGCTTACGTCATCATCTTCCGGTAATCACGATATCGATGATCTACCTCGTCTCTCATTGGATTCCAATAAGCCAAACCTTAAACCTAGCACACGTCCGAAGACACGGCTGTCAAAACCGAAACCACAGTCAACGGAGTCAAAACCTAGCTCGCGAGTCGGCCGGACCGTCCGTCGTTCAACGGACGCGGCGATAACCGTTAACCGGTGCTTGTCCGTGGACAGTCCGCGGATGAATTCGTCTGGTAAAATAGTGTTTCACATCTTAGAACGGAGTTCAAGTAGTCCGAGTAGCTTAATCGGTGGACCGAGATTCAAACACCGTGGAATGGAACGGTCGTATTCCGGTAACGTGAGAGTATCGCCGGTGCTAAACGTTCCGGTGTGTTCTATTAAGTCCGGCGGGATGTTTGGGTTTCCGATGTTTACTTCAGGTAGCAACAATGGCGGATTAAGTCGGAGCTTACGTGGCAATAATAAGTCTTGAAAAGATTGTTAGGATTCCGTTACTTGGATCAGTCAACGGCGTTAGCGTAGGATAGCATTAGGCATCTAGCTCTAGCGTTGCTAAAAGTTTTATGTACATTTTTATTGATTTATTTATTTCCACTCTAACGTTACAAGCAGATTCTTGCTATCTTGATATACTGTTTTTTTAATTGTTTTGAAAATAAGTTATAGTTATTGGTTACTGGATTTAATATTATCTTGTCGGGTTAAGGAATCTTATTATTATGTGAACATGGGTTTGTATGTATTTAAATACCGGAAAATCCTATGTTTGTATTAATATAAGTTAAACTTAATTTGGTTTTTTTCTTAAGAGAATATTACTGTATGTTTAAATAGTATTAAATGGTTTTTGGAGTATCTGAATTGATGGCGACAGTTTATACGAATATAAACAATCTCGAGGATAAGGTGCGGTGACTGGTGACAGCTTTGCTTTGCTGCGCTGCATATTACTTTTTTTTAACGGCTAATTAAGTAATGTCGGGTACTCTGTATGCGGCCTCATTGGTTAAAGGTAGCCCGAGCCGGCCATTAGTCCGGACGGACGGAGCCCCTAGTGGTCCACCTGTTGAGGGATTCACCGGATAAAACCAGACTCACACGCCCGCTAAACGGCACGACCGCGAGGAGCTGGTAAAACCGGGTGAGATCAGGACTCGAACTAGGGATGGCAACGGGCCGGGTATTGGTAATCCCATACCCATACCCGTTTGTAAAACCGTGTCCCATACCGGCTCATTACCCGCGGGTATCAGGTATACCCGTTGGGACTTTCGAGTAAATTTTTTTAATCATTATAATTATTTTATACCATTCATTCATACAACAATTCATACAAATTTAAATATAGTGTACTACATATATAAAAAATGACAATAAATAAATAATATCATTATAATTTTCTATATATATGCTTCACAACCTATGAAATACAAAGAATTTTTCGGGTATGTAACTCGGGTATATGGTTCGGATAAATGGGTATGTGTATTCGGGTAATTGGTCCGGGTATCATCTAATCCCATACCCAGCCCCTACCCGCGAAAATTTTCAAATCCTAATCCCATACCCGGCCCATACCCATCGGGCCTCGGGTATACCCGTCCCATTTATTTCGGGTTTCGGGTATTCCCGTCGGGCTTGGGCTTTTTTGCCATCCCTAACTCGAACTCTGGCAAGCCAGGGTCATCCCTCACATCTCCCATAAAAGTTGGTGGTAGTGAGGTTTGATCTCCCTACCTCTCACTTGTAAAGTGAGTACTCTACCTTTATTACACCGTCCTCTTTCCTTCACCTCTCAAATAAATAAAATTTTATTTTATAAAATAACAACAAATCATTATTCTTATCATTTACTTATGAACTAAATGAACCATGAGGTCTTTTCCGATGGTCATTAGGCCTGTAAGCGAACCGAACGTTCGTTGAACAGTTCGTGAATCGTTTGGCGGGAAGTTCGTTTATATTCGTTTATTTAATAAACGAACGAACATGAACACAAAATTTGTGTTCGTTTAATTAAACGAACGAACACATGTTCCGTTCGTTTATTTATGTTCATGAACGTTCGTTTATGTATTAATATAAAATAATTAAATATTATCTGGATATGTCATTTACTTAAAGGTTTTATATTTGTTAATTTGTGTTCGTTTTTGTGTTTTCATTTAAGTTTGTTTGAGTTCATTCACATTGGTTCATATATGTTTATTTATGTTAGTTTATCTTTGTTTAGTTATGTTTACAAAGGAACATAAACAAACACAAATGTCCATTTTTAAATAAACGCACATGAACATAAATATTTACTTGATTAATTATAAAGTTAAATGAACGAACACGAATATGTTCTTGTTCGTGTTCATTCGATTCGTTTACAGGCTTTCAATATTCACATTGATGAATAAATCGGTCTTATTCTCTAGCCTTTACCGATTTTATTTGTGTTCATTTGTGTTCGTGAACCGTTCGTGAACACATTAATTTCCTTAATGAACGAACACGAACAAAAAATCCCATTCGGTAAGTGTTCGTGAACCGTTCGTGAATACAATATTTTCTTAACGAACGAACATGAACAAGGCCTTGTTCGTGTTCGATCGGTTCGTTTACAACCCTAATGGTCATAGATTTTTTGCAAACGGTTAAAATTCTGTTTTACGGGTAAAACTTGAGAATTGGTGATTGGTAAGATTAATGACTTATCGTGGAGTCAAAACGACGTTAAAAAACATGTACCAATGAAAATAACTGAATTAATATGAATACATACAAACATATAATTATTATTAACATTGACAAAATGCCCATATTAGTTTATTAGAATATATCTATGAAAAGTGTAGTCATAACTCTTTTGGATATGCTCATTTAGCTATTTAGGTGTCATAGTGTACAATCCTTACTGAAGAGGTAGGTCCCAGCAGAGATCAGTTGGTCCCGCAAGACTCACCTTGAACAGGGACGTCTGCGCAAAGGCCATCTGCTCCCGCAGGACCCACCATGCTCATAGGATCTTACGCGCAGTACACAAGCTGAACACGCAGGGAAAGCCTCCCAATGGTGAAGTACCCCGCCTGTTCCCGCAGTTGCGGATACAAGCCATCAGGGAAGGCTACCCGCAGACAGCAGGGCTACACGCACAAGACACTAGCTACTTCAGTAGTCACATGAAGGAATGAGCAAGGCGGGAACAATCCCGCCTAAATGAGCCAGTCTGATTCTGAAAGATCTTTTGTACCATACCTACCAAGGTATGGAAAGGACAGACGATCTGACCAGAACAACCCATGAGCCAATCACAGGGTGACAGCTCATCGACAACAGGGCGAGGAGGAGCACCCTCTAGTACTGTTTGTCACTATTAGCCGCTGCCTACTCACCAACCCTTACTGAGGAGCATGCGCGGCCTACAGTTGGTGGAATAGTGTTACTGTTGGCCGTAACCTATTCACCAACCAGCATGGCCTGCGTACAATCCACAGTAAGTAGGACGTGCATAATCTACAGTTGGGGGAATAGTGCAGCCGACTTTGTTACTGTTGGCCGTAACCTACCCACCAACCAGTATGGCCTGTGCATAGTCCACTGTTGGTTGAACAGGAATACTATTCAGCCGGCTGTACCTTCTAGGAAACCTACCTTCGGCTATAAATACTCCAATATCTTGGAATGGTAAGATCATCTGCTATCCAGTTATCTAGCAATCTCTTAATATACACTTATATTCAGAGCAACCTAGTCTGATTCTCACGCCGGAGGGTGGTCACAAGGAGGAACCCCCCCCCCCCTTCTCAGTGACGAGCTTACGGTGTTTGTTTTGCAGGTCTCCTGAAGAACAGCCTTCTCAGCTAGACCTCATCCGTGGGAAACATTACTTAACCCCCAGATTATCTATAATCTGTACCGGGTCACTTAGTGTTTCTTCATTGGCGCCATCCGTGTATAAAAGCTAGAACTACTTTAGTTTTTTCACAATTTCCGAAGAAATGGTTAACGTTACTCCGGTTCAAAGGCCAGTAACCGACCAAGAAACCCCGGTAACAACCCCAGCAACTGGGGGGAACACCGGCGGTTATACAATCCTTACGAACACTACCCCGACTACCCAAGCCGGGGCAAGTGGAGTAAATATTCCATTGGGGTTCTCCGATACCCAACTGGAAAAACGAACGAAGGTTCCTCGCCAAACACTAGATCAAGTGAAGGCGTGGGCCGAAGCACGGCAAAGAGAATTCCAAGCCGAATTGGACGAACGCTTGCGTTCAGTTCAACAGGCTGACGAATTCGCCAGTACTCGCCAACACCTCAATATGAGTAGTGACTGCGAGTACTCAGACGACGAGTTGGAGTCCGACACCGACGCGAACCCTCGCCATAAGGCGAAAGGGAAGCGTAAGGAAACGGACGTCCAACCAAAAAGGAATTTTGGGGAAGCCTTTAAACCAATCGTGGAGAGAAACCCGCGTGACTTTTCCAAAACCTTTAGACCAACTGCTACAAATGCAGGGAAGTCAAAGTTCGCAAGGGACATTGCGGAAGCAATCGCCCCGAGAAGTGCCAAACAAATGTCCAACATTGGCACTTACGATGGTCTATCCGACCCAGACGACCATTTGAACAGGTTCATTGCGGGGGCTACCGTCAGCAACTGGACGGAACAAACGTGGTGCTACATGTTCCAGATGACTCTGGTCGGAGCGGCCAGGGCATGGTTCGATCGTTTACCGATCCACCACATATATGACTGGGCGGACTTTCAGAACAAGTTCAGCCAGCATTTCAGCCAACAGAGGAAGTACACTGAAGAGCAGTGGACGATCCTTAACTGCGTGAGAGAGGAGGATGAATCTCTACTAGACTTCATCACTCGCTTCAACTCCAAAAAGCTTAGTCTCGGCAACATAAGTGAAGATCTGGTTCGCGCCGCCTTCATCCAAGGCGCCGAATACCCAGAACTTATCCGCACATTGACGGGTAAGGATGGTATGCCATCAACTTGGGATGCCATCATGACGGCGGCAAAGCGCTTTGCCGAGACGGAAAAGCAACTGGGAAGAGATCTTCCCCAGAGTACACACCTCTACACGCAGAGGACCAGAGAGAATAATGTCCGGATCGCCCGGCAGAACAAAAAGAGGAGGCTAGGTATTTGGCAGTCAAGGGTAAACTTTGACACCTCATCCAGCTCTCGCCCTCTTGTTGGCGGAAGGGACAACACACACCCTTCAAACCGAAAACACCGGTGGACGCCACTCACGAAGAGCGTCACGGAGATATTTGCCACGGAAAAATTGCCATGGCCTAAAGCCCCAATGATCCGGCAGAAACCTAATGCGGATCAAAGCAAATCCTGTGATTTCCACGGGACAAAGGGTCATGGTACTGAAGAGTGCACATCCTTGAAGGATATTATTGAGACATTTGTCAAGGACGGAAGGCTTGCACATCTTGTGGCATCGATCAGGAAGGGAGGAAGGAATGACAACCGGTACAGAGGTAACGGACGAAAGCCCGTCGATATCAGCATCAACATGGTTCATGGCAAGGTCAGAGGAAGAAAAAGACGGGTGGCAGAACCATGCGCGTGGAAAGAAGCTGAGGTGCGCTTCCCGCGAGTGCCAGGAGGCCCCAGCAAAGAAGGCCCCATTGTCATCAGAAGCCAGCTGGGGCACTACATCACTTCACGCACTCTTGCTGACAACGGCGCTTCGTCGACAGTGATGTACAGACAGTTCTTTGATAAGCTGGATGATGAAGACAAAGAACGCTTGGAAACGGTCTACGCTTCAATGGAAGGGTTTGACGGAAGTACAGAAACACCCCTGGGTATCCTATCTTTCCCCGTTACTCTTACTGATGGGAATCATTCACGCACAGAAGACGTGAATTTTGTCGTAATGAAAAAGCCACATCATACGTACGACATCCTATTCGGAAGAGACGGGATGGAAAGATTCAACGCCGTGGTATCTTCAGTCCATGGCATGATGGGATGGCCAACAGCTGAGGGTGTAGCAATGATCTCTGGCATTCCCCAGGTATGCATTGCATCTGTTTCATCTAAACCCAAACCGAAAAAGGCTAAACCAACCATCACTGAACCAGAAAAATGGGCCTTCAATGGCAAATACCCCGACCAGGCCGTTACCATTGGACCAACAATCGTTGATCCCACCCGCACCTTACTCAAACGCTTACTGCAGAAAAACGCTGACATCTTTGCGTGGGCACCAGCTGACATGACTGGTGTACCCCGAAGTAAGGCGGAGCATAAGCTAAAATGCGATCCGGCTGTCACGCCAATCGTACAAAAGCGCAGAGTAATGGGGCCTGAACAAACTAACGCATGTAGAAGCCAAGTCAAGGAACTCCTTGACGCAGGCATCGTACGCGTTAGTAGATATCAAACATGGGTTGCAAATCCCGTAATGGTACCGAAGAATGACAAACAATGGCGCATGTGCATAGATTTCAAAGATTTGAACAAAGCATGCCCCAAAGATTGTTATCCGTTACCAGAAATTGATCTCAAAGTGGATTCGTTGGCACCATTCCGCCTTAAATGCTTCTTGGATGCGTATAAGGGGTACCACCAAATCCACATGGCCATTGATGACCAGGACAAAACCGCATTTCGGACGCCCGATGGCACATTTTGTTATAAAATGATGCCATTCGGACTTAAGAATGCAGGGTCCACGTACCAACGACTAATGGACAAAGAGTTTCATGCCCAAATCGGGAGAAACTTGGAAGTCTATATGGATGATTTGGTCATCAAAAGCCTTGAGCCTGAGGCGATGTTGAAAGACATTGAAGAAACTTTCAACACGCTCCGAAAGGTAAACATTAAGCTCAACCCGAGCAAGTGTTCATTTGGGATGGAAGAAGGGAAGTTCTTGGGAGTCATTGTTACTAAAGATGGCTTTAGAGCGAACCCTGAAAAGGTCGAAGCCATTGTTAAAATGGAATCACCTACCACCATCAAACAGGCTCAGACACTGAATGGACGACTAGTCGCACTTAATCGCTTCTTGGCAAACCATGCAGATAAGTCGTTTCCTTTCGTGTCAACATTAAGAAACTGCTTGAAGAAAACGCACTTCCGCTGGACACCAGAAGCGGAAGCAGCTTTTCAGGAGATTCGGTCACGCCTGATCGAACTCCCAACACTTACAGCACCGCAAGCGGGAGAGGAGTTAATCCTATACCTTTCCGCAACAGATAGAGCAACCGGGGCAGTCCTGCTAGTAGAACGAAAGGGCATCCAGATGCCAATCTATTATGTTAGCCGTGTACTAACAGACGTAGAAACCCGGTACTCTACCCTCGAAAAATTAGTCTTAGCACTTATACATGCTTCACGCAGGTTAAGACGATATTTCCAGGGCCACCCAATCACCATTCTCACCAACTTCAAACTCTCAAACGTCCTAGGCAAACCCGAATTATCGGGACGTCTAGCCAAATGGGCAATTGAATTGGGAGAATATGCAATTAAGTACAAGCCAAGACCAGCCATAAAAGGCCAGGTCCTGGCCGATTTTATTGCAGAAGTCCCCGCTTCGCCGGAGAAAGAGTGCCAGGAGGAGGCTCAACCCTCCCCAGCACAGGACGTCAATGATGTCTGGCGACTCTATACTGATGGAGCAGCCAGTAACGAGGGTTCAGGTGCAGGGTTAAAATTAACCGACCCAGCGGGCCAAGAATATACTTACGCTATTCGGCTGGACTTTCCAAGTACGAATAACGAAGCCGAATATGAAGCATTCTTGGCCGGTTTGAGAATTGCGCGTAAGATGGGAGTGAAAAACTTGGAAGCACATGTGGATTCCATGCTGGTGGCCAACCAAATAAATGGAACATACACGGCTGCGAACGACACCATGGCCCTATACCTCGCCCAGGCAAAAACCCTTATGCGTGATTTTAGTGATTGTAAAGTCATACATGTCAAGCGCAGCGAAAACAAATCTGCGGATGCGTTAAGCAAGCTTGCATCACTAGCCTTCACCCACCTGGGAAAGGACATCCGCATTGAACTCCTCGAAGCGCCATCAGTCCCGCACAAGGAAATTTGTGTCATCCAAACCAGTACAGAAACGTGGATGACACCAATAATAAATTACCTTGCAGCAGGAATATTACCAGAGTCAAAAACACAGGCAAGAAAACTACGCTGTAAAGCACTGAATTATCAACTCGTCAATGACATCCTTTACAGACGTAACTTTCTTGGCCCACTCTTGAGATGCGTGGACAACCAAGATGCCAACTACCTCCTAAGGGAAGTACACGAAGGCATCTGTGGGGTACACGCAGGTCCCCGCGCTGTTGTAGCCAAGTTAAACAACGCGGGATACTTTTGGCCAGGGATGCATACGGATGCACTGGCATACATCAGAAAATGCAGGTCTTGCCAGCTTTACGCACCTAACACGCATCGCCCGAAAAACGAACTGGTTCCAGTCACTTCTTCGTGGCCATTTCAGAAGTGGGCCATCGATGTGACAGGCCCATTTCCTACAGCAGCAGGAAATGTTCAGTTCCTAGTGGTAGCTATCGACTACTTCACCAAGTGGATAGAAGCAAAACCTTTAGCCCAAACAACCGCAAAGCATATCAAAAAATTTATTTGGGAATTTATAATTTGTCGATTTGGACTTCCACAGAATTTGGTGAGCGATAACGGCACCAACTTTGCTGACAAAAAGCTACAACAATGGCTAAAAGAACTTCAAATCACCCACACCTTTACCTCAGTGGCACACCCGCAAGGAAATGGTGAGGTGGAAAGAGCAAATAAAAGCATCGTCGAAGGCATAAAGAAAAGACTCTTGAAACACAGATCCGGCTGGGTGGACGAGCTTCCGCACGTCCTTTGGGCAAACAGAACGTTGAAGAAGGCCAGTACGGGAGAAACCCCGTTCAGCCTCACTTATGGCACTGAAGCCATGGTCCCGGTCGAAATTGGTCTACCCTCACCAAGGGTCTTGAGTCAGCCAGAAGACAATGATGCGGAAAGACGGTTGGATCTTATGCTAACCGAGGAACGCAGAGACTTAGCCGCAGTGCGTGAAGAGAACTACAAACGACAAATGCAAAAGTACTACAACACGCGGGTAAAACTCTGCAACTTCAAGGAAGGAGACTACATACTGCGTAACAACGAGGCTTCGAACCAAGAACGCCCAGGAAAGTTGGCCCCGATCTGGGAAGGGCCATACGTTATCAAACAGGTTCTGGGAAAGGGCGCATACCGGCTCGAAAGGCTCGATGGCACTCCCATCCCAAGAACATGGAATGGAGCTCAATTACGCAAATGTTATATGTAGATCAATTCCAAAACTTGTAAAGAAAAGGCCAAGAGCCACTTCTAATGGAAATGATTCTCCTTTCATAATGTGTTTACCTTTATCCTTATGAACTCCCCACTGGTGCCGGTATTTACCGCATAAATGAGGAGAAGTAAGTCATTGCGTGTGGAAGGCGGCAAAACCCGCATAAACACAACGTTAAAAATAAGGGAAACCTACACGCAGGTATGATGTAAGTAAAGTTTAGCCATCTTTGTAAGTGCAAGTGACGGTCTTATCCGCACAATCACAAATAAGGAAGCAAAACTTCAAACTATCATCTACCACGTTCAAAGGTTATCCTAAAAAAAAAAAAAAAAAAAAAAAAAAAATACTTAGAAATAAGGATAAGGAAAACCTACACGCAGGTCAGGTATGGGGTAAAGTTTAGCCATCCTACTAAGTGCAAGTGACGGTTCAACCCGCACAATCACGAAAGAGGAAGCAAAACTTTAACCCACTATCAACCACGTTCAAAGGTTAACTTATCCTAAATACTTAGAAATTTCGAGGAAAAATGAGGAAAACCTACACGCAGGTCAGATGACGGTTAAAATTTAGCCATCCTACCAAGTGCAAGTGACGGTTCTACCCGCACAATCACGAAGGAGGAAGCAAAACTTTAACCCGTCATCAACCACGTTCAACAGGTTAACTTATTCTAAAAAACTTGGAAAATTGCTAACTTAAACTAAGTCATGAGCTTATAAAGCAAGGAATCCAAAGGAAATAACAATCTTATCCGCAAAAAGATTTATATTTCAATGATATATTACAAGAATGGCCGGGTTACTACCCGCCTGAAAGAGTAAATCTATACAAGTCTATCTTAGCAATGGAAAGGGATCTTCAGGATCAAGCTTCAGGGCCGCTTCCACTTGGACCCGCTCCGTCAGAAGAACGGGGTGGTTCGAGGAACGCTTTGAGGATAGCTAACCCATCATCAGCAGCAGCTACTTCGTCCACCTTTTCCACCACTGGATGCGGGAAGGCGGCGTATTGGTTCAATGCTTGGTCATAAATGGCTTCGGTATCCACATCGAACAAAGGGAAGTTGGAAGGCGGGACACCTTTCTCAACAAACCCTAGACCAAGCAGGAAGCCGGCCTTTTCCCCATCCTCATGAGAAGCGTTGAGGGCTGCGGTCATAGCATCATCGTAAGAGGTCTCTGAAAAGACCCGACGCACAACCTACAAAGAAAAAAAAAATACAAGTGTTAGAACCTTTTCTTACAAAAGAAAAGCGTGAAGACAAAGTTAAACATACCTGAGGCAACGCTTCTCGAAGAAGCCATTGGAGGGCAGCTTGAGCTTCGTTATGGGCGCGTTCGGCTTCGCTCTTGTTAAGGTTGGCAAGTAAAACTTCCTTTGCGGCAGCCTCTTCGACGCCCTTAAGCTTCCGCTGGGTCTGGTCAAGCACCCCCCTCTGGTCCAGGATTTCCTGGAGTTTCTTGGCATCTTCCATTGCCAAGGCATCATGAGCGCGTTGGAGAGCCTCTAATTTGCCTTTCAGCTCCTCATTCTCCACACGCAGAGGCTCAGCAACGGCTTCAGCCTGGGCAGCCCTCTCGGTTGCGTTTCGCGCAGTCTCCCTGGCCAGCCGAAGCTGTTCATTCACAGCTTGGGCAGCCTTGGAGCGCGCCTCGAGTCGCACCTGAACTTCAACCTCGAGGGCCTTGAAGGCCTTCTCCTTGGCGGCTGCAGCTGCCGCCAGCTGTTGGTTCTCCTCCCGAAGAGCCCGCGTTTCAGATACTTCCTTTGCGCGAGCTGCTTTTAACTTGTCGTTTTCACGACAAAGCAGCTCGACGCGCGGCTGCATCCGGGCCTGGAGAACCCGAAGCTCATTGGTTAGCCTACCCTCCTGGTAGCTAACCATGGCTTCCCCCAACGCACCCGGGGGAGCAGCGTGGCGAACCCAGTCCACGCACTCCACAGGTGTGCGAAGGGTTGTTCCTCGGCGTATGTTCCATCGCGGAACATACACTTCATTGGAATCCGTCACTGCAAAAGAAACAAAGGCAGTAAGGAAAAGATGATAAAAAACATAGGGGAAAAAGAAAGGAACCCTACGCACCTGTAGGGTCAATGACAGGCCGATAACCGCCAAACCCATCACCTGAACCTAAAGGAAATCCATCCAACAGGTCAGGCAGACGGGAATGTGGCAAAGATCGGCGGGAAGCCCTGCGCGTACCTGATGGTCCGGCCATTGGTGCCGGTGGCGCGGGCATGGTGGCAGCCGCCGTGGTCGCCGTTGGGGTCGCCGCCGCGGTCGCCGCCTCATCAGCAGCAGCAGTAACCGCCGGCTCCGTGAAGGATGCTGTAAAAATCGCACTCACGGCCGGCGGTGACGTCATCTCGACCGGAACAGTTGGCTCAAATGAATGAGCAACTGGACCAACGGATGCAGGCGCAGGCGCCTGGGTCGACGCCTCAGGAAGGCTGACCGAGCCTACCGTCATTGGCGGGGAGGTATTCCCCTGCGTTTCACCCCGGAATGCGTCAACATCCACGCCTGCACAAAGAAGAAAGTGTTAGATAAATTTAGGAAGTGATAAATCTACAAAGACAACTATGATTGTACTTACGGGTTTTCTTGACCCTGAACGTACGGACGGGCGGGGAGGAACCCGATGGAGCCGGCCTCTTGGTACCGGTCACCGTCGTCTTCGTCGGTTCTCCGGAGGTAACGGACGTAGCCTCCGGAGCAGTGGTCTTCTCACCACCGGGCTTCCCCGCCACCTCTTCACTATCTGACTCCGAGTCAGATAGAACCACCGGACCAGCCGTGGAGGCCTTCTCCTTCCCTTTCCCGCCGGCAGCAGCTTTCTTCTTCCGCACCAGTGGAGGAGCATCTGAGGATTCCTCAGAAGAAGACAGGTCAAGAATTCCAACAGCGGGTACAGCATTAAGGGGTTGAGGAAAGAATATCGCCTTACCTGGCCGCCGGTGGCTCAGGATCTCGTGGCCCAGCGGATAGACCTCCACAAACCGATCCGCTGTTTGCTCCAGGATGGGCAACTCGCCCTCGTCCAAAGCGCGAGTACCCATCCACGCGGGACCGTCGGCTTCCCGCGGAAACAGAAGCGACTCCAAATCATTTCCCTCTGAAAGAAAAGAAACAGTTAGAAGACAAACTTGTATCAAAAAAGAAAAACAAGACATACCATAGGGAATAGAGTTCAAACCGTATTCGAGGAGGATGGGAACCAGAGATGCATCTTTCCACACCCGGCTCATCCCTAACATGACCATCCCGGACTCCGCAAACCGGTAAACCGGAGATTGGATCCGGGATATCTTCGAAAACCATTCCGCCTCCTGGTAGTTGGGGGCGTGAAGGCTCGGTATCGCTTGGCCATTTTTAAACTTCATGGCAAGGGGGATGGCGCGGGCAGAAATGTAGAAGAATTCCTGCTTCCACGCGCGAAGACTGCGCTCGGTGTCGCAAATCTTCAGACCCTTAATACGGGTCGTCAGGGTGTACCACCCTTGGATGCACCTCCAGGTATAGAAGGTCATCAGGCGGTCCACATGGGGCTCGATGCCCAAAATCCGGCACACCCACTCAAAATGGCGAATCTTGGCGATCGCCATGGGGTGCAGCTCGGTCAAATGGACACCGTGCCTCTCAAGGACACGGTAAACAAATTTTGTCAATGGGAATCTAAGATTCCCATAGACAAAAAATGCAGCATAAACCCCGATCTTGCCACTGGGGGTATCGTACACGGTCTGGTGGGATTCAGGAAACTCAGGCTCGAGATGATCGAGCATGAACTTCCTGACAACATACCGGTACTGATCGCCGGGCAGAGCACACTGGCACTCACCAGCAGTACCCCTGTCGTCAGCTATAGCTTCAGCATCACGAGAGGACATTTTTGCATAAAGAAGAGTGATTTCGGGAAAATGCTTGCCTGAAAAAGGGGAGTATTTGCCGGAAATCACTAAGAAGAAGAAGAAGAGTGAAAAGTGTGAATTGCAAATAACCCTCTCCCCCTTTATATAGTAATCGCAATTAATGCGGTGAATTTAATGCGGAGGAGAGAGAAATCAAAGGTGCAATGAAACTATGACACGTGGCAAAAAGCAAGTTGGCAACAGCTGCTGAAAGGACGTGTGCCAGTAATTTCGCGGCCACGCGCCCGAAAAATCATGCCCACGCGCCTGAAAAAGCGACTGGAATGACCATGTTCTGTCACGTCACCATAACTTCCTGCACGTCCTGACACAGTCAGAAGAAACCGTCACACGACGTTTCAGATGTTTGGACTGTTCTTATCCTCACCAACCTTTCGAATTTCAAAATTCAAAATTCAAAAAGATTCAAAGGTAAGCGGGAAAATACCCCTTACCTTGGCAACCAAGTAACCATAAGACGGATGCGGGTACAGTGTTAAGGCAAAACCTTCCACATACCTAGCACCCGCAGGGAATTGAAGCTAAGAATACCCCGGCAACAAAGTAACTATAAGACGGGTGCGGATACAGTGTTAAGGCAAAACCCTTCACGTATCTAGCACCCGCAGGGAATTGACGCCAGGAGTACCTTGAAAGTAAAGTAACCGTAAGACGAGCGCGGGTACAGTGTTAAGGCAAAACCCTTCACATACCTAGCGCCCGGCAGGGAATTGAAACCAGGAAGGATCTTCTGGGCAATGCTTGTGGAAACGGAAATAACATCCCCGCAGAGCGGGAACGTCGAGAAATACATTGTTTGAGGCTCCAGGATGGAATTGGTGGTTTAAACATAATTGATCACTATGTTCAAAACCACTAAAACCTCAAGGAGAATCCACACAAGTGAGACTCAACGCTCCTGACTTGCGAGAAGGTTACATACCTACCCGCATCATACCCAAAGATCAAGCAAAAAAATCGGGAATTTTTGCAAGTGACATTAGGAAACCCGCGGGAAGAATCCCCACGGAGAACCTTAAAACTAGAAACCCCTTTTCAAAACCCCTTGCTCAAAGTCCAAAAGTTCACCTCACTTTATTAAACATTCATGAGAAGAACATTGGACTGGGGGGACTTGAAGAGGTAGGTCCCAGCAGAGATCAGTTGGTCCCGCAAGACTCACCTTGAACAGGGACGTCTGCGCAAAGGCCATCTGCTCCCGCAGGACCCACCATGCTCATAGGATCTTACGCGCAGTACACAAGCTGAACACGCAGGGAAAGCCTCCCAATGGTGAAGTACCCCGCCTGTTCCCGCAGTTGCGGATACAAGCCATCAGGGAAGGCTACCCTCAGACAGCAGGGCTACACGCACAAGACACTAGCTACTTCAGTAGTCACATGAAGGAATGAGCAAGGCGGGAACAATCCCGCCTAAATGAGCCAGTCTGATTCTGAAAGATCTTTTGTACCATACTTACCAAGGTATGGAAAGGACAGACGATCTGACCAGAACAGCCCATGAGCCAATCACAGGGTGACAGCTCATCGACAACAGGGCGAGGAGGAGCACCCTCTAGTACTGTTTGTCACTATTAGCCGCTGCCTACTCACCAACCCTTACTGAGGAGCATGCGCGGCCTACAGTTGGTGGAATAGTGTTACTGTTGGCCGTAACCTATTCACCAACCAGCATGGCCTGCGTACAATCCACAGTAAGTAGGACGTGCATAATCTACAGTTGGTGGAATAGTGCAGCCGACTTTGTTACTGTTGGCCGTAACCTACCCACCAACCAGTATGGCCTGTGCATAGTCCACTGTTGGTTGAACAGGAATACTATTCAGCCGGCTGTACCTTCTAGGAAACCTACCTTCGGCTATAAATACTCCAATATCTTGGAATGGTAAGATCATCTGCTATCCAGTTATCTAGCAATCTCTTAATATACACTTATATTCAGAGCAACCTAGTCTGATTCTCACGCCGGAGGGTGGTCACAAGGAGGAACCCCCCCCCCCTTCTCAGTGACGAGCTTACGGTGTTTGTTTTGCAGGTCTCCTGAAGAACAGCCTTCTCAGCTAGACCTCATCCGTGGGAAACATTACTTAACCCCCAGATTATCTATAATCTGTACCGGGTCACTTAGTGTTTCTTCACTTACCATAAACGTGCCGAGGAAGTGACATGCCAATGAGAGTTTTATAGGCCTTTTGATAAGCCATAACGTGTCGTCCAATCATAAGTTTTTTTGGCGCCATATACAAGATCAAGATTTAACAAATAAAAGAGCATCCTAAAAAGTAAGCCGGAAAAAAAAAGGCACTTTGATGGACTTTATGCCTAGTTTTCTTGGCAGTGAAAAGACAATCAAAAGCATCAAATAAAGACTACTTGGTCCGTTACCATCTTGATTCTTTTGATCCTCTCAAAATAAAGTGATTCAACTATGAGGAAAAAGTACTCATCATATGCTAAATATTCGAAAGGTTGTCTTTATATAAATCACAATGCTAGCATATCAAGGTGCTCTTTAACATGAAAAAACTCTCATAAGTGAAATTATCTTGACTAACTTCAACAAGGTTGAATGGTGGTGGAGTGATTATAGGCAAGTGATTCACATTTAAATTTTCATGGCCGCTCGCAACCTTGATATCTAGATTAAATTCTTACAATAAAAGGATTTAGGCATTAGAGAATATTATTTTAAATATATTATTAGAGTTTGATTATTATAGTGTTATCATAGTTAAAAGATTGTATTTGTTTATGTTTCCTTATATTTATCTCACTATACTCTTATATATAGTTGATCAATAATACAATCTGACTCACAGGGTTTTCATTATTCTACATCGGGGAACACATGTGGGTTTCACAATCTTTTTTATATCAAAGTGTGACTTATGACACTATCTAGAATATGCAATCACTTTTGTAGGGGTATGGTACTAAACCCGGCTTACGACCTTAATTTATTATGTCTGGCTTATTTTATTATATGGACTAATACAATATTATTGAGCTGAGGGGGTTTTGTGGAGGTAACCCTAACTGGGCTAGGCCCATTAGGGTACCATGATGGTGGCCATGAGGCTCCCTAAATAAGGAGGTCTCCACCTCCTTATCAAGGGTTGTTGTTCTCAATAAGAGCCACCACCATAACCATTTTTGTGTCTGTAAACAAGAGATCCTCAAGATTTCTTAGCAGTCACCTCCACACCCCCAAAAGCCATTGCAGATCTGAGCGGAGAAGACGATCCGAGATTTGGTTAGATCTCAAGCTACCGGAGAAGAGGATCGAGTCGGGTTCGTTTATCTCGAAGACCGGGGAACATCGTCATGGATCAGATCTATCCGTGGGACCACATCGAAAACGAGCCGCATCTTCGACTCTCATTTTTTGACTTCTAGATCTGCTTTTTGGAAGAACGAGAGGGTGAAATAAATCTGAAAACCTTTTCAGATATGATAATTTTTCAGAAAAAGCTACCAGATTCGGACAATAATGCTCCGGATCTGTGACGGTTTTAATTAGATCTGATCATGACGACCAGATCTACTTTATTTCGGTGGCCAAAAATTCTCACGGTGCAAGATTTGCATTTTTTCCGGCAGTACAGCCAAGATCCGGCGCAGAAATCTTCATATACGAGTTCATAATGCAAAAAATGAACTTTTAGATCTGCTACCTTACAAAAAAAAAGGATGGTGCTGGCCAGCTTCAATTGTCTTGTCATCCAGGGATGTCTTGTACAAATCTCATCAGAACAGTGCTGGCCAGATAGACTCCGCCTCCTTCTTCTATTCAGCTCCGTCGGGGCTGTCTCCGCCATCAAGGCGCCATACATGTGCGCCGCCGCAGATCTGCACCGCGCGGCCATCCATGAGCACTGGCGTGAATCAACACCGCGCGTCATTGCGGACCATATAAGCGCTCTGGCTTTCCAACACCACCACTGTGACGTCCATTCCGCGCCCATAAGCAACAGTGTGCCATCATGCACGCGCACAGTCGAACACCCCGATACAATATATGAGCGCCACCGCAGATCGCCGCCGCGTCACCATGCATGCGCGTCACCACGGAAGAACAACGCAACACGCATGTCTGCTACCGCGGCACAACACTCCGCCACCACGCATGCGCCACCGCGGCACAATACATCGCCACCACGCGTGCGCCATCGCGGTTCGATACATCGCTACTACGCATGCGCCACCACGGTTCAATACATCGCCACCATGATGCACACCGTCGCGGATCAACATTCCGCCATCATTCATTCGCGCCACCTTGAGGCAACAGCGCGCCGCCATGAAACCAACAACGGCGGAATGCTCCGATGCCTTGCATGCGCCACCCCCGCGGATCAACGACCCGCCATCATGCATGCGCGCCGCCTTGGATGATGCATTCCGCCGCCATGAACAGGCGCCCTGCGGAACAACTAGCCGCCATGCATGTACGCCCACGGATCACCTTTTTGCTTCCATGCATGCGCCGCATCGGAGGAACACTCCTCGCCATGCATGCGCCGCCTTGGAGGAAGCCGCATCGGAGGAACACTCCGACGCCATACAAGTGCGCTGCGGACGAACTCTCCCAGCCATGCATGCGCACCGGCGGGTCCTCTCTCCGCCGCCATACATGCGCAGTGCCGAGGGTCAAGACTATTACCATGCATGCGCGCCGGCGGGTCCTCTCTCCGCCGCCATGCATGCGCACTGCCGAGGGTCACTTACCGCGGGTCAACACCTGCGTGCCACCATGCATGCGCGTCGGCGGGTCCTCTCTCCGCCGCCACGCATGCGCACTGCCGAGGATCAAGACTTTGCAGCCATGCATGCGCGCTCGCGAGTCACGACTCCGCCGCCATGCATGTGCACTGCCAAGGATCAAGTCTTTGCTTCCATGCATGCACACTGCCGAGGATCAAGACTTCGCAACAATGCATGCGCGCCCTTGAGTCACCACTCCGCCGCTATGCATGCGCACAACCGCGGATCAACATTCCACCACCTATGGAAGATCCCGCGCACATGAAACGCAGCACAACTTAGAAAATGTTTCATGTAAAAGTTGTCAAGTTCGTAATCAAGGCTTTTTAAGCAAATATGAATAATGATACGCTCTATTTTTTCTTAACATGCGTTCTATTACCTTTTGCATACATGTTTCACACTTCCCTTTATTAATTTTGAGCAATATGACAACATTGTATTGACATCAAACTAAAAATAAAACGAAGTAAAACATATATGCGCGAGCTTCAAGCTCAGACGCGTTAACGAGTTTTAACTCTAAAACGTTAGGGCCTTAGCCCAATAATATGAGCCTTAGCTCAAATTACTCATAGCATCCATCCTACGTATTGCGCAGCTGGACCATAAAAATACCTAAGCACAACTAAGGCAAAGCACATGCGCACCGCGCCAACATTCTGCTGCCATGCATGCGCACCCGCGAATCCTTACTACGCTGCCATGCATGCGCACCCGCGAATCCTTACTACGCTGCCATGCTTGCGCGCCGTGAATCAACTTCTGCTTCCGCAAGCAAAGTTCCCGCGTGGCGTTATCAAAGCCTTAAGGGTCAACTTAAGCTTCCGCAATCAACTTCTGCTTCCGCAAGCAAAGTTCCCGCAAGGCACAATCAAAGCCTCAAGGGTCAACTTCTGCTTCCGCAAGCAAAGTTCCCGCGTGGCGTTATCAAAGCCTTAAGGGTCAACTTTAGCTTCCGCAATCAACTTCTGCTTCCGCAAGCAAAGTTCCCGCGAAACAAAGGCACGATCAAAGCCTCAAGGGTCAACTTTAGCTTCCGCAATCAACATCAACCTCCACGCCGTTCGCGAAACAAACAAGCCGCATGCGTGCTCCGGCGATTCAACTCCGCCATAGCATACCGCACGCGCTAAATAATAATCGGCGGATTACATTGTGAACTCCCGCGGATCAATGAATAACTCTAGCGGGCAACTTAAATGTTGGAAGGGACCAACCTCACATACCGCGGGTCACTAACGCGCAACCGCGGATCAAATCTGACCTCCGCGGGTCATGGCGAGAAACTCCAGCAGCTTAAGTACAACCTCTGCGGGTCACAAGAAAGCTTCCGCGGGTCAAACCCGGCTTTTGCGGATCAAATGTACGCTCTGAGCAAAGAAATGGCCGGTCAGGTACGGCTCCCGCAGGCCAAGTTAAAGCTCCGACACGATCACCGTGGGTAACATACGCGCCATACTTAAAGGTTGGGAATCCTCATAAACCCATACGGCTACGCGCCATACTTAAAGGTTGGGAATCCTCAAACCTATACGGCTACGCGCCAAATTTAAAGGTTGGGAATCCTCATAAACCCATACGGCTACGCGCCAAATTTAAAGGTTGGGAATCCTCATAAACCCATACGGCTACGCGCCATACTTAAAGGTTTGGAATCCTCATAAACCCATACGGCTACGCGCCAAATTAAAAGGCTGGGAATCCTCATAAACCCATACGGCTACGCGCCATACTTAAAGGTTGGGAATCCTTATAAACCCATACGGCCTCGCGCCGAATACAAGGCTGGGCATGCTCCGTATACCGGACGCGCTCCGCTTCGCTCAACACGCCATCATGATTAAACCTCTTATAACCCGAAGCAAAGTATACAAGCACTCCTAATAAGTCCAGAACTCCAACTAACCGCTTGCACGCCCAGGAGCAGCACTGGACTAGGGGGACTAGTGGAGGTAGGATCCTAAATACCCGGTGGGTCCAGTTTCCAATTTTCTTATCATCATCCAAGAATTTCATTGAAAAACCTATCACCGGAAAAAACAAAAACATGGCGGGCAATTAGAGTCCACGCCGCCTCCTGCTCCGGCAAGCAAGCCGCAAGTTGTGATGATCACCGTGGCACAACTCTCCGCCACCGCGCATGCGCTCGCCGTGGTTCAATACAATGCTAACATTCATGCGCACCACGGCAAGTGAACCTCGCCACCGGGTAATGTCATTGCGCCACCACGCGTACAAGCCACCGCGGATAACCATCTGGCCGCCATGGTGCATGCCACCATGCATGAGTTCCACCGCTATGAAGCAGCAGCGCACCACTGCGATCCAACACCTCGCCACCGTGCATGCGCCTCACTAAACAACACACCGCCATCATACTTGCGGATCACCACTACGCAATCACGTCACAAAAGAACACTGCGCCACATGCGTGGGCGCCGTCGCAGAACAACACCGCGTCATTATGGATGGGCGCCTCCAAAAATTTGGTTTCTTGCATCCGCATCACTGTTCAAGCGGGAAGACATGAAGGCCACCATCACGAAGACCACCATGCTTGTTATTTGTATTCCGTTCACGGCGTGTCAAGCGCTTTCTCATGCGCGTAGGCGGAAAAAAACAGGCACAGCGGATTAACACCCGCCACCGCGGATCACATACACACTAGCATACCAACAGGGCCACTGTAACGCAACAGCGCCACTATAGCAGGGTGAAATACAAGCCCCCCACGTATCAACACCGCGGATCAACATTCTGCCACCGCAGTCGCAGATCAACCCTTCCGCCACTCTACATGCGCACCGCCATGATGCTTGCGCGCAGTCGCATATCACATTCCACCACCTATGAAAGATTCCAACGCCATGCATGCGCACGCAACCCTTTGCCGTGCATGCGTGCTCAACTCTCCGCCATGCATGCGTGCTCAACTCGCCGCCATGCATGCGCGCTCAACTCGCCGCCATGCATGCGCGCTCAACTCTCAGCCGCTATGCATGCGCGCCCGCGGATCACTACTCCGCCGCCATGCATACGCGACCTTGGATCACCACTCCGCGTCCATGCATGCGCGCACCTCAGATCAACACTCCGTTAGACGAACACCGATCACCGCGGATCATTATGAACGCCGCGGGTCACCTATGAACATTGGCAGGTCACTAATGCAAGTCAGTGGATCAAAACAACGTAAGTCGCCTCTGCAACCTCATGAAAGCTCCAGCATCTGCGGCCACGCGCCAAACATAAAGGTCGGGAGCCTAATAATATCCCAAACGGCTACGCGCCAAACATAAAGGTCGGGAGCCTAATAATATCCCACATGGCCACACGCCAAACATAAAGGTCGGGAGCCTAATAATATCCCAAACGGCCACGCGCCAACGTAGGTTGGGCACACCTCATAATTTGCCCGAGGATGGGAACCTTGTAATACATCCACTTTTAGTTGATTTTTTTTTGCAGGTTCGGCTACGAGTCGCACAAGCACCTATGACATTATTATTATCATCTGCCCGTTTGTGCCTCCATTATTATTTTGAAGACAAGCCGGGATAGTCATCCTGAGTAGAAGAGGCCCTTGTGGGCTAGTCATTATCATCATATTATAGCTCATAAGCCGCAACTCGCGCATGCTTCATTATTTTATAGCTCGTAAGTCGCCTCGCGCGCAAGCTTCATTATTTTTATAGCTCGTAAGCTGCCTCGCGCGCAAGTTGCATTACATTATTATCGAGATGCGCACTCTATCTTTTATCAGGCCCCGCGCCACTATTGTTATGATGCGTGCTATATCTTATTCATACCAGTGCACCATTATTATCATAAGGATCACAACATGTCACCATCATGGAGAAAACCTCTCAAAACTAAAAGACAATAAAGACAAGGCCGAAGAAAGGGGAAAAACCGCCTCATATCCTAACACACCTTATGAAGTCCAGCGCTCCACCTAAACGCTTGCACGCCTAGGAGCAACACTGGACTTGGGGGGCTTGTAGGGGTATGGTACTAAACCCGGCTTACGACCTTAATTTATTATGTCTGACTTATTTTATTATATGGACTAATACAATATTATTGGGCTGAGGGGGTTTTGTGGAGGTAACCCTAACTGGGCTAGGCCCATTAGGGTACCATGATGGTGGCCATGAGGCTCCCTATATAAGGAGGTCTCCACCTCCTTATTAAGGGTTGTTGTTCTCAATAAGAGCCACCACCATAACCATTTTTGTGTCTGTAAACAAGAGATCCTCGAGATTTCTTAGCAGTTACCTCCACACCCCGAAAAGCCATTGCAGATCTGAGCGGAGGAGAGCGAGATTTGGTTACATCATCCCGTAGAAAACGATCCGAGCCATATGCGGTACGTTTCGTGTTTCTTCAAGACTTGAATTCATTTAAAGCATATGCAGTCGCAAACAACTCACGTACGTTATGTACTTGTGAAATGAAACTGAGTAGAAGAAAAAGATATTGTTAGCGTAATAAATTGCAATTGGTTTCTTGTTGACCTTTTGCTGAAGGACTACATTTGTTGCGTAATCATCCCTATCATACGTAATTTTGAACGCTCAGGCTAATCGTTGGGTTGCACAATAAGACCACGAGTTTCTATTTTAATAAAAATAAAATTCATACATATACATATGATCCATCAATGGCAAAAGGTGTGTTTTTGAGAAATAAATATTTAAAGGTTGCATTAAAATCTACAATGAATTTTCTATAAACGCTTGAATGTCTTTCGAGGGGAGTTGGTGAAGTGCAACATGTCTTAATGTTTCCCTAGACAAATCTCCTATCAATGACTAAAAAATGAGGACCTATATTTAGAGAGCACGCACGTCATGATGAAAAGGAAAAGGCTCAATATACAACGCAAAAATATAATGCTGTTACCTAATCTAAATAACATTATCTAAGGCATTCACAATGTCTTCCTTTGTGTAATGGTTTCACTAACCAGTAACATGTTAATTTAAATAGTGTCTAAACTAAGTAAATAAATAAACATAAATTTAAAAAGGTGTGATGCGATTGGTTGTTAGGCTATGTGTTGTGGTTTCGCTAGTTAAAGCGTCACGTCACGTCACTGTCACGCAAACAGTTAGCTTTAACTAACTAATCATTTAACAATCGTGTTGTGGTTCAACCATATATTAAAAAAACGTGCTTGGTTGAAATGGGGTGGACCATACCTTTTGAGCCCTCTTGGCTGTTAAGGCAATGTGCAATAGGGCATTGTAGAGGCATTATATGAGGTCATAAAGCCCCTACACCGTATGTGTCTTGAATGATAATGATTGAGGTGTCATTATCCATTACACATGCTTTTACAATTAAGAGTGGTGATAATATGACAGAAAATGATCCTTTGGAAATTAACCATTGCTCATGACCTAAGGGAATAAGGGCGTAGCTAGAGGAGGGCAATGGGGTTTGGCACCGCCATGGTATTGTGGTTTGGTGGCTAGTTGATGACCGTCATTTGAGTCAATCAAAAACCTAATTATTCTAAATAGTTAGAGCAAGTAGGGTATCGCATCATAAGGAGTATGTGGTCAATGCAATTCGAGTACAGATTTAATATTATGAAGTACTAGTGTTTAGTGCTGATCACACAAGTAATTTTTAGTGAATTTATAGACCTAAGCAATGAACAAATAAGCGAGTTGTAAACAGTTAACAAAGCAAATCACACCCGGGAATTCAAGTAAGCAACCAACAGTATCTCATGCAACCTAACAGAATAATTATTAACGATTAACTGAAAACTGATCAATCAGAAAAAACCTTAGACATCAACAATTACTTTACACACGGCACTGGTTATCAAACAGTCCTTGCCAGTGTGACCCAGTTAAGGGTAATTGTACGTTTTATCGTGTTCAATCTAAACAAACAGTTATATGACTAATTATCTAGCAACTGGTAACAGATCGTTCAGACCAACGTAAACCTAAACCGACCGAACACACAGAAATACTAAACATCAATAATCATATATCAATCATCAATAACAATACACAAGTATTCTTAATCACATGAGAAAAACTGTAAAATGTTACAAACTATACATCCCGGGTGCGATTCTAGGAGATTAGCCGAGCCGTGACATCATCAAATCTTCGATACGAATGATATGGATCATGCGAAAGGTCTTGGCACAAGCTATAATAGTGGAAATCGCCTCTTGGAGCTGCTGGAATCGCCTATGGTTCGTCAAAACGGAGTTAGGGTTTTATCTTGATGAAAAAGATGTTATAAACCAAAAATCCCGTCTGCACACCCGTCGTGGTACGCGACGGGTCTTCAATGGTCAATCGCGTACCGCGATTGACCAAAAAGTCAACAATTAATTACGACCCATCGCGGTACGGGATGGGCCTCGCGTACCGCGATGGGACCCTGTTACAGCAATCTTCAATTATTTCATCGATTTGCTTGCTGGACATCCCGGGTCTTCATTCCGTGTCACAACAGGTCCATATTGAGTACTTTAACGCCTATGACCTGAAATCCAATAATACACGTATGAAGTATCGATAGTTCTAGAATAAACAGTTAAAAATAAATAATAACCGGACTAAAACATATACAAATTAACCGACCATCACATCCCCACACTTATCTTTTGCTTGCCCTCAAGCAAAACTCTAAAGCAAACATCGACTTCCATCATAGGTATGTAGATTATCGCTATTAATACTAGTATGGTTTAAGGTCATACCCAGTTTTCCAGACTGACACTGTTTTTAGATTTGACGTCTCACAAATGCTGTTAAATGCTATAATAAAAAAAATATAGCCGCCCAGACAGGTGTAATTTGTTTCCGGTTAAGGCACACATGCTCATACCACTCGTAATATAACATCTCTCCTCTCGGTTTAATATATGGACTAGTAAAAGATGTGCCAGTATCGCTCTGCTCTCAGTATCATTCATAAGTATATATTAATCCATCAAGCTACTTTGGCACAAATGCAAATCAAGAGGTCTTTAAAGGGTTGTAACGGGGCCAGGTGTAAGGGTATGGAAGAGAAATATTTAAGTAGCTCAAACGATCCGACCCAGCTTATTACAAAACATCTAAATAAATGAAACTACTATACAACTAGCTGACTGATTATATACATCTAAATAAGCAAACTAACAATATACTGAATTCAGAATTTTTTTTAACATAAACGAACTACAGAATACATAACTGAATATAAACAGACATCTTTTTTTAAGCATAATAACGTGATGCTTAACAATAGGACAAATACAAATACAAAACAAAAACAAATACTATTATAGTTACAAATAAACCTAGTAAGCCGGATCGTCTCGTAACATAATGTCGGGGTTAAATAAACGAAAAATAAGTCCAAGAAATGTTTTCTAAGGGACCCAACCCCCCGCCCCTCACATTAACCATCCTCATATGTATAATGTATGAGGCCCCAACCCCCCAGTACCCACACTCACGCTCATCCAGACGAGGCTTAACCTAATTGCCTCTATCACTTTTGCATTTTTCCAACTACGATCCCGTAATCCATGACATCAATGAAAGCACTCAAATGACATGTGTGTACTATATATTATATGTGTATTATACATATTTGGGTCAACTCACATATGTAACGGAGGAATAGGGTTGACGATATAAACATGTGTACCTGTCCCCATGACTCGTTATCCCCGCCTAAACGACCCCATTTTCAACTTCTCGTTATACAAACATTTGTGAGTATGACTAATGAGAAGCTGACAAACCAAACATGACCAGAAACCTATAACTTGGCATTAACGACAATAATTAACAGTTAACAACTTTGGTTTCTGAACACTCTTCGAGGTATTATCGGGCTAAATTTTTTCAAATTTCCCTCATCCCCACACTTGAGGTTTACATTGTCCTCAATGTAAGAATACTTAACATTGTCCTCAAAGTTAAAATAGATAAAACGATTAATGAACATTTGAGGGACGAGGTTGAAATTGACTTTTTGACTATTAAGCAATTTTAAAATTCGGGGCTCAAATGTGGCGGTTCAACTAACAATTATACAATTACAATTTTAATGTTTAAAGTAACAAAAACAAAATAAATTATGAAACTGAAATCACCTGATATCAACTGGACAGGAGAAGGACCAGTCGGCTCGCGAACTATCATAAACACTCGTATACTCTCGTCTCATCCAATTACCAAACTGACCATCAAACCTGGATTAACCACATCAAAATGAACATGAAAGCACTCTGGGTCTTGTGGTGCGGTATCCCCACACTTAGCTTTTGCTATGATGGTACGCTTGAAATACAATTAGTAATATAATAAATGCAAACTAATATATATATATATATATATATATATATATATACACACACACAAAATGTACAAATACCACCCTTTTGACAATTTTATGACATTCAAGGTGGGCGTCTGGCCTGCCCCCGTGCAGCCTTCTCGTTACATGCACGCACCACAAGAGATTCCTCCCAACCTTTTGGCATGCCATGATCCTGCCATTTTTCATTTACTTCTGGCGGTTTCTTTACCTCTTTCTTTTTCGTCTTCTTTCCTTTTCTTGTAGTTGCTTCCTCACCATCTCTAACTCCATGCAACATCTCATTACATCCTTTCACATTCATGCTACTCCTTAGCTCATTCCTGTCAGTCACAAAACATTTATCTTTTGTGTGATCCTTGCTCAAGGATTCACACTTGTCAACAACATGGTTAGTAGCATTTTCAAACAAAGATAACCGTTTATCACGATCTCCACACTTAATTTCCAATATCCCATTAGCACAATTAATCACCGCATGTGCTGTGGCAAGGAATGGCCTACCCAATATGACTTGTGGTTGTGTATTATTCACATGTTTAGCATAGTCAAGTACAAAAAAGTCAACTGGGTGGAAAAATTCCTCCACTTGAACCATTACATTCGTCACCATGCCCCGGGGAAGTGTATGAGTTTGTTCTGCCAACACCACGGTGGTGTTTACCCTTTCTAATGGGCCAAATTCATAATGATCATATAAACTACCGGGCATGATACTAACACATGCTCCAAGATCTAGAAGTGCCCGATCAGTTTTTAATTTCCCAATTTAAATTGATAAAAGCCGCATTCCTAGGTCTTGGAGTTTACTTGAGGTGGTATTATTATCCACCTCGTCATCTCTCATGTTGGTCAATTTACCAATTAAACATTTTTCACATGTGCAATTTTCACAAAAAGACATTTCATATGTTTTTGGTTGTAATTCATTTGGGAAAATTGATTCATTTTGACCGACACAATCACTCTCACCACTAAAATCTTCCACCCCCTCTCAACAAATTATGGTGGTGAATTCACTTCAACACTAGAAATTTCAAAATGAGGTAAATGTAACACCGTGAAAATTTCGAGTTCAAAGTATTAACTTTCCAAAGTCTAGGGACTGAAATTGCCAAAATCCAAACTTGAGGGTTAAAAATGAAAAATTAGTTTTCCTGACCCATCGCGCTACGCGATGAGTCAGAAGAGACACCCATCGCGTACCGCGATGGGGTGTCTGACAGAATATGACACGTGTGCCACGTGGCACACGGTGGCACTAGGTGCTGCCACGTGTCACCACGTGGCAAAACTGTTGCCACGTGTTGCCACGTGGAGCGGCGCCCGTCACGTGTCGACACGTGGCAGGTCTACGCTGTGCGTCAGCAGAATTATATCGCGGTACGCGATAGGTCTGCTGAGGGACCCATCGCATACCGCGATGGGGTCCAAAATATTGCCTATAAATAGCGGCTAAGGGCATTCCATTTCTGCATCCAAACACAGCTCTCACCTCTCTCTTCTCTCTCACTAGAATACCTCGTAAAACGTGTCACGAATTCCTCGATAAGTGTGCCTCGAATCTCGTTTGTGTATCATCGTTTCCTTGAAAGTTCATAGCATCCTCCACCCTCATTTATCAAGAAGGCATTGTTGTAATGGCAAAGAGTCCCGAAAGACGTGCCGACGAGTGTTGAAGTTGGCATATCAAAGTTGATCGAGAAAAGTAAAGCGGCGTCGGAGTGCTGCTCATTTCTCTAGAGTTTCTATACGCCATTCAGGTTAGGCGTAATAATGAATTCAATATAATTGAATATTATATTAAAGGCTTAAGCCTTAAGTCGGTGTTATACTCGATGCCTCGATAAAAGAAAAGAAAACATAGAAAGAAATGAATGAAAGTATGATTGATGAATATAGTGATAACATATATATGTGTGTAAGTATATATGATTATATTCTTTGTTATGAAAATATTATTTAATGAATAAAGAGTATTCTTAAATAATAAAAGAAAATGATTACGTTTCTTGGAGAAGAAGAAACGTCGCGTTTTGAATATAAACTAAAGGTTTATAATTTACTTTTAAACAAGAGGTTTTCAAGTAAATAAGAATTGAACTAAGGGTTCAATCGAGGATTGAGATATAAGACTACAGGTTTTAAGCCGGATCGTGTATCCGACTAACAAATATTGAAAGTATGATTGATGAATTCAATATAATTGAATTCAATATAATTGAATATTATATTAAAGGCTTAAGCCTTAAGTCGGTGTTATACTCGATGCCTCGATAAAAGAAAAGAAAACATAGAAAGAAATGAATGAAAGTATGATTGATGAATATAGTGATAACATATATATGTGTGTAAGTATATATGATTATATTCTTTGTTATGAAAATATTATTTAATGAATAAAGAGTATTCTTAAATAATAAAAGAAAATGATTACGTTTCTTGGAGAAGAAGAAACGTCGCGTTTTGAATATAAACTAAAGGTTTATAATTTACTTTTAAACAAGAGGTTTTCAAGTAAATAAGAATTGAACTAAGGGTTCAATCGAGGATTGAGATATAAGACTACAGGTTTTAAGCCGGATCGTGTATCCGACTAACAAATATTGAAAGTATGATTGATGAATTCAATATAATTGAATTCAATATAATTGAATATTATATTAAAGGCTTAAGCCTTAAGTCGGTGTTATACTCGATGCCTCGATAAAAGAAAAGAAAACATAGAAAGAAATGAATGAAAGTATGATTGATGAATATAGTGATAACATATATATGTGTGTAAGTATATATGATTATATTCTTTGTTATGAAAATATTATTTAATGAATAAAGAGTATTCTTAAATAATAAAAGAAAATGATTACGTTTCTTGGAGAAGAAGAAACGTCGCGTTTTGAATATAAACTAAAGGTTTATAATTTACTTTTAAACAAGAGGTTTTCAAGTAAATAAGAATTGAACTAAGGGTTCAATCGAGGATTGAGATATAAGACTACAGGTCTTAAGCCGGATCGTGTATCCGACTAACAAATATTTATACTCGTAACTATAGGTTCGAGATAAAGAAAGGGAAATACCCTTGGAGGGTGAGTGAAGCCGATCCTAAAGAGATAAGGTGAATACGCCCCCAAACTTTTAAACTTGTTTTCAAATGAGTCAAACTTGCTATATGAATTTGTTTACAAGGAACTATGTGTTCCTAAAACCGTTATAACTATGGGTATAAACCTAGCCCTCAGGCTGTGGTATACATATGTCTGGATCCTTACATAGGTGGTACTATGCGATGTATGGGCATGATCGCACCACCCTTGGTCGTAGGACGCTCTTCTGCAGAGAGTACGACCGTATGTGTATATTTGCGGGTACTTAACTAAGTCGAACGCTGTGGTGTTTGCTGAGGTAACCTAGTGTAGAGGCTCTAGTTTATAATGTGTTATTTGACTTTGTTATTCCTAAGCCACGTTGGGCCGAGGCAGGCGTAGTCTCGAGGGGTAATAAAGTAAAAGAAATTATTTTGCGTAAGCATGTTCACCATCATTCGTTGCTGACGTATTTTATTACATTTTGCAGGTGAACAAGATTAGCACTTGGAATATAGAAGTGCTATTGATATATCCGAAGGCTCGGATTTCTTTTGTAACTTAATATATAAATATGGTGGTTTGTAAATATTAAACACATAAATATTTTGTAACTTAAGCGGGTGTTATATTCCCGTCTTTGAAATATATATATAAATTACACTTTCGATCCTTAAAGTTTTATAAGTCTTCCGCAAATTAACGCAACTCTGATTTATTTACAATTACAATACCAACGTATGGGTCATACTCCTAGGCCTTAGATGGGGGTGTGACAGGTTGGCATCAGAGCCATCGATCTTAGCGAATTGGGTATCATAAAACAATACCCAAGCTTCGATCCAAGAATAGGAAATAATTGTTTCTGACTTTTCTGACGTCTTTCCCGATGAACTTCCTGGTATCCCTCCTGATCGTGAAGTAGAGTTTAGGATCAATCTTATTCCTGGTACTGCTTCGATCGCCAAAGCTCCGTATGAAATGAAGGAGTTGAAGAAACAACTCGATGAACTTTTGGAGAAAGGTTTTATTCGACCGAGTTCTTCGCCTTGGGGAGCGCCAATTCTGTTCGTCAAGAAGAAGGATGGTTCCATGAGGATGTGTATTGATTATCGTGCGTTGAACAAAGTCACAATCAAAAACCGATATCCACTCCCTCGTATTGATGATATTTTCGACCAACTTCAAGGTGCTAGCTTCTTTTCAAAAATCGATCTTCGTTCCGGCTATCACCAACTCAAAGATCAAACCGAAGATATTCCGAAAACCGCGTTTCGAACAAGGTATGGACATTATGAGTTCACGGTCATGCCGTTTGGACTCACTAATGCCCCAGCTGCGTTCATGGACATGATGAACCGTATTTGCAAGCCGTACTTGGATAAATTTGTTATCGTATTCATCGAGGACATACTTATTTACTCTAAGTCTAAGGCTGATCATGAAATTCATCTTCAAACGTTACTTGAAATTCTTAGAATCGAGAAGCTGTACGCAAGTTCTCAAAATGCGAGTTCTGGTTGCACGAGGTGCAATTTCTTGGTCACGTCATTAACGTTAACGGTATTCAAGTGGACCCCGCTAAGATTGAAGCTATCTCTAAATGGGAGGTCCCAAAGTCGCCAACCGAGATCCGAAGTTTCTTAGGATTGGCCGGTTACTACCGTAGGTTCATTGAGAACTTTTCTCGAATCGTCGTTCCTCTAACTTCTTTGACTCGTAAGAACATCAAGTATGAATGGGGAACGAAGCAACAAGAGGCATTCGATATACTTAAACAAAAGCTCACTCAAGCACCTATCTTGGCTTTGCCAGAAGGTACTGAGGATTTTGTGGTATTTAGTGACGCATCTCACTCGGGTTTAGGATGCGTACTTACGCAACGAAAGAAAATAATCGCTTACGCCTCTCGTCAACTCAAAGTACACGAAAAGAACTACACGACTCACGATCTAGAGTTAGGTGCCATAATCTTTGCGCTTAAGATATGGAGGCACTATCTCTATGGAGTAAGATTTACCGTGTACACTGATCATAAGATCTTGAAACATATCTTTAATCAAAAAGAGCTCAACATGCGCCACCGGCGATGGATGGAAACGCTCAACGATTATGATTGTCATACCCCGAAAATCTTAACTTAACATAGCGGAAGTCTTAACTTAAGCTGTTTGGGTTATGACAGATACCGATAGCCAACAATATTAGACAATTAATAATAAAAGCATCATCTTTTATTATAAAAAAATATTTTACAAAATCAGAGTTTATTACACGTACTAATGCACGGTTTACAATAATTCACCTTTGTTCAAACATCCCACGCTCTCATTTTCATGCCACCTCGAAATCTTCACTTACCTGAAAAGCATATTTAAATAATATTTGGGTCAACACGAATGTTGGTGAGTTATTCCCGAGAAAACTTGTCATATAAATATAGACAATTTATATATAACAACACATGAATATAATAGTGTACGACCATTATACTCCCAACAATACCGATCTCAACACGGTACAACACAATAACGAAACCCGCATTTTACCTTTAAGCACAAAAAGCGTTAGTTGTAAACTAGCTAAGAATACAACGCGTGTATGACTACCAATTTGATAACTCGAAACGTACCATACTCGAAATATTCCCACTTTTAACCCAACGCGAATGGAAGTGGGGGGCGTCACCCCGATAGATCTACCAACATTTTTGTGCCCTCAATTCGGTTAACAGTTATTAACCAAATTGATTCATCCCACAATAACGACAATTTGTAAAGTATAATGCTCTTTCAAAACATATATATAAATACGAATATAAGTATACAATATGCTTTTCGGAGGAAGAACTCACATTTGAATCCGATGTTTGTATAAACGCTCGTGTCCTATATTAGTACACGTTCGTTAATTTTAAATTCGGGTTTGACCAAAAATGGTTAACTATATACATGTTTGACCAATATATATATATATATATATATATATTCTTATTATAAATATCCATACAAGCACACAACACAAAAAGTTTACTACTTATAATTCTATAAATTCATACTTAAAATATAACAAGAAATAATCAACTAATAATTGTTTTATTTAATAATTTTAAATTAATTATTAAAATTTATAAAAATTATTACCTTTTGTTGCTGGAGTGTTTTGAAAAATTAAAATTATTATTTTATTTAGAATTTTGACTCTATTTTAATCGATTTTGTCGGTTTCGTCGGTTTTGAGCTCAAAAACGAGCCGGTTGTTATTTTGTGAAAACTTTTAGTTTTAAATTATCAAAAACACTTTTTATATAGTTTCTAGTAAAGTTTTATTAGTTTTTCAATAAAAATGTTATGGTTTTTATTTTGTTGCCAATTTCTTAAAAATGCCAATTTTTGACGTTTTCGCGACACGAATCGGGTTGGTTTAAGTTTTGCTATTCTTGACTTTTCTTATACTTTAACTTATGTTAAATATAAGAATATTATGACTTTAGGAGCTGTTTTAATTTAGTTCCAAAATTCATGTTGGTTCACTTCAAAAGTCGAACTTTCCGACCGTTAAAGTTACCGACAAGCTATTTAAGTCACAATGTCAAAACCAAACCATTTGGTACAGCAAATATACATATAATAACAAGTAATGTATCATCACATCCATGTTTTATCATCTAGCACCAAGTATGCACACAAAACAAATTTTTAACTACACATACTCAAACCTTAACTTAAGTTTTCAACTACACAATGAACATGTTATTTCTATAGTCTCTACAAGGTGTTTATGTACCAAAATTTCCAGATCTTAATAACCCATATTAACCTCTTATTTCATCCCATTATCATCTTTTAAACAAACACACTCTTGATTCTTTAACAACAAAGTTTCTATTACTAGTAAGTAGCAATTTTTAATAACCTTATTATCATACCAACAATCTTTACAATAGAATTTACTAAAGTAATCCTAACCACATGTCTTTAATCATCCACACAAGTTTATGTTCACTTATCAAATCATCTTGCAAAACATCTTGTACAATTTACAAAGTTTCTTTTATTAGTAAGTTTAACACAAACTCTTGTTTATCTAAGTTATCATGTTTCATGCATCCTAGTACTTCTAGTAGATTTTATTCTTTTCCATATGTCCCATTCAATCACTTAGTTTGTCATTTTCAATCCATATAAAAATCAATACAAGACAAGTATGAGCTTTATGGTCAAATCAAATTTTTGTATTACTTGCATGTGTAAGTAACTTTCCAACAAAATCAAATCTCTACACTTTTGTCAACCCTTTTCCAAGATCCTTTTTATCTTTTCAAAACCATTATTATTATTACTTACAACTTTTTCAAGAAATCAAGTATGTGGGTTTTCAAAATTATCATTCTTTCTTTAACCATTTTACCATTTAACAAGCTTACAACTTCAATCCAACACCCAAATCAAAACCCACGGTTCTAATGGGTGTTTTTACCCATAATCCATTTCCAATCTTTTGACCATTTACACATTTACTTCCATTATTAAAACAATACTTAAACCCATTTGTTAAACAAACTCAAGTAATATCAATATGGACAATCTATACAAGCTAAAATGCAACCATAACAAGTCCTATAATCAACAAAACCCATCTTATACATTCACATGCAAACTCACGGGTCACTCACATGCATGCATACATCCACATTATACTTGTATGCATATTATCAAACATACCAAAATTAAGCTTTAAACATCAAATAGTAACTAATATACACAAATCTTGAAGTGGGTTACCTTAGATTTTCGGATTTGGTGCCTATGGAGGTGATAATGTGGCCTTAAGTTAGCTTATGGTTCCTTCTTTAGCTTCTTAAGCTTCTATTTTGCTTAAGCTTCCATCAAGAACTCTTAATCTTCAACAATGGTGGGTATGGTGATTTTGAAATGGTGAGATGGTGAAGGGTGATGGTGGTATACGTATACATGGAGAGAGAGGAGCATAGACTTATGAGTTGTATTCTAGGATAGGTGTGTTGGATGGTTTGTTGAGTTTACAAGTAATCTAATGTAATCATTGTATATATATTAATATAATAATACAAGTGGGTGGTTTTGTGGGAATTTGGCGGCCGAGAGAGGGGTAAGGAAGTGGGAAAATTGGTTTTAACATGTGGTATTATCTAGGTGTTAAGGTTTAACGTATCTCGTAATTTATCTAGCCAAACGACATCCGTTTCTAACAATTTTTATCAGACTTTAAGCGAAATTGGATTACAGTCAATGTCTGCCTAAAAAACATAATTTTCTGAGAAACTTGATGTCGGGTCCTTACTGTGTCCTTTACTGGCTTTCGGTTACTTATTTTCTAATTTTCGCGATTCGAACATTCTAAAATTAAGTTTAAATACTATCTCTAATATCCTTACATAAAATTTAATTTTTCGAGGTCATCTTGACATGTTTATGAATTTATCTGTTTCGAGACATTACCTGGTGTCAATCTGTATAGTGTCAGTTACACGACAAAATTGAACTTTTTCGGTTTCCATCTTTTAAAACTCAACTAAAATAAAAAACTTTAGCTAAAAATATTATTCCTATGTATTTATTTTACTAATTAATACGCAATTATAGTTAAGATAATTACCAGATTAGTCTAATTTTTTGCGGTTGTCACAATGATTGCGAGATTGTTTATCATGAAGGCAAGGCTAACGTTGTAGCCGATGCCTTAAGTCGTAAAGAACACGAGAAACCAAAAACGAGCGTTGCGTTTAGAGCTCCAAATTGATCTTATCGAGCAAATCAAGTTAGCTCAAACTCAAGCTATTAATGAAAACCAAATCTCTGACGAAAAACGTAATGGCACCATTGACTTGTTAGTCAAAGGTAATGATGGTATCCTCAGAATGGGAAACCAGATTTGGGTACCAATCATTGGAGGTTTGCGTGAAAAATATTTTGAGCGAAGCTCACAAATCTAAGTATATGATGCATCCCGAAAGTGATAAAATGTATCACAATCTTAAGACAAACTATTGGTGGAATGGGATGAAAAGGGATGTCGCTTCGCATGTTGCGAAATGTTTGACATGTTTGAAAGTCAAGGCTGAACATCAAAAGCCTTCGGGATTACTTCAGCAACCCGAACTTCCCGTTTGGAAGTGGGAGTTAATCACTATGGATTTCATTACCAAACTCCCGAAAACGACTCGACAACACAATGCTATATGGGTAATTGTGGATCGTTTAACGAAGTCCGCACATTTCATACCCATCAGTGAGTCGTACTCAATGGATAGACTAGCGCGTATTTATGTAAACACCATTGTCGCTTTGCATGGAGTACCGTTGTCTATAATATCTGATCGAGACAGTCGTTTTACGTCCCATTTCTGGAAAAGCTTCCAACAAGCTCTTGGTACGAAGTTGAACCTTAGCACAGCCTATCATCCGCAAACCGATGGGCAAAGTGAAAGGACTATTCAAACGTTGGAAGATATGCTCCGCGTTTGTGTGATCGATCTAGGTGGAAGTTGGGATGACCACTTACCCCTAATGGAATTTTCGTATAACAATAGCTATCACACGAGTATTCAAGCCGCACCATTCGAGGCGTTATATGGTCGAAAAATGTAGAACGCCCGTGTATTGGTCTGAAACCGGAGACAATCAGTTGTCTGGACCCGAGATTGTCCAAGAAACAACCGACAAGATTCTCTAAATTCGAGAACGACTTAAGACGACACGTGATCGCCAAAAGAGTTATGCCGATGTCCGTCGTAAGCCGTTAGAATTCAATGTCGGTGATAAAGTATTATTGAAAGTCTCGCCTTGGAAAGGCGTTGTTCGCTTCGGTAAGAAAGGAAAGTTAAGTCCTCGATTCGTTGGACCTTTTGAGGTACTCGAACGAATCGGCAATGTTGCATACCGTTTGCGATTGCCCGAGGAAATGCAAGGAATACATGATGTATTCCATGTTTCGAATCTGCGTAAGTGTTTAACTTTCCAAAGTCTAGGGACTGAAATTGCCAAAATCCAAACTTGAGGGTTAAAAATGAAAAATTAGTTTTCCTGACCCATCGCGCTACGCGATGAGTCAGAAGAGACACCCATCGCGTACCGCGATGTGGTGTCTGACAGAATATGACACGTGTGCCACGTGGCACACGGTGGCACTAGGTGCTGCCACGTGGCAACACTGCTGCCACGTGGAGCGGCGCCTGCCACGTGTCGACACGTGGCAGGTCTACGCTGTGCGTCAGCAGACCTATATCGCGGTATGCGATAGGTCTGCTGAGGGACCCATCGCATACCGCGATGGGGTCCAAAATATTGCCTATAAATAGCGGCCAAGGGCATTCCATTTCTGCATCCAAACACAGCTCTCACCTCTCTCTTCTCTCTCACTAGAATACCTCGTAAAACGTGTCACGAATTCCTCGATAAGCGTGCCTCGAATCTCGTTTGTGCATCATCGTTTCCTTGAAAGTTCATAGCTTCCTCCACCCTCATTTATCAAGAAGGCATTGTTGTAATGGCAAAGAGTCCCGAAAGACGTGCCGACGAGTGTTGAAGTTGGCATATCAAAGTTGATCGAGAAAAGTAAAGCGGCGTCGGAGTGCTGCTCATTTCTCTATAGTTTCTATACGCCATTCAGGTTAGGCGTAATAATGAATTCAATATAATTCAATATTATATTAAAGGCTTAAGCCTTAAGTCGGTGTTATACTCGATGCCTCGATAAAAGAAAAGAAAACATAACAAAGAAATGAATGAAAGTATGATTGATGAATATAGTGATAACATATATATGCCATATATATGTGTGTAAGTATATATGATTATATTCTTTGTTATGAAAATATTATTTAATGAATAAAGAGTATTCTTAAATAATAAAAGAAAATGATTACGTTTCTTGGAGAAGAAGAAACGTCGCGTTTTGAATATAAACTAAAGGTTTATAATTTACTTTTAAACAAGAGGTTTTCAAGTAAATAAGAATTGAACTAAGGGTTCAATCGAGGATTGAGATATAAGACTACAGGTCTTAAGCCGGATCGTGTATCCGACTAACAAATATTTATACTCGTAACTATAGGTTCGAGATAAAGAAAGGGAAAGACCCTTGGAGGGTGAGTGAAGCCGATCCTAAAGAGATAAGGTGAATACGCCCCCAAACTTTTAAGCTTGTTTTCAAATGAGTCAAACTTGCTATATGAAATTGTTTACAAGGAACTATGTGTTCCTAAAACCGTTATAACTATGGGTATAAACCTAGCCCTCAGGCTGTGGTATACATATGTCTGGATCCTTACATAGGTGGTACTATGCGATGTATGGGCATGATCGCACCACCCTTGGTCGTAGGACGCTCTTCTGCAGAGAGTACGACCGTATGTGTATATTTACGGGTACTTAACTAAGTCGAACGCTGCGGTGTTTGCTGAGGTGACCTAGTGTATAGGCTCTAGTTTATAATGTGTTATTTGACTTTTTTATTCCTAAGCCACGTTGGCCCGAGGCAGGCGTAGTCTCGAGGGGTAATAAAGTAAAAGAGATTATTTTGCGTCAGCATGTTCACCATCATTCGTTGCTGACGTATTTTATTACATTTTGCAGGTGAACAAGATTAGCACTTGGAATATCGAAGTGCTATTGATATATCCGATGGCTTGGATTTCTTTTGTAACTTAATATATAAATATGGTGGTTTGTAAATATTAAACACATAAATATTTTGTAACTTAAGCGGGTGTTATATTCCCGTCTTTGAAATATATATATATATATATATATATATATATAAATTACACTTTCGATCCTTAAAGTTTTATAAGTCTTCCGCAAATTAACGCAACTCTGATTTATTTACAATCACAATACCAACTTATGGGTCATACTCCTAGGCCTTAGATGGAGGTGTGACAGTAATGGTTCGGTTTGACTGTAGTATCACTCAGGAGTTGACCTGCACTCTTTTGCAACTTTGCCATATCTACTGCGAGCTGACCAATTTGCTTTGACATTGCCCCTGCTGACTTATCATGTAACTCAAACTGTTTCTTCGTTTCAGCCTTATGATCTGTCGTAAACTTCATCAATGCATCCAACTTTGAGTGCACCGAGTCATCCGCATTTCCCGAGGACCCTCTCTGCTGGTCCTAATTACCCGATGAATTTCCACCCCGGTTACCGTCTCTGTTATTCCCACGATTCTGATTATACGAACCCTGCTGATAACCGCTTTGGCGGTAGTTACCCTACGATCTGTTCTAGCTCGATCCCTGAAAGTTCGGGTTTAACTGAGAAGAAGCGTTCCCGTAACGAAAATTCGGGTGGTTCCTTAGGCCCGGGTGATATGTGTTCGAATTGAACCCTTGGCCTTTGGAATCCCCGTAAGCATAATTGACTTCCTCGGTATCATCTTCCTCGCCATCATAAAACTCGGGGCAATTTTCTGCCTTATGTCCGAGTTCAGCACAATCTTCACAAACCGGAAATTTAACACCGACTTTCCCGACTTCTTTCTTTTTACCCTTTTTTAAACCAGCCAGCTCACGCTCTAACTCAACAATTCTCTCAGATTCACTCGTGACTGACTTAACAGACTTGGATGAAGTACCCTGTCTTTGTCTCTCAGCTGCTGCTTCTGCCTTGGAATCCTCACACATAAACTCTAAAAATTCCCAGTCATCTTCCTCAGGCTGATTCAACAACTGACCATTACACGAGGCCTTAAGATGGTTTTGGTCCTCTTATGTCAAACCATCAGCAAAATACTTTACCAGTTCCCACAGTTCGATCTGGTGATGTGGGCACTTTCTAATCATGTTTTTAAATCTGGTGAAGGCTTCATGGAACAATTCGCCAGACAACTGTGAAAAATTGCGAATTTCTGAACGGGCCTCGGTAGTCTTCGACTGTGAATAAAACTCGTTTAGAAAAACCTGCTGCATTTCGGCCCAATTTCTGATACTGTGCATCGGCAGCGAATTAAACAAGAGTTTTGCTTTGTCTTTTAGGGAAAACTGGAATAATCGCAACCGGACTTCATCCTGATCGAACGTACCATCACCAATAGACCCGCAAATAGCCGAAAAATCGGTCAAGTGCGAATACGGGTCTTCCGAAGCCATCCCGTTGAAATGAGGAACGATGTTGATGTAAGATGGCCGGGACTTGAAAGTTTGTTGTCCCGGCACTCGTTCCTGTGGGACCAACGGGGATGCTCCGTCTGAGATAGCCGGTCTGAAACGACTGTTAACACCATGAACCGGGGCCATATAATTCCTCCTTGCCCCCCCCCCCCCCGCGGGGTTTCCCATACCTCCCCGGTTAACTGGAATACCACGAACTCTTTCGGGTGGTTCCGACCGATTCACCCTTTCTGGACCCATTCCGTTTCTGTTAACTGGTTCAGCCCGTCTCCGAATGACTGGCTCTTCTACCTCTTCATCCCAATTATACTCACCCACATCTTATTGCTCAACACCTTCGTTCTCGGGCTCAACTTCCCGATTACCTCTAACCCATCTGTCTACCTCGTTATTAATCTCCAAACCTTCATTTTCGTTATTATTCTCACCCTCTTCTTCATCTTCTGTCGGATTACTCGATTGAACATCATCAAGATCTCTCTGAAATCTGCGATTACGATTATTTTTTGGAGCTGATGGTCCAGCCTGGTTAAGGTTTTGGTTTCGGTTTAGGTTCCGGTTTCGGGTTCGGGAAGCACGAGTTGAGTTATTTTGGTTATTGAAGTTTGGTGGGTCAGGTATATTGTCTGGGTGAAACATATTGGTTTCTGGAAGTGGATCTTGGTTTTGGTTATTGTTCTGGTTCTGGTTTTGTTCTTCCATCTCTAAGTTTCTGTTTTGTACTCGGTTCTGCCGAGCTAACCTCTCAATTTCGGGCTCGTAATTAACGGAGACTGTCGGCCCGAATGGCGGGTGCGCATAAACCTGTAATCTACACAACTAACACAACCCGCGTAAAATACAGAAAAATAAAATTAAAAATAAAAACTGAAAACAAAAATTAAGACTAGAATTAAAATTAAACACAAAAATCAAATAACACGAAAACATTAAGCGCACTAACTCCCCGGCAGCGGCGCCATTTTGATGACCGTCGTTTAAGTCAAGCAAAAACCTAATTATTTTAAATAGTTAGAGCAAGTAGGGTATCATATCACAAGGAGTATGTGGTCAATGCAATTCGTGTACAGATTTAATATTATGAAGTACTAGTGTCTAGTGCTGATCACACAAGCAATTTTTAGTGAATTTATGGAACTAAGCAACGAACAAATAAGCGAGTTGTAAACAGTTAACAAAGCAAATCACACCCGGGAATTCAAGTAAGCAACCAACAGTATCTCATGCAACCTAACAGATTAATTATTAACGATTAACTGAAAACTGATCAATCAGACAAAACCTTAGACATCAACAATTACTTTACACACGGCACTGGTTATCAAACAGTCCTTGCCAGTGTGACTCAGTTAAGGGTAATTGTACGTTTTATCGTGTTCAATCTAACCAAATAGTTATATGACTAATTATCTAGCAACTGGTAACAGATCGTTCAGACCAACGTAAACCTAAACCGACCGAACACACAGAAATACTAAACATCAATAATCATATATCAATCATCAATAACAATACACAAGTATTCTTAATCACATGAGAAAAACAGTAAAATGTTACAAAATATACATCCCGGGTGCGATTCTAGGAGATTAGCCGAGCCGTGACATCATCAAATCTTCGATACGAATGATATGGATCATGCGGAAGGTCTTGGCACAAGCTATAATGGTGGAAATCGCCTCTTGGAGCTGCTGGACTCGCCTATGGTTCGTCAAAACGGAGTTAGGGTTTTATGTTGATGAAAAAGATGTTATAAACCAAAAATCCCGTCTGCACACCCGTCGCGGTACGCGAAGGGTCTTCAATGGTCAATCGCGTACCGCGATTGACCAAAAAGTCAACATTTAATTACGACCCATCGCGGTACACGATGGGTTCTTCAGCAGGCCCATCGCGTACCGCGATGGGACCCTGTTACAGCAATCTTCAATTATTTCATCGATTTGCGTGCTGGACATCCCGGGTCTTCATTCCGTGTCACAACAGGTCCATATTGAGTACTTTAACGCCCATGACCTGAAATCCAATAATACACGTATGAAGTATCGATAGTTCTAGAATAAACAGTTAAAAATAAATAATAACCAGACTAAAACATATACAAATTAACCGACCATCACTGGTTAACGCCGATTGTCAGTTGGAGTCTTTCACGGAACATTGCAACACCAACTTTCACTAGGGGTTGAGGTGGCATAGAGTTTGTGAGTGTGTGCATTACAAATGCCAAAGAATCGTTTTGTGAAGGTTAAAGGTTCATGGCTACATGGGGATGACGGCTCATGGCATAATCATCCGGGTATACCCGAATTTTTTTAAAAAATCTTTATATATTTATATATTTTTTAAAAAAAAATACTCCATCCGTCTCATTACAAGTGTCTACATTTCATTTTTTATTTGTCTCATTACAAGTGTCCATTTTTAAAATTTATTAGTCAATTTCAAAGATTTCAATTAAAAACACGCAACTAACATTAATAAACAATATTGATGAACTCACTTTTCAAAAACATTTTTGTCATTTGGTAATAAAAAAAGTAATCATTTAATCCACCTTAAACTTTGTGTTTTTCAAACATAACGGGACGGTGGGAGTATGTTTTTAGCGTTCAACTCGATCAATCACGTGATTCATCTAAGCTCATTTTTATATATATGAAAAAGAAATGCACAACCCAAATTACAACCCGACTCAATCACCTAATAGAAAACACTTTTATTTAATGCCTAAATTTTTTCTCGTCTTCGGCTCAAAAGTTTTAACGATTCTTGGGGACGACACTAGCAGCTGTTATGGTTGGGCCTTGGTAAATTTGTAAATTAACACTGATCTTATAATCAGTATAACATCTCCTTTTTGCATTAGATGCATAGTTACAAAATAATGGTGTAAGTGATTTTTTTATGAATAAAGTAAACATATAATTTTCATAATATCATGCATACATATAATAATTTTTTTTGGCAGAAAAAGACAATAAAATGTTTTCTGTTTAAAAATAAAGTACATTCACAATGTTTATAATATCTGCCACAGGCATGAGTAGGTGGCAACACTGGTGGTACTATCGATCAGGTGACCGGAGGGTGGTGGGCCGGTGGCTTTTGACCGGAGGGGTACTTTCTTTTACAGACACTGAATTAAATATGAATCTTACAAGTTAGGAGCGTTAAAAAGAATGAACACAAAAATCTATATAGCATTTGAAAATAATAAATAGACATGACGTATAATATATAAATATTCATCATACACACATATTTATTTACTTGCGTGGTTTCGTTAAAATATCATGCATGGATACTTTATAGAGTCTATAAAGCATATACTATTTGAAATAGTATTTCCACTAGGGCTAGCATGCTTATTAGATCAGACACAATACGATTAGATATGGTACCATGAGCACGATTATATTATATGTCGTGTTAGACACAAAGATGACAAGATAACTAATTGTGTCATTGTCCTTAACACGAATGCAAGTCTGTGTAAAAACTAGTTGCACAACACAAACCAAGACACGATAAATAAAAAGACTGAAGACCCCGGTCTACAAAAGTTGAAGATTGGCTCTCGTGTTCGTCGACTAGGGTTTAGATGATGTTTATTGAGCATCAAATGAAATTGAAGGCCGTAATGGGTCAAGGCAGTAAGACTAAGGGCGTGTAAAACTAGCGAGCCATATGTATATATATTTTTTAAATTTTTTTAAAATATAAACAAGTTTAAATAAGTCATTAACGTTTTAACATATGTATAACTTGTTTAAACACAAACTTAAACATGTCTTAAACGCGTCGACCTGTTTAAGACACGTAACCTGTTAAGCCCAAACCCGAACTTGTTTAACTCCATGTAATATTAACAAGTCCGCGTCAAAAATTATCGGTCCTAATTTCTATGATAATTTGTTACTCGCCGTCACCAACAAAAAGACCTTGAGCTACCAAAATTTATACACACACAAAAGGGGAACACCCATGGTCTCTATTAAATAAATGACAATAAAAATACTTTTAGTTTGCTATTTAAGACATGAATTTTAGACAATAAGCATCACTAGTTTTTGTTAAAAAAACATAGAGTACCTTATTAACGACGACGATAACCTAAACATATAATAGGCTTTTAGAATCACAATTTTGTTTCATCTGTTGTTTTTTTAAGTAGCTATATATTATTTTTCACTACGTACATGTACATGTCTCAAGTGAGACTAAAACTCATAATTATTTGCTTATCCATTGTCATTGTGGTTGGTTCAGTATATCCTCTTTGCGTAAATGACAACATAACATTTGAGTTTGTCCTTACCTCTCACATTTTAGGCCATGCTGTTCGTGGGTACGGATTTCAGCATCTCTCGGTCAATCTCTTTTTTGGCATTGGTCAAAAGACATACTTTTTTTTTTTTGAATGTTCAAGCTTTCCTCCTACTATTTACATTATACCGCCAATGCCAGGAATCGAACCCTGGATCTCTCACCCAAAGGCCAAAGCCTTTACCATCCCACCAAAGTGGTGATGGCCGTCAAAAGACATACTGCTTGAAGATGGTCTTGTAACCTTGGGAATAAACTATAAAAACATGGGTATGATGGATAATTGTTTGTATTGAAACTGCTGTGACTCTTTGACCCTTGAAATTTGCAAAAGTATACCATCATTGCTTATATTGATGACAACAAAGTATAGATTCTTTTGTCTTTTTTCTTTCTTTGTTATGTCTTGTTTTTGTTTAATAAGAAGTTATATTAACGCCATCACCACTTTGGTGGGATGGTAAAGGCTTTGGCCTTTTGGTGAGAGGTCCAGGGTTCGATTCCTGGCATTGGCGGTATAATGTAAATAGTAGGAGGAAAGATTTGAATGTTCAAAAAAAAAGAAGTTATATTAACTTTACTATATAAAATCACTCTCATTACTGATCAACTTCTAGAAAGTTTGCATCATATCTCTAGGTTTACACATCATATTCTACCTTAATTACTTATTTTTTGTTAAAATATTATTAATTAACTAGTTTTTAATGAATAATTTGTTTTATTGATGTGTATCACCGATCAAAGCCCTAAAATAACACTATAAAAACCGAGTTAATTTTTTTCTTTATTAGAGGTCCAACGAGAAAAAATAGTGTAAAGGGTGTGACTGATGGCAAGGATATTTCTAAGTTGAATTATTATCGGACAACAGTAATAATGAATTATTAAAATCCATTTTTCCAATTTACAAACAATTATTAGGCAATTGCATACAAACACTTTCTGTTTCTTTGATGATTATTAATATGCACAAGAAAGATGAGTTATACCCGACATAAATTTGGTTGCAGATATGAGATAACAATAGTTTAATAGTACAATTGTACTTATATGTGCATTAAAATTGTTGTAAAAAAACACTTTATGTTGCATACAACATTTTCTTGTACAAAAATACTTTAGATGACATTTGGCTCATTTAAGGAGTTAAGACACGTTTACTATACGACATGAGAAACCCATACTAACAAATCATTTGTGACAAGAAAAGTTTTACAACTTTATATATCAAACAGGAAGTAGTGGTCTAGTGGAAACACCACCTTGTCACATTGCATGCCATTGCACATGTTTTACCTTCACATTTTCTGCCCAGACACCAGCTTCTGCACACATATATACATCAACCAGATGCTTTTGACCCATGAGCTGGCATTGGCAAGATAGTTAATGGGCCCATGTCAAAACAAGCTGGCCCATAGAATATATGTGCGCGTTTGAGGCCCAATCATCGTTTGAGCGTCTAAACGTGCGCCTGACTCGCCTTTAACTATATAGTATCATACCATGTATCTTTCAATAAATAAAGCAGATTAAGAGGTTGTATTTGTTAAAATATATTTTTAATGATTTTTTTGACCTATTTGATAGTTCCCTTTTAGCCAAATTCTATGATCTAACTAAAAGAGTTTATGGTGAATGATTTTCTGTTTTTTCATTATTGATAATAACAATCCTTTTATATAGGGAGATAATACAATCATAACCTACCTCTAATTAGGAAACATAATCACCATACAATTCTATAAGATAATGACTGTCTATACAAATAATATATATCCTCTAAATATATCAGCTAAGACTCCCCCGCAGTTTGAGCGGGCGGTGGACAAACGCTCAAGCTGGACCGAAAAGACTGAAATAATTGACGAGACAGTCCTTTGGTAAAAATATCGGCATATTGCAAAGAGGAAGGCACATGTAGAACACGAATATCCCAACACGAACTTTTTCGCGAACAAAATGAATGTCAATTTCAATGTGCTTTGTTCGTTGGTGTTGGACTGGGTTATCCGACATATATACCGCTGAGACGTTGTTGCAGTAAACCACTGTAGCTCGATGAAGCGGGAGATATAACTCAAGTAATAAATTGCGTAGCCAAGTAGCTTCTGCCACAGCATTTGCGACGCCCCTATACTCTGCCTCAGCACTAGAACGTGAGATGGTGGGTTGACGCTTGGAGGACCATGAGACCAAATTATCCCCAAGAAAAACACAGTAGCCACTAGTAGAGCGGCGAGAGTCGGGACAACCACCCCAATCAGCATCTGAGTAAGCAACCAAAGAATTGGTTGTCGATCTGCGAAGCCGAATGCCATAGTCTACAGTGCCTTGTAAATACCGTAATATGCGTTTCAAAAACGCAAAATGTGGGTCACGTGATTCATGCATAAACAAGCAAACCTGCTGAACTGCATAAGAAATGTCGGGACGAGTGAACGTCAAATATTGTAAGGCACCAGCAAGACTACGATATAGAGTAGGATCAGCAAAGAGTGGACCATCCGAAGCACTAAGTTTTGAGGACAAATCAACTGGGGTGGTGCAGGGTTTGCAAGATGACATGGATGCACGGGAAACGATATCTTTCGCATACTGCGATTGGTCCAAGAATAACCCGTCGGATTTTTGGTTACCTTAATGCCCAAAAAATGATGCAACTGACCCAAATCTGTCATAGCAAACTCTCGTGAGAGCATGCGAATAATATCCAATAAAAGATCAGTGGTTGAAGCTGTCAACACAATATCATCAACATATAAAAGAAGATAAGCCGTTTGAGATCCCCGTGAAAAAGTGAACAAAGAATTGTCACAAGTGCTGCTGCGAAAACCCTGTGATAATATAAATGATGCAAATCTGGTGTACCATGCACGGGGAGCCTACTTAAGGCCATAAAGAGACTTCTTTAACCTGCAAACAGAGTTGGGAAAACGTCTGTCCATAAATCCTGGGGGTTGATTCATAAATACTATCTCATTTAATGTGCCATGCAAAAAAGCATTCTTGACATCTAACTGATGAATTGGCCAAGAACGGGAGACAGCAATGGAGAGAACGGTGCGTATGGTTGCTGGTTTTACTACCGGGCTGAACGTGTCTTCACAATCAATTCCCACAGTTTGAGATTTATCATTAACCACTAGTCGAGCCTTATACCGCTCAAGTGACCCATCGGATTTAAATTTGTGGCGAAAAAGCCACATGCGCCTGATGACCGGTCGATCTGACGGTCTGGGAACAAGTTCCCATGTCTCATTTTCCTGTAAAGCGCTAAACTCAGCCTGCATGGCAGACATCCAATTAGGGTCGGCAAAGGCTTTGGCATAAGAGGTGGGGACCGGGGAGTTAATTTTGGTCACAAAGGTGTGGTGAGATTTGGAGCGGGTGGTCATGGGGTGTGTGTTTGTGGGTTGGGGTGGAACCAGTTGTTGTGAATGGGATGACTGAGGTGGGGGCTCAGGTGTTGTGATGGCGGCTGAGGTAGTAGTGGGGATGGAGGTAGGTGGCTGTGGTGGTTTAGGTCGACACGAATAGGTATGTTGGAATGGAGAGGTTGAGCGTAAACGACTAGGTAGGGCGGCTGAGGTGGGCACGGTTGGGGCGAAAGTGAAGCCGGGTGTGTGACATTCGTCAATTTCGGGTCACTTTTGTTATGTAAACCCGACCCGTTTGTAACCCGAACATTTCAAATATATAAAATATTGGATCTTGTCATTTAAAATATATAAAATATATAAAATATTGTTTTTTTTATATTATGCATTGTTTGACCATTTAAACATACCCATTTTTATGCAAACCATAAAAGAATCTTTATACCCAACCCTTCACTCCTTTCCTATATATACACACCCATCTTCTTCATTTTACTCTTGCTACATCTCCAAAAACTCTCTCAAACTCCATAGATTCAAGGTTATTATTTCTTATGTATTTTTGAAGTTTTGACTTCTCAAGTCAAACTAACTATAGTCTTTCATTATAACTTGTTCATCTAACATTACTAACTCTTGAATATGGTGGTACAACATATATATACTACACACCCCTTGTTTCCTTTATTTGTTACTTCACCGACTTTGGTTGGTTAAGTTTCGAATGTCATAAGGCAAGGCTTCATGGAGGACTTCGTGTTCTTGATATATATTTACACACACATAACTTATTATACATATCACTTATGACTAACTTCTAACCCTTTAGTTTGTTCATCTTATTTACAAGTTCCATGGTGTGGGTTTGTATAAGACTAACCTCGGTTTAACCGAAACTACTCCAAACCGGAAACCGAACTTTTGTTTACTAGTTTTGTTAAAATAGTTGTTTAAACATGTTTATTGCTAGATTTGAGTTTCAAAAATCATTTTTACAAGTTCTTTGATATTAAGCATATGGAATCCATCTATGAACTCGTTGGGAGATGGAAACCGAACTAAACCGAAACTTTTGCTTAAAAGACTTGTAGTTAACTTTTTTTGTTGTAAAATTTAAGTTTTCTTCATTTATAAACCAATATACAAGTTCTATGATATTTGGGCATGTAGAAACCATCTATGAACTATTTGTGAGATGGAGACCGAACTATACCGACTTTTACTCGCTTAAGACACACAAGTGTGTTTTTAGTTATCAAGACTTGTATATTTTTTTAAAAAAATAGTTTACAAACTGATTTTAATTATTTTTCTTAAGTACTTGGAATAGTTGGATCCAACTTGATCTCATAACATAGTTTGGACCGACAAAACCGAACACTCGTTTAACGTGCGTTGTTAGTTCTAAACAATAGATCTACGTACTTGGTTAAGTGTTAGTATGTTTTAATGAGTTATCTCATAACAATTAATATTTTGGAAAGTTGACTTTGGGTTCGACCATTTGTCAAGACCCGAACCGACAACCCGAACACTCGTTAAAAACCCGTTTTAGTATCTTTAGCCTAACGGAACTTGCATTTTAGCATTTTCCCCACCTTATTACTTAACATTGGTTAAGTAAATATTAAGGTTAGATACTTTAACCCGGTTTTGAGCAAACTTACATTTTTTAAAAGGGTTATTATTATAAATTCTTAAATAGTTACATTTTAAACCTTGAACTTTAATTGATTAGTTTTTGCAACAATTATTTTATTTAAAGATCTTCAAGACAACCTTTCTAAATCCAAGACTTTCTTTTATTTAGGCTTCATACGTTAAACTCGTCGTTCCGGCAAATCTCCAAATAATCAATCTTTCAAGTTTATTACTTGAACGTGAGTAACTTCATACCCCGTTTTCTATCTTTTATTTTGGGGGTGACATTTCAACTTATCTAAACTAAATGTTTTATACTTGGGTCTTAAACCACAAACGTTGTTGTATACCTTACTTGAATAATTGCTCGATTTGGTGTTCTATGCTTATTTGACTATGTGTTTATCGCTTTTGGATGGTGGAACTATAAATCCTAGACCATTTGGCAACCCCTCATGGCAAGGTGTCGTTAACGTAATGCAATTAACGATAACTATAAAATCCTAAACTATTTGGCAACCCCTTATAGTTGGGTGTCGCTAACTTGTTAGCGATAACTATTTATCCAAGTTTATAGCTATTATTTATGGTTTTGTATACTAGTTTTGTGGCTTTTCATACTATATATCTATTGTTCAAACTTATGAATTGCTCACCAACCTTTGTGTTGATAAACTTTATTTTATGAAATGTTACAGGTTTGCATCTAGGTTGATTATGGAGTTCGGTGAAGAAAACATCACAAATACCGTTAGGATATTAGCAAAAATGAACAATATTTGATTTGCTATATTTTGTTATATTTTGTTGTATTTGAGTTATGAATATTTGGTTATGTGACATTTTCGATGTTGTGAAATGAAATGAGTTTGTTAAATATTGTCGCTTTAAATAGTGTCATGCGCTTATGAGCAATCGTTGCACCCCGGCATGTTCCGCCGCCTTTGGTCGAGGTGTGACAGGGTGGTATAGACTCATCAAGGAATGAGTATTGGGCTGTTGGTGTAGGGATAGTATATGGGAATGTGTTTTCGTCAAACATGACGTGATGGGAGATGGAGACCTTACCGGTGGTAGGGTCAAAGCACCTATACCCATGGAAATCGGGTGGGTACCCGAGAAATATGCACCTCACAGACCTTTGGTGAAGTTTATGGGGTTGGGTGGCCGATGTGTTAGGATAGCAAGCACATCCGAACACTCTTAAGTGGTCGTATGTGGGGTGGCAAAGGTATAAGACGAATGTGGGGGTGTAAAAGTTAAGGCGTTTAGTATGAAGTATATTATGTAAATAGGAGGCGGTATGAAGGGCTTCGACCCAAAATAAGGGTGGGAGATGGGCATGAATTAGTAAGGAGCGTATAATGTCATTAATTCGACGAATCATTTGTAACACCCCGACCAAAGGCGGATTATACATCGGGGCGCCACATATTGCTTCATTACTCGCGACACTATTGGTGTCAATATTTATTAATACACATTTTATCGCGCACGCGCAGCGTGGAAAATAAAGAACATAAATCAATATATTATAAATTATAACATTCAAACATCAACTTGTCTTGATACATTTTAATTCTAGGTCCAAAAGTAAAAACGTCCTACGTGTCCACAAGCTCCAAAACAGCTACTGCAAACCTGAACATGTGTTAAAATAAACGTCAAACACTCGCGTGTTGGTGAGAAATCAAGTTTAATAGATAATCATAGATAATCACAGTAAATCTGCGCGCAACACGTGTATGTCTAGAGTTTAACAAGGGTGTAATCAGATTGTGATCAAGCCTAAGATAGTTCATAGATCATAGTTCAATCCATGCTCCCAATTGAGCATAAAAACGAGAAAACATCTGTGCAAGTGTAAACAAAGAAAACCGTAAACGATAGGTCTCCCGTGTTCAACTAATGGTACCAACGGAACTGCGGAATAGGCCGAACAAAGCGGTTAATGATACACACATACAAATAAACAGCCAAGTAAACATCCTCAACACATGGGATACTGCGCGACTAAAGTTCAAAAACAAGTTTAAGACTCAAGTTTTGTATGAACACATGAGCATCCCAAAGCATTTAAAATAAAAAGGGATTAGATACGAGATAACTCACTTGATAAACGATGCGGTGATAGATAAAGCAAGAGCCAACTTTAAACAAGCACAAGTTAACCTATAAATAAGATTATTGTTTTAACGATTGGTTTTAAGTCTTGATTATAAGTTAGCATAATTAATAAGTAAATTATAATATATACTACCGGAAAAGCAGGAAGAACAAGGAGGAAGACGGAGGCAGAGAGGAAGACGGCAGAGAGAGCAAGGAGCAAGAGAACAGGAGAGATTAAGTGTTTTGTGTGTGATGTGTTAGGAAAAATAATACTATTATTTATAGAGAAACCCTAGGGAACACAATCCTAGAAAAGGGGAAAAGATCTCAAAAAGCAAAAGATATCAAAAAGCATAAGAATCCAAAAGCAAAAGATATCAAAAGATATGGCAGCTGCAGGGGGGCAAGATAAAGCTGTCAGGGAACAGTAAAAAAAAGCATGGGCGGTTCAGATAAAGGTACTGGTCAAGCATGGCAAAAGCAGATCTCAAAAGATAATGTCAGTCACTTTTTCTACCAACCAATGGGGTTGGTACGCATGCTGCGCCGAAAGTAACTATTCAGACATTAGATAGGTTAGGTCAACAGCTCAGAAGAAAAGACATTACAAAAGCAAACGGCTAGAATAAACAGAAGACTAGACTAAAGGGTCAAGCGCGAGAAGGCTGAGTGCGCGAGCGCGAAGGCTGGCACAACAATCCTTAGCGCACTGCGGGAAGAATCACATCCTTAGCGTGCTGCGTGAAGAACTAGAATTCTAAGCGCATCGCGGGAAGAACATACATTCTTAGCGCATTGCGGGAAGAACATGCATTCTTAGCGCGCTGCGAGAAGAGTTCTCTTCACGCATCGCAGGAACAAGATGTCTTCACGCAGGCTTCCAGGTAAGGAGTCTGGCGCGTGGAGCTGCGCAGACAACCTTAGGCGGGAAGGAACAAGGACAAGCAAAGAGTTAAGAAAAAAAGAGGGAAACAAGGCGTAAGGGCGGGACGGCGACAAGAGGGAAAAGAAGGCAGAGAGAGGAGAGGGACGGGACGGCGGAAAGAAAGAGAGAGAGAGGCGGGAAGGTAAATATATATTATTATTATTAAAAGTAAAATATAAGTATAAATAAATATTAAATCATAAAAGAAAGAGATCGGATAAGGGAAACGGGTACCTGGGTCGGGTCGGATCGGGGCAGATGTCACATCATTCGCTTTGCTCGGCCATTTTGTGATGATGTTTGACGGCATGAAAAACGGAATAAGAGTCCGTGTTGGTGGGCAAAGTTTTTGAATGTATGGTTATCGAACTCCCCCCCCCCCCTAGGTCACACTGAAAGGTTTTAATGTATTTGTTGAACTGGGTAGCTATGAGGCGGTGAAATTTGGTAAATGTGGTGAAGGTTTCAGATTTATATTTTAAAGGGTAGACCCACACGAAATTTGAAAAATTGTCTATTAGTACCATGTAATATTTAAAGCATGTATTACTGGTTATGGGAGATGTCCACAAATCACAATGTATTATATCAAAGGGAGCAAAGGTAAATGAATTAGATTCATGAAAAGGTAATCGTTTACTATTAGCTAGATGACAAGAGTTGCAAGGTAGAAAGCTTATTCGAATTACATGATAAACCAAATATTCTAGACAAAATATCAAAAACTTGTTTGCCAGGGTGGCCAAGACGGTCATGCCAAGGTAGAGTAGCAGCAGTGAGGGAGCATGCTTGTGGTGGTAATGTTGGAGCAGTGACCAGATAGAGATCGCCCGTGCTATTGTGACGCGAATGGAGTCTTCCCGTTTTGAGATCCTTCAAGGAAAAACCAAAAGGATCAAACTCAATAGAAACATTGTTATCACGGGTAAAACGACGGACGGACAGTAGGTTTTTGATAATGTGTGGGCTATAAAGGATGTTAGGGAGAATGTAGGTACGGTTGTGTATTGGTAGGTAACCAGTGCCAGAGCCCTCAATTGGTAAGTACTGTCCGTTGCCGACTAAAAGTTTAGTGTTAACAGGAAATAAGTCAGGGTGATGAATCATACCTTGATTGTCAGTGACGTGACGCTCCGCACCTGTATCCATATGTGGAGTTGGGTCAGTGTAAGTGAGATTAACATTGTTCATGGCGGCACTCAAGTCGGATGGACATAAAGCATTATAACCAGGCGGACCGTAGGTGGCAGGAGCTGGGTACCCTGTGTAGTTGGCGGATGGTGGTGGACCTAGTGGTGGAGGTGTGTTGGGCTGCCAGTTGGGCTGGGTCGGGTATGGGCACGGTGGTGTGTTCCACCAAGCCCACTGTGGATAATATTGTTGGCCCATAGAATTTTGAAAAGCCCAATTCGCATTGTTACCTCGGTAGCCACGGCCACGTGATCCTTTGCCACGAGATGCCTGATTGCCGCGTCCTCGACCACGGCCCCTGTATTGGATGCTGGACTGTGTGTATTGAGTGCTGGGGTCCCGGGGCTGCTGATATTGGTTGTTGTTGTCGGCCGGCTGTTGAGGCGGAGAAGCGACAGTGGTGGCAAGCACCGTGGAGGACTGTTGCTGCCGTGCGTCTTGTCGGATGACTTCGTCATTCAGCATATATTTAGATGTGTCCCAATAAGCTGCTTGAGAATTAATCAATGAAGCAGTTGTGTCGAACTCCTTAGATAAGCCACGAACTAGTTGTAACACGAGGCGCTCTTTGGTTATTTGTTGGTCCACATCAGCAAGCTGATTAGCAAGATTTTTAAGTTGTTTGCAATAATCATCAACGGAACTGCAAGCGGAAAGCGTGAGATTGACAAACTGAGTTTCGAGCGCTGCAGCCTTTGCGCGCTTGTTACTAAGGAACAGCTTTTCTAGTTTCAGCCAAGTTTATCGAGCCGAAGCCTCGGTGTCCAGAATTTGCTCCATATATTCGTTTGATACGCAACTGTAAATCCATTGTGAGACCAGCGCGTCCAATTCTTTCCAGGCTGGGTATAGAGGATCGGTATCAGCCGGAGGAGGGGTATCATCGAGATGATTGAGCACCCGGTAAGCGGTTGCATGAAACTTAAATAATTTTATCCAGGCCGAGTAGGTCACCGTAGTGCCGTCAAGGGTTCGGACTTTTGATTGAATATTGTTGATGGAATATGCCGGGTGTAAAGACGGGTTTGGGTTTGAATTGGATGAGGTCGACGTATCAGTTTTTGTCATGGCTTCCGATTAGGATTTGCTGGATCGGATAAAATAAATTTAAAAAAAAAGGAAAAAGAGGTAGGTGAAAGTGAAAGAGAGAAATGGAATACTGGTGGACCGAAGAAGATAATAATTAGGGTTAAAGGGAGAGAATACAATCATAACCTACCTCTAATTAGGAAACATAATCACCATACAATTCTATAAGATAATGACTATCTATACAAATAATATATATCCTTTAAATATATCAGCTAAGACTAACCCGTAGAAAATAAAACGGTCATATATGTTTAAAGTTTTTCCAACAGTATTGGATACCACTTGTAGGTTCCCGCGCGGGGCGTCGCCGATCGATACGAGATCCGCACGAGGTCTAGGAGTGCGGAATCCTCCTAGACTCGTTTATGGTGTAGAAGACGAAGAAAACGATTACACACAAACATAAACACACGAACAAACACAAGAACGAGATAAACGAATCTGCAGATCCTTTCATATAATAATCATAACTCGTTACATACCAAACACGAAAACAAAGACACGGCCGACCCGAGGTGAGCTCTACCTCGGGCCGTCCCACACGACTCTCCCTCTCGGTTTCTCTCTAGACAATTAAACTGATCACAAAACACTCTAACTTTCTGGATTCTCAAACCTAAACAAGACACATATATATATAGACAAAACAACTTCGCGGGCTTGGGCTTGGGCCAGTAGGCGAAGTTGTTATAACTTCGCCTATGGCGAAGTTGTTCTAACTTCGCCTATGGCAGAAGTTGTTACAACTTCGCCTATGGCGAAGTTGTTATAACTTCGCCTATGGTGAAGTTGTTCTAACTTCGTACTTCGTTTCCGCTTATCAGAATTGCATAGCGACGGTCACAAAATGCACCAACAGACTCCCCTTTGACCGTTGCTCTCAATTCTAACAAACACAAAAGATCATCTGTTACAAAACATGCACCAACAGACTCCTTCTTAACTGATGATCTTCTGTTTGCTCTTCAACCAGCCGTGTCTGAAACTGTCTTGTAGCTTCACAAATCTACCAATCACCCAGCGTCTTCCATATCAGATCTCCCCTTCAGTGTAAGCTTCTCCGACTATATAGATTGAGGTCTTTGAAATGCATGCATCCCCGTGCCTAATTGATCATCTCAACCAATCACGTGAGTCCTTCTGACTTCACCAACACGTGAAGTTCTTCTAACTTCACCAACACGTGAAATTGGGCTCCCTCCACAACTTCACCAACACGTCGGCATACGATAAGGTTTAATCTTCAACTACTCAACATCAAATGATCAATTTCATCACAAAACCACCTTGACAGAATCTAACACACATGACCATTAATTAATCCGAAGCATCTTCAATCACCAGGGATAACGATCAAGAACATAAACACTTTAATTCCCGATTAAATCCAACTTGTTCCAGAATTTTCACTTTAATAAATAAGCATCACGTTTCAGGATCCAATTCTCGAACGCCTTGAAAATAACATAAATAATATGCTCTGACCGCAATCTAGTAATGACGAAAACCTTCAGTTCAATTTGACTTTCTTCAGTTGGTCAACCTCGAACAACAACTATTTCATTGCCCACAAACACCCAAATATGTGTCAATATCCAGTTTCAATCAATATCCCATTCACAACCTCAACTCCATATCCAGAGTTGACACGTATTTGTTCACACGTAAGACCAAGAGATAACAAGTTTCACTCGTTGACGGAACAACTTCTTAGGTCTCACAATAATCGTGTACACCTGGCCATACAGACGAAAACTCCAAACATTTTTTTTTTTTTTTTAACTTCGCCTAAAGTCAACTTCGCCTAAAAGTCAACTTCGCCCCTCCTTAACTTCGCCTGTCCATAACTTCGCCTGTCCACAACTTCGCCTGACTAATAACTTCGCCTAAACCCTAAAATTTAAGCGACAACTTCGCCTGAACCCCATAACTTCGCCTGCGGCGGCTGTTCGGCCAAAAGCGCATCAGAAACGAGCCAGAAACACCAAAACGCAGATCTCGAACCATAGCATAAGAGCCTAAGGCTCTGATACCACTTGTAGGTTCCCGCGCGGGGCGTCGCCGATCGATACGAGATCCGCACGAGGTCTAGGAGTGCGGAATCCTCCTAGACTCGTTTATGGTGTAGAAGACGAAGAACACGATTACACACAAACATAAACACACGAACAAACACAAGAACGGGATAAACGAATCTGCAGATCCTTTCATATAATAATCATAACTCGTTACATACCAAACACGAAAACAAAGACACGGCCGACCCGAGGTGAGCTCTACCTCGGGCCGTCCCACACGACTCTCCCTCTCGGTTTCTCTCTAGACAATTAAACTGATCACAAAACACTCTAACTTTCTGGATTCTCAAACCTAAACAAGACACATATATATATAGACAAAACAACTTCGCGGGCTTGGGCTTGGGCCAGTAGGCGAAGTTGTTATAACTTCGCCTATGGTGAAGTTGTTCTAACTTCGTACTTCGTTTCCGCTGATCAGAATTGCATAGCGACGGTCACAAAATGCACCAACAATATTATGCCAACAAAATAATGGATATATGACACTAGAGAGTACAAATTTTCTGTTGTGTATTAGTATTACCATTGCAGGTAACATAAAAGAATTACAAAATATAAATTTGTAAGGTGCTCAACAAATAAGAGATGATAGTAACCAATAATAATCATGTTTGACCAGTTGACTATAGCTATAAACGACTTACTGATTCAGTAAATATAGAGGCAGCAGTAAGTCCACTTAGGATCGCGCCTTCAACATTTGGACTCACACAAAAGTCCCCGCAAATAGCCAATTTCTTTTGTGCATCCCATAAGCATTTTTCATTTGTTGCTATACTTGTTACTGGAAACACACTTCCCCTGCATCAAATGATCATAACATAAGTTAACGGGTTATTTTTTTGCAGATTTGAAATTGATAATGAAGTTATAATAAGCTGGAAAATTGGACACATACCATCTATGGGCTTTCTTGAGAAATGGCGTAGAGATATCAAGTCCAGTTCTCTGAAATTCTTGAAATAGTTGTTCAGCGATTTCGGTTAATGCTGCATTTGAAGGCTTTTGAAGTCCAGCTTTAGCTATTATATTTTCTGCATATTGTTCCGTTGAATGTAATACCCACCGTTCGCTGTGACAATAATGATGTGAAAAAATGTAATTATTTAGTTATTTATTTTTTTAAAAAATGATGAAAAAATTAAAGAAGAATAAAGACCTGAAGGTTGACCGTCCTGGCTTGCTGCTTTCACAAATTGCCCACTTAAGCATTTCTGAATTTTCAAATGAGAAGTCTTTAAGTGGTATCTGAAGCAGAAATAAAAACGAACACAATATACTGAAATTAAAAACTTATGTAGTTTGGGAAGCAGATAAGCATAAATAGATATCTTACTGAAGACAGAGGCTTTTCAAATGCCAACATGAGAGCAAAACATGGTCTAACGGGAACGTCTTTGATGATGTCAGCAAGCCCCGGAACCAAACTCAGGTCTATGATTTAACAGTAAAATAACACTAGGTCATGACATGTACGTTTGGTATGTCTGTATGTGACAGTTTGAAAATGGATACATGTATAAGATGGATTAAAATTGACCTTAAAAGAATTCATGATGTTTAGCATTTTGATAATGTTACACTAATTGATTAAAACTGACTTAAAAGTCGCATAACACATATTATTATACCAAGTGGAGGTGGCTTCCCAGAAACTTGTGTAAACCTTTGAGAAAATGTGCTTTTGTCCGATGCCACCACCCCGTTAAACTGACCGAGATCATGTCCATCTTTATCTTTTAAAGACCATAAATCCTTATTCTCCAACCACTCCAAACTCCCAACCATAACACCAAATTTACTTTCAATACCTAATGAAAGATGCAAGTGAGTCTGAGTCAGCATTCGAGGTTAAAGCTCACAACTTGATTATTAAAACTTTAAAGAAAAAAACACATCACCAGGTTTTTGTGATAAAGCTCTGCATATAGAATTCATTCCTGGCATACCGACATATTTCTTGTTTAATTCTTCCTAAAATAAGCGGTTTAGATATAATTGGTTAATTGGTTTTATAACTTTGTTTATCTATTAATATCATAAAAGAAAGCACAGTGCGCGAATATATTATATAATGCTAACAAAAGCAATAAAACTTGATATGCATTGCATCTTATAGTTATCTATAATCAATCAAGAAACATGCCAACATGGAAATATAGAGCAAGTCATGTCACATGTGAGAATAATGTATTTTAATATCAAAGTTGTGAGTTTTAGATGTATGTTGACAATAGATTGTGCGCATCATTCTAACAAACAAGCATGTGGATGAAGATATAATAAAGAATAATAACAAGAATCATTCAGACATGAATGATGATGCATATGATAGTTCAATCTCACCAGCTAATACACTGATTTAAAAACTCATAACATGACTTGAAATCAATTGGTGGCCTAGTTGCAGTAATAAACTATGATTAAATAAGAAGCTAACCTTTTCCAAATTGACAAATATTTTAGTAATGAAATCAAATGATCCAAAATTCTGTGTCCACTCAGCAACAAGACCTCTTGTTTCCCAGCCTTTAATCATGTCCTCCACGTCAGCGTTGCTTGTAGAAAAACAAGGTGCCCCATGATCAAAGTACAATTCTCTCCCATCTTCAGCAATTTCTCTGCATATTATACGGGTGCGCATGAAACCAAAAAAAAACGGAACTGAAACAAAAACCCATGGTTTGGTTTTATGTACGTCTGTGCGTGAAATCGAAAAAACCGATCCGTAACGAAAAAACACCGATATAACCGAGACGAGAGAAAAACCGACGGTCAGGTTTTATGCATTCGTAAAAACCGAACTTTCGGTTCGGTTTTGCATGTAAATACAACCGAACCAAACTTATAGTTTTCATTTGTTATTTTAAATTTGTAGTAATTTATAATAATTTAATATACAGTTTAACTCAAATATTTTAGCTCAAACGTAAAATAATCAAATAAATTATTAACAAACAAAAAATTTTATGCCTAAATTCATTATTTTTGCTAACTTTTTTTTTCGGCCCAAAAATTTTAAGCCTAAATGATAAAACCGAAAAAACCGAACCCGACTAAAAACCGAAATATAAAACTCAAAAAACAAAATTTTGGTTTTGGTTCGATTTTAGCCCAAATCCGAAATTTTGGCTTTTCATTCGACTTTCGCCCAATTTCTCTTTACCCGTCATTTTCAAGCTCAAATGGCAAAACCGAAAAACCCAAAACCAAACCCAATCCGAACTCAAAAACCAAAGTTTTTGTTTTTCGTTTCGTTAGCCCAAAGCCGACCCAAACCGGACCGTGTACACCCCTAAAATTCGGTAAAAAAAATATAATTATATACAGATCAATCAAATTACATAAATTGAGATCTATGTCTAATTCTGCAAATAATTATTAACAGTACCTTCTCCGGGACATACGTCCACCGGGTCCTCTAGCGGATTCAAATATGGTAACCGAGATCCCGTTTTTGGCCAAATTGGATGCACAAACAGCTCCTGAAACTGTAAATATTATTATATAATTAGATCGGAAGAACAATTGGGTTCACGTAAATTAATAATTGAATTAAAGGATGTTTGGTAGCTATGGGATTCATGGAGTCCACGTCGATGATTGGTACCGGTCACAGGGGCCAGGTTGCTTTTTTATGATAATAATCAGTTAAAAATTACTACTTTTCCCTCTCAAAAAACCCACTTTTTTGCTTTTTATTAAAGGGTAATAATTTGTTTGTGGTTTTAAATAAGACAACGCTAACAACATACTATTTAACTTTTGTGTCACAAAATGTATACATGTATTTAGAAGGTAAATCTAGTGCTATTGGGTTTTTTAGTTTCTAGTTTGATTTAACTGCTTTGATCAGTGAACCGGTATTATGGTTGATGAATAATTTAGTGATTTTTTTTTTAAGTTTAACGTTTAGTGTGAAGTATTATGAAAATTTTATACACTTTAGTGACTTAATCAACCTAAACATTCAACTTCAATGATTGTAATGATATATTATTCTTCTAAAGTAAACGCAAGTTTGTGACAAACATTCTGAATTAAAAAGCAAACAAAAAAAAAGCCTTAGATTTACATAGAATTTTAACTATTTTTTCAACTTTCTCACTTTTAGATAACATTTAGTAAGCAACTATTAATCTTTGTCATTAGTAATAATGATATTACTAACCAACAATAACTATGCTAAAAAAAATCCTAGTACACACGCGAGCAAATTAAGAGCAGCCGTAGTATTAACTTGATTCATGTGCTTGTCAACCGCTTGATAAATAAAGGTGATTGTAAGTTTATGTGTGCCTAATATGTATATCTGGTTTATTTGGAAAACGGGAAAGATGCTAATTTTTCAACTTGCTCACGTATGAATAGTTGAATACAGTAGAAGATACTATTTTATTTTATTTGTTGTTAAATTGGATCAAAGACACAAAGAATTTTAAATTTTCTTGGTTAGATTGATGGCATTCTCAAATCTTGGCTCCCCTTTTAATATTATATTTCGATGAACTTTTGTTAGTGTCTTGTTAGTTTTTACTTTTTGTTATTCTCATCTTTTTAAAAGAAGACGATCATCAAATAGAAATCGTATGATGTAAATCTAGAATAATAATTCATAAATTAAATTAAAAAGTGCCAAATCTCTAATAGATTAGTTTGTGACACCTATAGGTTTCGAAATGCTGTTAGTGTCTATTTTTTATTTTAACACAAGTCAACATATGATATGATTTTATATATCAAAGTTCTGCTAAATGAAATTTTCATAAAGAATCTCAATTTGACTTACAAAAATATTACTTTGTTATTTGTTCTCAAAATTATGTAATACATTTTAGTTCATAATAAATAACTAGTTATATAAATGGTCCTCGATTTAGCTCATGTCACACATTTAAAGTCAAATTGATTTAAGAAATGTAAAGTAGAAGCTTATTTTTGTAATGAACAAGAAGTCTAAGTCTCAAATTTGTTACAAAATTGTTAGTTTTAGATCCCAAACTCATTACAAATTACACCACAATTCTTAAAATTTCAAAAAGTTAACAAAAAATAGTGATCGAATTGGTCACACTACTAGTTCATTGATGAGACTAGTAATAAAATAATGAACATATCATCCAACATTTATTATTTTTTATTTTTTTTCTTATATTTGCTGTAGCGAGTTCTAGCTTTAGCTTCGTAATAAACCGATGCTAATACTGATCGAATTCCCGTCATATCAACAACAAAACAAACAAATTTTAATACCACTTCGACCATATTACAACAATATTTTTCAAATTCTCTTTCGTTTGCTATAATGAACACACCGATTCCAAAAAAAAGTTTCGCCTAATATACCACGGTTGAAAAACCGCTCAAGTAATGTAAACCCACCACAAAGCACGAACCAAATCTCACAATTATACCCAAACAAATACTATTGAGAAAAAAACAAATATACTCAAATGACAATATGATATATCCATTCATTATACAGAAAAAAGCCACCGAATGAAATAGTCTCCCTCCACTCCCCATACATACCCCCCCCCCCCCCCCCCCCCCCAACACCCTCTTCCTCTGTCCAGTCTCACGGACCTGAAATCCCTTTTACTGCTCCTTCTCTTTCACGAGCATTGCCTGAACCCAAAAGTCACCCTAAAGTTCTTTCTTTCTAAGGTACCCCTTTGATCCGGTTAATTTAATACTCATTTCACCTATTTATTTCTTCAAGATCCGACCAACTAGAAGAAGACTCACCTATTTTAATATTATTATTATTATTATTATCTACATGGGTCATCACCAAGTACAAATTTTTCTTGTCATTTCAAATCATTATTATTATTACGAATTATAGAAACACCATGGAAGACATTATGATGTTTAAGCCAGTCTTGAAATGGGTTCTATCAGAAACCCATTGTTACTCTGCCATAAAGTTTGCATCTTGTTTTAAGGATACAGTTGCTGGGTCAATTGCTCGGCATTGGCCCACTGTGTGCAGAGGGTGTGAGACACTGGTTAAGATTTTGTGGTGGTTTATGGTTAGGTGGAAGGAGTGTATGGTTCGTGGATCTAGATCGCTGTGTGGGTTGGGTACTGCTGCACTGCTGGTTATTATTTGGAGTTGTTTTCTTGGGTTGACATCAATGTCTTGCCTCTTGTGTGTTGTCTTGTGTATGGTAAGTTGTAAAGATTTCACATTTGAAAAGAATTTTATGGAATCTTGCATTCTATGTGTTGTTTTAGGTATTAAAAGTTATAAAAATTTGATCTTTTTTCAAGAATTTTATGGAATCTTGTTTTCTATGTGTTGTTTTATGTATGGGAAGTTATAAAAATTTGACCTTTTTCAAGAATTTTATGGAATCTTGGCTTGGATCCCTTTGATTCATTAAGAAAGTGATTATTTTTGGGAATTAGAATCTTTATGTTGTTAACAAATTGTTTAGTTAATTTGGGTTTGATACCTAAGTTGTGATGCAAATTAGGGTTTATTGTAATGTTGTTGTCATAGTTAGGAAAAATATAGTTTGATTACGTTTCCTTTGTAAAAATTCCCACTTTTCAAGAGTTTATGAAATCTTGCTTTAAATCCTCTTTGCTCCAAGATTCATGAAGAAAGTATATCTCACACCTCATTACTTTTGGACATTTAGAATCTTATTCTGTTTACAAGCAGTTTATTTCCTTGTGGTTTGATGGCTAAGTTGTGATGTAAGTTCTAGTAGATAGAATATACATTAAGGTTTATTGGCATACCGTTACCAGAATTAGGCGATATATGATTTGATTAGGTTTACTTTGTAAAAAATCCACCTTTTCAAGAATTTATAAATTCTTGTCTTGCATCCCTTTTGATTCCAAGATTCATCAAGAAAGTATGTTTGACCTGTTTATTTTTGGAAATTTAGAATCTCTATTCTATTTAGTTTCATGCAATTAACAATCTAATTAAACTTTTTAGGGTGCTGCTGCCTGTGCTATCCATTATTTGGGCCATACTCCTGGTGTATTTATAGTAGGGTTAATTGCAATATTGGTCCTGTGGATGTATGGTAACTTTTGGATCACTGGCACATTATTTATTGTTGGAGGTAAGTACTGTTTCATTGCGTGTTAAAAGCTTGAAATTGATCTGATATTTCTGATTATTGTGTAATTGAAACTTTATTCTTGTTGCAGGCTACTTGTTTTCCAGAAGACATGCAAGGTTGGTGGTTTTAGTTGCAACCTTATATGCTCTACATTATGTAAAAGTTCAAGTCGGATGGTCGGGATGTTTGGTGTCGATTAATCTTGCTTTCATATCGAACGATGCGTTAAACCGCATCCTCGAGTGGTGTGACAATTTGAGTGAAAAAACACAATTTGAAGAGCCGAATTTTCCCGATGCGTTTGTTGAAGATGAGTTCAGACCCGAGAGTGAGTTCTTTGCTCCTAATGACGAACCCGAGAAGGTGGAAACTACTACTGATGAAACAGAGGAAGTGAAACCGACTGTTGAACCCGAAAAGGTCGAATCTTGTGAATCATTAAACAAAAAACAAGATCCTACACCGGTTGTTGTTGACAAACCCAACAAACCGAAGGAGCCGGCTCCGGTGGCTGTGGTGAAAAGCGATGTGAACGCTGTTAATGAGATGAAAAGAATTATTGCGTGTGTGGATCATTATGAAGCTTTAGGTTTATCGCGGTATAAGAAAATTGATGCTGTTTTGTTGAAGAAAGAATATAGAAAAAAGGTAGAATTTTTTGTTTTTGTTTTTGTTTCATGATTATTTTATAAAGTTTGTTATGTCTTACGCGCCCGTTTCTTTCAGGCCATGCTTGTGCACCCTGATAAAAATATGGGGAGCCCGCTCGCAAGTGAATCTTTTAAAAAGGTTCAGTGTGCATATGAGGTAACCTTCATCTTGTTTCTTCCACTAGTTGTTAAGTAACTTTTTTTTAATATTTATTTATGACTAATTTATTATTTTTAACAAATTTTCAGGTTCTTTCTGATTCTTTAAAGAAAAGAGACTATGATGAACAATTGAGAAAGAAAGAATCGAGAACACTGTCTCACAAGTCTCCTAGTACTTCCAATCAGGTATACACAAAACCATAAAACATATATGAACCGTCAAAATGATATAATTATATGTCGATTACAAATTTACATTTGTCGTGTGGCTTTATGCAGGAGAATCCTGATTATTGTTCTGTGGAATCGAGACGAATACAATGCACAAAATGTGGACATTCACATATATGGATATGTACAAGTAGGATAAAGTCTAAGGCAAGATGGTGTCAGGTGAGAATTTTCATTTCAAATTCAAAAAAAAGGAATTTAATTCAGTTAATGCAAAATATTAAATTAACAAAACTTAATTCGTTTCAGGATTGCTGTCAATATCATCAAGCCAAAGATGGTGACGGGTGGGTGGAGTACAAAGGCTCCCTCAGCTTTGATCGTCCTAACAAGGTTTGTACCTTTTCAAGAATTGAAATCTTGTCATTTAAATCAATTTGTTTTGTACTTTTGTTTATATGTTTTGGTGATTTAGATGGAAATACCGCGTGCATTTGTTTGTGCCGAGAGCAAGATATTCGATGTTTCAGAATGGGCCATTTGCCAGGTTGGTGCAATCAAAATGTTTTGGTTAATATAATATTTCAAGACTATGTATACACGTTAATATGTAATATTAATATTTGAAATGGTATAGGGAATGGGTTGTAGGCCGAACACGCACCGGCCCACGTTTCATGTAAACATGGTTGGGCTGGAGAAACCGGAGAGATCAAACTCAAGCCGGTATCCATGGAATTTGGATGCTAAAATGGCAGATGAAGATGAGGAGTTTGAGTTATGGCTTAAACAAGCACTTGCTTCGGGTTTATTTAGTGAGACCTCAAAACGTAGAAAAAGTTGGGGACCGTTTAAATTACCTCAGAAGAAAGGAACGAAACATCGGATGTCTCAGTGATGATGAATGAGAATTATGGAGTTGTAAATAATGTTGTGTATTAGATTGATCATGAATGTATGTTAATAATGAATTGAAGGTGTCTGTGTCATGGTACAGTGAACATCACAACTCTAGCTCCAATTTAAATGGACACTTAATGCTCTCGGATATTAATATTCCAGTTTTGGTCCCCTTAACTAATCTCATAAATGCTTTATTCATTCTTTTTTATAGTTATAAATATTTTTGTTTGAGCTTAGAATCAGAAGCATAGTTTCAAAAGATTATGTTGATTTTGTGCAATTTTATTGCCTACAAAACAATACAAGTTTATGGATTTTTAAGATAAAACAATTCATGCGTACTTTTAGAAATGTAATTAACTTTGTGATATATGAGTTGGGTTTCATATGAGCCGAGTCAAAATTAAGTTCGTGTGAGCTTGACTTTAGCTCGTTTAGCTTTGAACTCAGCTCAATGGAGCTTGACTCTTTAACGGTGTGTGAGTGTGAGCTATTTTTAGAGCTCGAGCTTGGCTTGGGCCCATTTCATTTATTACTCATTGTTTGTTTAATTATTTAATTTATATAACTAGTAAACTACATAAATATATATGTAACTAGAATTTCATATATAACATATATCTAATATTATTCTTTTCTCTCGTTATTGTAAATATTTTTATGACTATACATTTACTAATCATTATATATACTATATTTTAAAAAAGGTCCAAATTGGTCGGCACAACCCCATCTTCACCATTGCCTCTACCTCTATTGTGAGCCACCTCCGTCACCAGTCATCACATTTAGCCAATATAAAAACAATACTGAATCCATTTTAATTTTAAAAAAAAGGATAAAAAAAAAAGAAAAACGAAAATCTAAACAACACTTTTCAACCCAATTTTCATCTTATTGAGAACCTTTTTTTAACTTAAATTTAGTTGACTTGACTTGACTCTGATATTGTGGATTTGGTTAAAAGATTGTTGGATTATACGTATTATAATTTATAACATACATGGTGCTGGCTTTATAATTTTGACTTTATGGGTCTATATTTTATGTTTCTACTTTTGATCTAAAAGAATTGTTATATTATAGTGTGCACATAAATCATAATCACGTGTTATTAAATTTTAAGTCAATTGCTCAAATGGGCCCACTCAAGTATGGACCACTTCTTTTCAAAAGAACTTGGGCCTCTTTTTAGGGTTAAAAGTAAGTTCATCGTATGGGCTCGATCACTAGGCTCTGAGTGAAAAATAAACGTAAAGGAATCAACATGGTTTGTATTTTGTAACTTTGTATCAATCAGTCGCACGCTTTTGTCTTAAGTTCAATAATTGGACAGCTACTTATAATTATCATTTTATTTTATTTTATTTTAAATGTGTTAGACTAGTTACAAACATCTACTTATTCTAATAAAAGAAAAATAACTGTGACACGTGTCAGTTTGTGGTTAAACCTCACAACATTTTTCCCTCCAAAACCAAGATTTTAATTAACCATAATATATATCATATATACTTTCCTTTTACATTATATTTATATTATATGTATACATTTTCATAAAAAAAATATTAGTAACATATTATTTTACTATATATTCCAAAATACTTGGTGAAATCCAAAAATTAACAACAAACCATGTTTGGTAAACATAGAAAAAATATAATTTCAGATGTTATCATAACATATTATACTATGTATACTATTGAAGATTATAAGGAAAAACAATACACGAATATGCTTTCATGTTACAAAGCAATTTTTTTATCATTAAATTATAAATCTATGCTTAATTTTATCAATTTTTTTAAAATCAATCCATTTATTATTATTGTTATGTCATATAAATTTATAAACTATACATATATGCTTTGAATCTATCAATGTATTTTTTCAGTTAATTTAGTAAACTATATATTTTTTTGTTTATTTCGTAAATATATACCAATCACTTTTATATATAACAAAGTTTATCATATTTAATTTATTGATTTTTTTATGAAGGATTGTTTCGGATTTTGTGAAACTTAAATTTGATTTATACAGGTAAAAGTTGGTAAATATATTGTTTGGTACAAGTTAAACACATTTGTGTCAAAAAATTTTGCGGGTCAAAAATGAGAAATCTGATTATTTTTGAAAGTTTAAAAATACAAATAGATTTATCGTCAAATTTGTTACGGGTTCAAAATGTTGACTTGAAAATGTCAAACGATTGAAAGTTAGAATTTTAAACATGATTTGAGTTTCAAATTTATTTTTAAATACATTTTTGGAAATAATCAAAAGGTTCGAGAATTGGGAAATTGATTATTTTTCCCTCGACTATTAAAATTTAAGAAAAGATAGTGAGCACTTCATTCATGTCACCCCCATGCATATCAATGCTTTTGACTTTTATCAAATTTGAAACATTTGTGTCAGCATTATCTTTCTCTTCAATGGTGATCAGAATATTGCATGGGAATCATGTCATGCAAAACTATGCTCAAATAAAGCAAAATATTCACAAAATTGAATGAGTTAACATGTTATTTTTTATATTTTCATTATGGCAAAATTGAGAAATCCATTGAAACTTATCAAAATCTTTTTCATTGTGTAACTCAGAAAAACATAGTTCTTGAAGAACATTCATCATTATAATTTAATGTTTTCATTTCCTTTAATGGTTGTAAATTGATAAATATATCAATAAATGTAATGCTCCTTCAGTATTTAGGCCGGGTGGTCATAATTACTATTGTATGTGAAGTATTTTTCTTGAATTCTTTTAGTTATACATATATGATACTGACAATGAAAGTTTCAATAAAAAGAGCGTTCTCAGGTATGTTTTTCCACGTGCATTTTTTATTAAGTTCATTTAAAAAATCATTTTGTGATATAAATAAAATTATATGTGTACACATAGTATAGATACAAACATAGATGTAATGTATGTTTTATAGACGTTATGTAATTATTTGTTTTACATGTAATTTTATAATTTGGATAACCCGTGTGCTAACGGGCTCTAAATCTAGTAAAGTTATAAAGATACTTTGTTCCCATTTAGGTAATGAAATATACCGAAACTGACTCGTATCGAATCTAGAAAAGCTATAAAAGTTGAAAACTGGTAATGGTGCTGATGTTGTTCGAGCAGTTTCGGTTCGGTAAAATACTGGTCTTACATGATCTCAAAACTTATTTACAATGGGTTGATTACGCAAAAGTATCCTCCATAAAAGAAATTCTTGATATTCCCAATAGGATATCGACATGTATTTTACATCAACCAAAAAGCATAAATTGCATATTGATCCGGTTCTGATAATACTAATACATGTACAAATGATGCTCGGCCGCGATCGGGATGGATTGTTATGGTATTGGTACGATATCAACACTCAGTATACTTTACGATACTAAAAAGAATACTTCATTTTAATATCTTTCCTTTTTTAATAAAACTTATACTGGAAAGTTAAAAATAATTGCTACCGCTTGTTTAGTTTTTGGAAAAAATTTGACAAACGCAAGATATTAGTATTTATACTATTATGATCACGAGTGTTACCGATTTCAAAGTATTATGCAACCTACATAACTTTTAAAAAGGCGGGAAATATACACGCAGTTTGCACAAGCCACTATAAAACATCCGAGTAATTAACTTTAATAGTTAAAAGTAAACTAACGAGAATTGAAATTAAAATTTATTGTTAAGACAAATTTTCTGTGTTCTTAAAAGAAACTCCCCCAATTATATTCAACTGAAGTATGTGGCACTCATAGTAATCATCCGATTAAACTTATCGAGGCTTCTAGAAATTCTTGTCACAAAGGCCGTTTCATTGTCGTTATATATACATGTCTTTTTTGACCTTTTACATGGTCACAAAACCCTTAAATAGACACCTTTATGTAGAGTTATGATGATTCGTACGTTTGTGAACATCAGCTGAAAGGCCACTACGCTTTGATACATCTACTTTTGACGATTTCAGGTTGCGACGATCAATCATTGTGGCCAATCTTAAATGATGTGTTTCATGAAACAAGTCAATCTATTACGAATGGATAATGTGTTTATCTTTTGTTTTGCTTACGACGACTCAACCAAAAAAATCCACCTTCAAATACCACAAAGTACGCTGTCAAATATTGTTATAACTGTTATTCGTCCCAACAATCCTTCAAGGATATAACACATTAGAAATTATAAAACATCTATATAACATTTATAAAACTTAACTCAGTAAAAAAACATTAATACAACTTATATCCATATAAACATAAGAGTTAAATGATACTTTGGTCAAACTAAAATAAACAGGTTGATCGTACTTACTGACTGTGCTAGTTTTTTCTAGGCCGGTCTCAGTTGTATCAGGAGGCTACGCGAAAATCAATAAGAAATAGTACATAAAATATACAATGGTGTAGATTCAAACACACAGATTGCCGGTAACGTGTAGTCGATTAATTGTGATAAACAACTTTATTGTTCATTCAAAATGTATTATTACGTTATTTAAATATCTGATACAAAGTTGCAAATGTAACACGTAAAATGATAAGATATATTTCTTTACCGGTGTCAACTGTCAAGTTACGTGATGGTAATGTTTTTATCTGCAATGCAATTGTCATTTTTTCATGGCAGATGAAATTGGGCCCGGCTAATTCTTTGTATTGGGCTTTATATATGATCTATAAAATCACATCATGAAAAATGAAAAGAACTTTGGTTACATTGTATATGAAAAAAACAAATAATCAGCAACTTTTAGGGTTTCCTATGCTTTTTTTCAATGACAATGAAAGTCCGGACACCCGGGTACACGTGCATTACATCCATGGGTAAACGACCACTCATGCCCGTGTTCACATATAGCCTAGTGACCCAGCCCACCACAATTTCAGGGGAAACCCACTACACAAAGGCCCACTATCGTAAATTCGTTGCTCGCGTACAACATTTTGTCACGAAAAGACTCAAACCAAGGACATTTTCTGGAGAAAATCACTGATGTATCGCTATAACATTGCTCTTTGTTTTAGGGTTTCATATGTTTTTTTTTTTCGAACAACAAACTTTATTAAAAACAAACAGCCTACCAACCCACTAACAAGCAACCAGCGGGCAAGACAAAACACCACACGAAAAAGACGCCATTACAAATCAAATCTCCTCCATTTCTCTCAGTCTAGAGCCACACTATTCGACCTTTATTTAATCCAAATGAACGCCATAAACTTCATTTCACCAATTATTTTTTCTGCCCTTATAGGGACATCCGAGAAAACGAACCTGTTACGGGCCTGGGATGTGTTTATGGACATTAAACAGGTCGATGTGTTTAGGGTTTCATATGTACTTGTGGGGAAATAAACATTGATTAAAATTAGAATTATGAAATGTCACAATCTTATTAGCAGTTGGCTTCTTTTTGGTACTGACAACTTGAAGCCGCACAAGAAACCACTGCCACCATCATGAAGTGAAAAGAAACATTAAAAGGACACAATGTTCCAATTAATTATCCAACTATTTAACATGTAAAATAAATACAAATAAAACAAGGACGAGAGGGAGATTCTATTAAAATGGTGGAATTTGGAAACGAACATGTGTGTCTGTTTGTCTGTCACATCAAGAAAGGCAGAAAAATGCAAGAACCAAAGCAGCTTTTTAATGCTTGCACTCCAAATGATAAATCATTCATATATGATATATACGATCGAAGAGAAAAGAAAAGAAAAGGACATTCCATCGTCCTCTTTACCGTATTCTTCTACACGGGTGGATGGATGGACGGATTTAACTTTTAAGCATAACACCTATTTATTGTGTGAACACGTATAAAGAACGAAATAATGAATTACATATATGTAAATTAACTCTTTTGTTCGTCACAGTGACATTAAGCATTCTCTTCTTGATTCGATAATGTCTTTGTCATTTTTACGGGTTACTAGTCGGATTAGTAAATTTATTATCAGGTGGACTAAGTGGTCAGAAAATCCACTTCTTAATATGTAATTGTGATGTGTCTTTCCCCGGGTTAGTTATTGGTTAATCAGGATTGAGATTTTATATTAAGTTTGCCTTTCAAAGAAAAAATACATTTAGCTAACTGAGCTACATTTATGCATATATGTTAGCGCGTCTTCATTTTCTTGTTAACAAGTTGATATATATATGAACCGCCGAGTTATACTTATATACACGCATTAAGAGGTAGGTCCCAGCAGAGCCCAGTTGGTCCCGCAAGACTCACCTTGAACAGGGACGTCTGCGCAAAGGCCATCTGCTTCCGCAGGACCCACCATGCTCAGAGAACCTTACGCGCAGTACGCAAGCTGTACACGCAGGGAAAGCCTCCCAATGGTGAAGTACCCCGCCTGTTCCCGCAGTTGCGGATACAAGCCATCAGGGAAGGCTACCCGCAGACAGCAGAGCTACACGCACAAGACAATAGATACTTCAGTAGTCACATGAATGAATGAGCAAGACGGGAACAATCCCGCCAAAATGAGCCAGTCCGTATGATTCTGAAAGATCTTCTGTACTATACCTACCAAGGTATGGATAGGACAGACAATCTGACCAGAACAGCCCATGAGCCAATCACAGGGTGACAGCTCACCGACAACAGTACGAGGAGGAGCACCCTCTAGTACTGTTTGTCACTATTAGCCGCTGCCTACTCACCAACCCTTACTGCAGGGCATGCGCAGCCTACAGTTGGTGAAATAGTGTTACTGTTGGCCGTAACCTATTCACCAACCAGCATGGCCTGCGTATAATCCACAGTAGGTAGGACGTGCATAATCTACAGTTGGAGGAATAGTGCAGCCGACATAGTTACTGTTGGCCGTAACCTATCCACCAACCAGTATGGCCTGTGCATAGTCCACTGTTGGTAGAACAGGAATACTATTCGGCCGGCTATACCTTCTAACCTACCTTCGGCTATAAATACTCCAACATCTTGGAATGGTAAGATCATCTGCTACCCAGTTATCTAGCAATCTCTTAATATACACTTATATTCAGAGCAACCTAGTCTGATTCTCACGCCGGAGGGTGGTCACAAGGAGGAACCCCCCCCCTTCTCAGTGACGAGCTTACGGTGTTTGTTTTGCAGGTCTCCTGAAGAACAGCCTTCTCAGTTAGATCTCATCCGTGGGAAACATTACTTAACCCCCAGATTATCTATAATCTGTAGATTATCTATAATCTGTCCAGGGTTCACTTAGTGTTTCTTCATTGGCGCCATCCGTGCATAAAAGCTAGAACTATTTTAGTTTTTTCACAATTTCTGAAGAAATGGTTAACGTTACTCCGGTCCAAAGGCCAGTAACCGACCAAGAAACCCCGGTAACAACCCCAGCAACTGGGGGGAACACCGGCGGTTATACAATCCTTACGAACACTACTCCGACCACCAAGGCCGGAGCAAGTGCAGTAAATATTCCACTGGGGTTCACCGACACCCAGTTGGAAAAACGAACAAGGGCCCCTCGCCAAACACTAGATCAAGTGAAGGCGTGGGCCGAAGCACGGCAAAGAGAATTCCAAGCCGAATTGGATGAACGCTTGCGTTCAGCTCAACAGGCTGACGAATTCGGCAGTACTCGCCAACACCTCAATATGAGCAGTGACTGCGAGTACTCAGACGAGTTGGAGTCCGATACCGACGCGAACACTCGCCATAAGGCGAAAGGGAAGCGTAAGGAAACGGACGTCCAACCAAAAAGGAATTTTGGGGAAGCTTTTCAACCAATCGCGGAGAGAAACCCGCGTGACTTCTCCAAAACCTTTAGACCAACTGCTACAAATGCAGGAAAATCAAAATTCGCAAGGGACATTGCGGAAGCAATCGCCCCGAGAAGTGCCAAACAGATGTCCAACATTGGCACTTATGATGGTCTATCCGACCCAGACGACCATTTGAACAGGTTCATTGCGGGGGCTACCGTCAGCAACTGGACGGAACCCACGTGGTGCTACATGTTCCAGATGACTCTGGTCGGAGCGGCCAGGGCATGGTTCGATCGTTTACCGATCCACCACATATACGACTGGGCGGACTTTCAGAACAAGTTCAGCCAGCACTTTAGCCAACAGAGGAAATACACTGAAGAGCAGTGGACGATCCTCAACTGCGTGAGAGAGGAGGATGAATCTTTACTAGACTTCATCACCCGCTTCAACTCCAAGAAACTGAGTCTGGGCAACGTAAGTGAAGATCTCGTTCGCGCCGCTTTCATCCAGGGCGCCGAGTACCCAGAGCTTATCCGCACATTAACGGGTAAGGACGGCATGCCATCCACATGGGATGCCATCATGACGGCAGCCAAGCGCTTTGCCGAGACAGAGAAGCAGCTGGGAAGAGATCTTCCCCAGAGTACTCACCTCTACACGCAGAGGACAAGGGAGAACAACGTTAGGATCGCCCGGCAGAAAAAAAAGAGGCGGCTAGGTATTTGGCAGTCAAGGGTAAACTTTGACACCTCATCCAGCTCTCGCCCTCTTGTTGGCGGAAGGGACAACACACACCCTTCAAACCGAAAACACCGGTGGACGCCACTCACCAAGAGCGTCACGGAGATATTTGCCACGGAAAAATTGCCATGGCCAAAAGCCCCATTGATCCGGCAGAAACCTAATGCGGATCAAAGCAAATCCTGTGATTTCCACGGGACAAAGGGTCATGGTACTGACGAGTGCACATCCCTGAAGGATATTGTTGAGACATTTGTGAAGGATGGAAGACTTGCACATCTCGTGGCATCAATCAGGAAGGGAGGAAGAAATGACAACCGGTACAGAGGTAACGGACGAAAGCCCGTCGACATCAGCATCAACATGGTCCATGGCAAAGTCGCAGGAAGAAAAAGACGAGCGACAGAACCATGCGCGTGGAAGGAAGCTGAAGTGCGCTTCCCGCGAGTGCCAGGAGGCCCCAGCAAAGAAGGCCCCATCGTCATCAAAAGCCAGCTGGGGCATTACATCACTTCCCGCACTCTTGTTGACAACGGCGCTTCGTCAACAGTGATGTACAGGCAGTTCTTTGACAAGCTGGATGATGAAGACAAAGAACGCCTGGAAACGGTCTACGCTTCAATGGAAGGGTTTGACGGCAGTACAGAAACCCCCCTGGGTATCCTATCTTTCTCCGTCACTCTTACAGATGGAAAACACTCCCGCACAGAGGATGTGGACTTCGTCGTGATGAGAAAGCCACACCACACATACGACATCCTCTTCGGGAGAGACGGGATGGCAAGATTCAACGCCGTGGTATCTTCAGTCCACGGCATGATGGGATGGCCAACAGCTGAGGGTGTGGCGATGATCACTGGCATTCCCCAGGTATGCATCGCATCTGTCTTATCTAAACCCAAACCAAAGATGGCTAAACCAACCATCACCGAACCGGAAAAATGGGCCTTCAATGGCAAATACCCCGACCAGGCCGTTACCATTGGACCAACAATTGTTGATCCCACCCGCACCTTACTCAAACGCCTACTGCAGAAAAACGCTGACATCTTTGCGTGGACACCAGCTGATATGACTGGTGTACCCCGAAGTAAGGCGGAGCATAAGCTCAAGTGCGATCAGGCTGTTACGCCAGTCGTACAAAAGCGCAGAGTAATGGGGCCTGAACAAACTAACGCGTGTAGAACCCAAGTCAAGGAACTCCTTGACGCAGGCATCATACGCGTTAGTAGATATCAAACATGGGTTGCAAATCCCGTAATGGTACCGAAGAATGACAAACAACGGCGCATGTGCATAGATTTCAAAGATTTGAACAAAGCATGCCCCAAAGATTGTTATCCGTTACCAGAAATTGATCTTAAGGTGGATTCGTTGGCACCATTTCGCCTTAAATGCTTCTTGGATGCGTATAAGGGGTACCATCAAATCCACATGGCCGTAGATGACCAGGACAAAACCACGTTTCGGACGCCCGATGGTACATTTTGTTATAAAATGATGCCCTTCGGACTTAAGAATGCAGGGTCCACGTACCAACGCCTGATGGACAAAGAGTTTCATGCCCAAATCGGGAGAAACTTGGAAGTCTATATGGATGATTTGGTCATCAAAAGCCCCGAGCCAGAAGCGATGTTGAAAGACATTGAAGAAACTTTCAACACGCTCAGAAAGATAAACATGAAGCTCAACCCGAGCAAGTGTTCATTTGGGATGGAAGAAGGGAAGTTCTTGGGAGTCATCGTTACTAAAGATGGCTTCAGAGCGAACCCTGAAAAGGTCGAAGCCATTGTTAAAATGGAATCACCTACCACCATCAAACAGGCTCAGACACTGAATGGACGACTAGTCGCACTTAATCGCTTTTTGGCAAACCATGCAGATAAGTCGTTTCCTTTCGTGTCAACATTAAGAAACTGCTTAAAGAAAACGCACTTCCGCTGGACACCAGAAGCGGAAGCAGCTTTTCAGGAGATTCGGTCACGCCTGATCGAACTCCCAACACTTACAGCACCACAAGCGGGGAGAGGAGTTAATCCTATACCTTTCCGCAACAGATAGAGCAACCGGGGGCAGTACTGCTAACAGAACGAAAAGGCATCCAGATGCCAATCTATTATGTTAGCCGTGTACTAACAGACGTAGAAACCCGGTACTCTACCCTCGAAAAATTAGTCTTGGCACTTATACACGCTTCACGCAGGTTAAGACGATATTTCCAGTGCCACCCAATCACCATTCTCACCAACTTCAAACTCTCAAACGTTCTAGGCAAACCCGAATTATCGGGACGTCTAGCCAAATGGGCAATTGAATTGGGAGAATATGCAATTAAGTACAAGCCAAGACCAGCCATAAAAGGCCAGGTCCTGGCCGATTTTATTGCAGAAGTCCCCGCTACGCGGGAGAAAGAGTGCCAGGGGGAGGCTCAACCCTCCCCAGCACAGGACATCAACGATATCTGGCGACTCTATACTGATGGAGCAGCCAACAACGAGGGTTCAGGCGCAGGGTTAAAATTAACCAACCCAGCGGGCCAAGAATATACTTACGCTATTCGGTTGGATTTCCCAAGTACGAATAACGAAGCCGAATACGAAGCATTCTTGGCCGGATTGAGAATTGCGCGTAAAATGGGAGTGAAAAACTTGGAAGCCCACGTGGATTCCATGCTGGTGGCCAACCAAATAAATGGGACGTACACGGCTGTGAACGACATAATGGCCCTGTACCTCGCCCAGGCAAAAACCCTTATGCGTGATTTTAATGATTGTAAAGTCATACACGTTAAGCGCAGCGAAAACAAATCTGCGGATGCGTTAAGCAAGCTTGCATCACTGGCCTTCACCCACTTGGGAAAGGATATCCGCATTGAACTCCTCGAAGCACCATCAGTCCCGCACAAGGAAATTTGTGTCATCCAAACCTGTACAGAAACATGGATGACACCAATAATAAATTACCTTGCAGCAGGAACACTACCAGAATCAAAAACACAGGCAAGAAAACTACGATGTAAAGCACTAAATTATCAACTCATCAATGACAACCTTTACAGACGTAACTTTCTTGGCCCACTTTTAAGATGCGTGGACAACCAAGATGCTGACTACCTCTTAAGGGAAGTACACGAGGGCATCTGTGGAGTTCACGCAGGTCCCCGCGCTGTTGTGGCTAAGCTGAACAATGCGGGATACTTTTGGCCGGGGATGCATATGGATGCACTGGCATACACTAGAAAATGCAGGTCTTGCCAGCTTTACGCACCCAACACGCATCGCCCGAAGAACGAACTTGTTCCAGTCACTTCTTCGTGGCCATTTCAGAAGTGGGCCATCGATGTGACAGGCCCATTTCCCACAGCAGCAGGAAATGTTCAGTTCCTAGTGGTAGCCATCGATTACTTCACCAAGTGGATAGAAGCAAAACCTTTAGCCCAAACAACCGCAAAACATATTAAAAAATTTATTTGTGAATTTATTATCTGTCGTTTTGGACTTCCACAGAATCTGGTGAGCGATAACGGCACCAACTTTGCTGACAAGAAGCTACAGCAGTGGCTGAAAGAACTTCAAATCACCCACACCTTTACCTCAGTGGCACACCCGCAAGGTAATGGTGAGGTGGAAAGAGCAAACAAGAGCATCGTCGATGGCATAAAGAAAAGACTCTTGAAACACAGATCCGGCTGGGTGGACGAGCTCCCGCACGTCCTTTGGGCAAACAGAACGTTGAAAAAGGCCAGTACGGGGGAAACCCCGTTCAGTCTCACTTATGGCACTGAAGCCATGATCCCAGTCGAAATTGGTTTACCCTCACCAAAGGTATTGATCCAGCCAGAGGACAATGATGCGGAAAGACGGTTAGACCTTATGCTAACCGAGGAACGCAGAGACTTAGCCGCAGTGCGTGAAGAAAATTACAAACGACAAATGCAAAAGTACTACAACACGCGGGTAAAACTCTGCAACTTCAATGAAGGAGACTACATACTGTGTAACAACGAGGCTTCAAACCAAGAACGCCCAGGAAAGCTGGCCCCAGTCTGGGAAGGGCCATACATTATCAAAGAAGTCCTGGGAAAAGGCGCATACCGGCTTGAAAGGCTCGATGGCACTCCTATCCCAAGAACATGGAATGGAGCTCAATTACGCAAATGTTATATGTAGATCAATTCCAAACTTGTAAAGAAAAGGCCTAGAGCCACTTCTAATGGAAATGATTCTCCTTACACAATGTATTGATAGCCTAACCTTTAACTTATGAACTTCCCATGTGCCGGTATTCACCGCACCAATGCGTGAAGAAGTAAGTAATTGCGTGTGGAAGGCGGCAAAACCCGCATAAACACAACGCTAAAAATGTTAAAAAGTTCTAAGGAAAACCTACACGCAGGTCAGATGTAAGTAAAGTTTAGCCATCCTTGTAAGTGCAAGTGACGGTCTTACCCGCACAATCACAAACAAGGAAGCAAAACTTCAACCTATCATCTACCACGTTCAAAGGTTAACTTATTCTGAACACTTAGAAAATTTCAAGGAAAAGATAAGGAAAACCTACACGCAGGTCAGATGTAAGTAAAGTTTAGCCATCCTTGTAAGTGCAAGTGACGGTCTTACCCGCACAATCACAAACAAGGAAGCAAAACTTCAACCTATCATCTACCACGTTCAAAGGTTAACTTATTCTGAACACTTAGAAAATTTCAAGGAAAAGATAAGGAAAACTTCCACGCAGGATAAATGTAAGTTTAGCCATCCTACTAAGTGCAAGTGACGGTCCCACCCGCACAATCATGAAAGAGGAAGCAAAAATAAACTTATAATTTACCATGTCAAAAAGTTAACTTATCTAAGTACTAAAGAAATTACTAAGTGTAAACATGCGTAAAATAAACAAAGAAAAGGACATTCTTTATTTCATCAACTTGAATATTACAAACATTGCTGGGTATATACCCGCATACAAAAGAAGTACAAGAGCAAATATCTACGCTAGTGGCGGAAAGGGATCTTTTGGATCATGCTTCAGGACCACTCCCACTTGGACCCGCACCATCAGCAGAGGGTGACGGTTCAAGGAAAGCTCTAAGGACAGCAAGCCCATCATCAGCAGCAGCAATTTCATTTACCTTCTCCACCACCGGATCCGGGAAGGCAGCATACTGGTTCACTGCTTGGTCATAAATAGTTTCGGTATCCGCGCTATACAAAGGGAAGTTGGAAGGCGGGACGCCTTTCTCAGCAAACCCTAGACCAAGCAGGAAGCCGGTCCGTTCCCCATCCTCATGAGAAGCGTTGAGGGCTGCGCTCATAGCATCGTCGTAAGATGTCTCTGAAAAGACCCGATGCACAACCTACAAAAAATGTACAAGTATAAGAACTTCTATTCTACAAAGGAAAGCGTGACGACATAAAGCTAAAATACCTGAGGCAACGCTTCTCGAAGAAGCCATTCCTTGGCAACCAGAGCTTGGGTGCAGGCGCGTTCAGCTTCGTTCTTATTAAGGTTGGCGAGAAGCACATCCTTTGCAGCGGCCTCTTCAACGCCCTTAAGCTTCCGCTCGGTGTGCGCAAGCACACCCCTCTGGTCCAGGATCTCTTGAAGCTTCTTCGCATCCTCCATAGCCAAGGCATCATGAGCCTGTTGAAGAGCCTCTAACTTAGCTTTAAGTTCTTCATTCTCCAGGCGGAGAGGCTCAGCAACAGCTTCAGCCTTGGTGGCCCTCTCGGTCGCGTTCCTCGCAGTCTCCTTAGCTAGCCGAAGCTGTTCGTTAACAGCTTGGGCAGCCTTGGAGCGGGCCTCGAGTCGCGCTTGAACCTCAACCTCGAGGGCCTTGAAGGCCTTCTCCTTCTCCGCAGATACTGCGGTCAGTTTTTGATTCTCCTCCCGGAGAGCACGCGCCTGAGATACTTCTTTAACGCGAGCTGCTTTCAACTTGTCGTTTTCACGACAAAGCAGCTCGACGCGTGCCTGCATCCAGGCCAGGAGAACCCGAAGCTCGTTGGTTAGCCTACCCTCCTGGTAGCTAACCATGGCTTCCCCCAACGCACCATGGGGAGCAGTGTGGCGAGCCCAGTCCACGCACTCCACAGGTGTGCGAAGGGTTGTTCCTCGGCGTATGTTCCATCTTGGAACATACACTTCATTGGAATCCGACACTGCAAAAGAAACAAGCAGTTAGGAAAAGATGATAAAAATTACATAAAAGGACAAAAGAGCCCTACGCACCTGTAGGGTCGATCACAGGCCGATAGCCACCGAACCCATCACCTGAACCTAAGGGAAATCCATCCAAAAGGTCAGGCAGATGGGAAGGTAACAAATATCGGCGAGAAGCCCCGCGCGTACCTGAAGGTCCAGCCGTCGAGGCCGATGGCGGAGGCGGCATGGTTTCCGCCGCAGTCGATGGCGGAGGCATGGTGTCCGCCGCGGACGCCGCCGAAGAGTCAGCAGCAACAGTAACCGCAGGCTCGGTGAACGATGCTGTAAAAATTGCACTCACCGCCGGCGGTGACGTCATCTCGGCTGGAACAGTTGGCTCAAAGGATTGAGCAACTGGACCAGCGGAAGCAGGCGAAGGTGCCTGGGTCGACGCCTCAGGTAGGCTGACCGAGCCTACCGTCATTGGCGGAGAAGTACTCCCCTGCGCTCCACCCTGGAATGCGTCAACATCCACGCCTGCACAAGAAGATAAGTGTTAATAAATTTATGAAGTGATAAATCTACAAAAAGAATGTTTGTACTTACGGGTTTTCTTGAGCCTGAACGTACGGAGGGGCGGGGACAAGCCCGATGGGGCCGGTCTCTTGATGCCGGTCACCGTCGTCGTCGGTTCTCCGGAGGTAACAGTCGTAGCCTCCGGAACAGTGGTCTTCTCACCACCGGGGTTCCCCGCCACCTCTTCATTATCTGACTCGGTGTCAGATAGAAGCACTGGATCAGCTGTGGAGGCCACCTTCTCCTTCCCTTTCCCGCCGGCAGCCTTCCTCTTCCGCACTAGCGGAGGACCATCTGCGGATTCCTCAGAAGAAGAAAGGACGTAAGGAATTCCAGCAGCGGGTACAGCATTGAGGGGTTGAGGATAGAATATCGCCTTACCTGGCCGCCGGTGGCTCAGGATCTCTTGGCCCGGCGGGTAGACCTCCACAAACCGATCCGCCATTTGTTCCAGGATGGGCAACTCGTTCTCGTCTAGAGCACGAGTACCCATCCGCGCGGGACCGTCAGCTTCCCGCGGGTACAAGAGCGACTCCAAGTTGTTCCCCTCTGAAAGAAAATAAACTGTTAGAAGATAAACTCGTATAAGCAAAGAGAAACGGAGCATACCGTAAGGGATAGAGTTCGAACCGTATTCGAGGACGATTGGAACCTTTTGCGCGTCAGCCTCTTTCCACACTCGGCTCATCCCCAACATCACCATCCCGGACTCCGGAAACCGGAAAACCGGAGATTGGACCAGGGATATCTTTGCAAACCATTCCGCCTCCTGGTAGTTTGTGGCGTGGTGGCTCGGAATGGCTTGGCCATTTTTAAACTTCATGGCAATGGGGACGGCGCGAGCAGAAATGTAGAAGAACTCCCGCTTCCACGATCGGAGACTGCGCTCTGTCGCGCAAATCTTCAAACCCTTGATTCGGGTTGTCAGGGTGTACCACCCCTGGATGCACCTCCAAGTATAGAAGGTCATCAGGCGGTCCACGTAGGGCTCAACACCCAATATCCGGCACACCCACTCGAAGTGGCGAATCTTCGCGATCGCCATGGGGTGCAGCTCGGTCAGATGAACACCGTGCCTTTCGAGGACACGGTAAACAAACTTTGTCAATGGGAACCTAAGGTTCCCATAAACAAAGAATGCAGCATATACCCCGATCTTGCCACTGGGGGCATCGTACACGGTCTGATGGGGTTCAGGAAACTCAGGCTCGAGAGGATCGAGCATGAACTTCCTAACAACATACCGGTACTGATCGCCGGGCAGAGCACACTGGCACTCACCAGCAGTACTCTTGTCATCGGCCGAAGACTCAAGATCACGAGAAGACATTGTGCAGAAAAAGAAAGCGATTTCGGGAAAATGCTAGCCTGAAAAGGGGAGTATTTGCCGGAAATCGCTAAAGAAGAAGAAGAGAAGGGTGAAAGTGTGGATTACAAACAGCCCTCTCCCCCTTTATATACTAATCGCAATTAATGCGATGAATTTAATGCGGAGGAGAGAGAAACCGAAGGTGCAATGAAACTATGACACGTGGCATAAAGCAGGCTGGCAACAGCTGTTGACAGGACGTGTGCCAGCAATTTCGCGGCCACGCGCCCGAAAAATCGCGCCCACGCGCCTGAAAAATGGACTAGAATGACCATATAATGTCACGTCACCATAACTTCCTGCACGTCCTGACACAGTCAGAAGAAACCGTCGCACGACGTTTCAGACGTTTGGACTGTTCCTATCTTTCTACCAACTCTTCGAATTTTGAAATTCAAAATTCAAAAAAGATTCAAAAGTAAGCGGGAAAACACCCCTTACCTTGGCAAACAAGTAACCATAAGACGGATGCGGGTACAGTGTTAAGGCAAAACCCTTCACATACCTAGCACCCGCAGGGAATTGAAGCCAAGAATACCTTGGCAACCAAGTAACTATAAGACAGGTGCGGGTACAGTGTTAAGGCAAAACCCTTCACATACCTAGCACCCGCAGAGAATTGAAACCAAGAAGGATCTTCTAGGCAATGCTTGCGGATAGAGGAATAACATCCCCGCATAACGGGAACGTCGAGAATTATATTGTTTGAAACTCCATAATGGAATTGGTGGTTTTAGCATAATTGATCACTATGTTGAAAACCACCAGAACCACATGGAGACTATACACAAGTAAGACTCAACGCTCCTGCCTTGCGAGAAGGTTACATACCTACCCGCATCATACCCAAAGATCAAGCAAAAAAATCGGGAATTTTTGCAAGTGACACTAGGAAACCCGCGGGAAGAATCCCCACGGAGAACCTTAAAACTAAAAAGCCTTTTCAAAACCCCTTGCTCAAAGTCCAAAAGTTCACCTCACTTTATTAAACATTCATGAGAAGAACATTGGACTGGGGGGACTTGAAGAGGTAGGTCCCAGCAGAGCCCAGTTGGTCCCGCAAGACTCACCTTGAACAGGGACGTCTGCGCAAAGGCCATCTGCTTCCGCAGGACCCACCATGCTCAGAGAACCTTACGCGCAGTACGCAAGCTGTACACGCAGGGAAAGCCTCCCAATGGTGAAGTACCCCGCCTGTTCCCGCAGTTGCGGATACAAGCCATCAGGGAAGGCTACCCGCAGACAGCAGAGCTACACGCACAAGACAATAGATACTTCAGTAGTCACATGAAGGAATGAGCAAGACGGGAACAATCCCGCCAAAATGAGCCAGTCCGTATGATTCTGAAAGATCTTCTGTACTATACCTACCAAGGTATGGATAGGACAGACAATCTGACCAGAACAGCCCATGAGCCAATCACAGGGTGACAGCTCACCGACAACAGTACGAGGAGGAGCACCCTCTAGTACTGTTTGTCACTATTAGCCGCTGCCTACTCACCAACCCTTACTGCAGGGCATGCGCAGCCTACAGTTGGTGAAATAGTGTTACTGTTGGCCGTAACCTATTCACCAACCAGCATGGCCTGCGTATAATCCACAGTAGGTAGGACGTGCATAATCTACAGTTGGAGGAATAGTGCAGCCGACATAGTTACTGTTGGCCGTAACCTATCCACCAACCAGTATGGCCTGTGCATAGTCCACTGTTGGTAGAACAGGAATACTATTCGGCCGGCTATACCTTCTAACCTACCTTCGGCTATAAATACTCCAACATCTTGGAATGGTAAGATCATCTGCTACCCAGTTATCTAGCAATCTCTTAATATACACTTATATTCAGAGCAACCTAGTCTGATTCTCACGCCGGAGGGTGGTCACAAGGAGGAACCCCCCCCTTCTCAGTGACGAGCTTACGGTGTTTGTTTTGCAGGTCTCCTGAAGAACAGCCTTCTCAGTTAGATCTCATCCGTGGGAAACATTACTTAACCCCCAGATTATCTATAATCTGTAGATTATCTATAATCTGTCCAGGGTTCACTTAGTATTTCTTCAACGCACATGTAAATTTACATGTGCTCTACCTCCAATTTATCAAAGAACAATCAAAACATCTATAATGGGGGTAATTAAGGCTGGTATTGATCACCTTATTATTAAAACATATCTAGTCGACAACAAGACATAATGGATGAGATAGATGTTTGCTTGACGTCTAAAACTGATTGATTGGCTTCACAACATACAACGTCTAAGTTAATGATGTTGACCTTCCGAGTAGATTTTTGTCGGCTAAGTAGGTTTTACGTGCATTAATGAAAAGAGAGTGGAAGTAGCTTATGTTGACAAGCTGTTCAATCGACATGATGAAACGTTATCAAAAAATGATTTCTACATGGTTTAATTTGTGAAATGAACATCATTTATACAGAAGACTGTTGAAAAGGTTAAAGGTTTATGTACACCTGAAATCATATACTATTTTAATTTATTTTTGTTAGCTAGACATCTGACTTTATATATGACATGGGTTATGTGCTTACAGTAACAAAAAGTTTGTATGATAATATTATAATCTTAATACGATATATTACTTTTTTATTCAATTAGCTAGGCAAGATATATTATAAATGAACTCTTTGTATAATGTTTTCTCTAATTCTTATTATTTATCTTTTCCTGTCACGTCCTAAATAATGAAATATGGATACAATATAATATTTAAATACTATTAAATCTTCTATAATTGGTAATTTATTTATTATGTGATATTAATATTAATATTTATTTTTCTCAATTCAGGTTATGTCTCCAACTTGATATAGTTAATTTCATGGATTGAGGATTTGTTGGTAAGATTTCTTATATTTTGTTTAATATTGATGTATATTTTTGTTATTATCCAAGTATTTATGTATTTTTGTTTAATATTGATATATATTTTTGTTATTAATTATGTATTTATGTATATTTTTACACTTCCAAAAAATATTTTTCAACTGTCAATCTCCATTAGTAAGATTAAGTTTTGAGTAGTTTCTAATTTTTACACACTTTTCATCTTTTTTGTTTAACCAATATATAATGAGGCATAAATGTCACAATTAATGCTAATTGGTGTAATCATTTGGTAATGAAAACTGTAACAATTAATGCACTATAAAAATTAAAATATTATTTGAATTTGAATTCTAAAAAAAGATATATTACAGTTGGTTATGGAAAATTTTGGTTTCCATTGTCAATATTATAATGTTTATTAGTTTCCAATCTCGAAAATCTTCCTATCTTATATGTTTGACCAATTTATAATTAGACATAAATGTCACGATTAATGATAATGAGTTTGTAACAAAATTGAATACAGATTTCATTTACGGTAATAAAATAGTATTAATTATGGATCGACTAAAAAAACTAATAATTTAAGATTACATTATGCCATGATTTTTGTAATATTTTTTGTATTTAGGATCTTTGACTATAACAAATGTCGTTTAACAATTTTGGTAAATAGATTTATAACTTAAATAACAATTTATTATATTTTATTTAATCAAATCATATAATAAAGTTAAAAGTCATTATTTATAATCATTATTTTTTACGTGTATTCAAGTTAATAATTTGAATTTCAAATAAATAAGTTGACTATAATTTATTTATTTATTTTTGGAATTGACTATAATGTGGGTCGGTATTTTCTAAAATTTTTTGAAGTTAATAACTTACTTTAATATTGCTGACCGGGTATTAGTTTTGATAGTTTCAGAAATTTTGGTAAACAGAATTATAACTTAAATAACCATTTAATATATTTTAATTTAATTCGTTTTCCTAATATATACTCAACATAAAATGTCAATGTCTTAAATACGTGTCTATTACATTTTTTGTTTGTACGGGATATTCAAATACGTTCGTTAGTAATGTCTTTAATAATATTATCATTTAAATATAACAATTGATTTAATTGTTTTTAATATATTTTTTATTAAAATACATGTATATATGGTATATATATTTTTGTAACATATTTTTTTACCTTTAAATATTTTCAAAGTCAACATAAATTTTTTCAAATCTTTCCAAAGTTATTTGAAAATTCAATTATTGTAAAACTTTTTTATGTTTTGCAAGTTTAACAAAATATTAATGTCAGTGATTTAAAAGTTTGTTGCAAGATTGGTCAAAAAAAATTAATAATTTTTTGAAGTTGACTAATTCCAATTTTTTTATATTTTGTAACTATTTTGAAAATATTTCAAAACGAATTGTTTTAAAAGAGTAACAAATTTGTTAGGCATAAAATGACGGTCAAAAAAGGTTTTTATTGATATATCTTTTTGGTTTAATGGTTTAAGTTAAAAAAATGTTTTATGTTGTCATTTACTTTGTTTGTTGTTGTATGTTATTTTGTTTTAATAAAAACAACAATTTAATAAAAAACAATTTTATTAATGTTCAAATGTTACTCGTTATTAAATATGTTATTATGGTATATTTAATTTGGATGTTATTGTTTTATTATATTTTCAGGTGGTGAATTAAATGAGTTTCTTTTGTTAGAATATTTGAAGATGTTGATGGTGGTTTAATATGAAAGAACATGTTTATGTCTTTTTGTTGATGTTTTTTGGTTGTTCGATGTACATTAACTTATTGTAACTTTTAACTTTTAATATTTAGACAATGTAAATAGTTAACGTTTTGGTCCAAAAATTTGAAAAAGTTTTGTATTGCTTGAATTTCTTGTTTAAATTTATTATGTTTGTTAACATGTTTTTTCACTCGTGTGTAACACGGGCTATACCCTAGTTTGTACGATTGTTATGAATTATATAAAATGAATGAATTAAATGCGTGAACAATTGAAGAAAATATAGAAAGGAGTGGGCGTGTTGCATTTAAAGCTTTGCGTGTCTTTGGTTTACTCTTTTGGAAAAGCGTTCCTCTTTCCGTAACACAATATTTATCATTAAAATATCCAAAACAACAATTCTTTTAACTCTCATGCATGGCTGAGTCGGTTTAACAAGATACCAATGTAAACTCGGGTTAAACTTATATATCTTAACACATTTTTATGATACTAAGAACATCAACCAAGTCCATATAGGAAGTTATTTTACATATCTCGTTACCATAAGGGTATATAGTCATAACTCATAAGAGCACACCTACACTTGGCGTGCTCATGATCGAACTCATGGATAAGGATGTTAAAGAGAGAGGGTGATCTATGTTAAACGTGGTGCAACCGAGATTAAAGCCAACTACAACTCGATCGGTATGCTCAAAACTCAATAGTGACTCTTTCTTGATTATTAAGTTGAAAAAAATACAAAGAAAACAATAAATTAAATGGGTTTATATAATACCGTTAACCAACCTAACTTGAATGTCACCCAACTTTGTAACTAAAATAAACAAAAAAGGAAAAACCATGTTTTTAGAATGATAACTATATTAGAAAAAAACATCTACTAAGAATTAAGTTATATAGAACGATTCATCAATACAAACTGACTCATAAAAACACTTATAAAAAGTCACAACAAAAGGCATAACTACACAAAGACAAATCAAACAAACCACAACATAAAAGAAGGATCAACAAAACTGATACAAAAGCCTCCTCCTCCCATGAACCAACTCGATGAACCAATGCATCATACCACAAATACAATTAGGCCTAACCGACATCCCATACACTTTCACGCACCCGCTTTTGATCTGTCATGAGAATATGAACTGTACTGTTGCTTGTATCTTTTATCCAGACTATTTAATGGATCACCTAACTGCATACCATCCTCGGATATTTCCACATGGATCTTTGTAATGCCAAAGAGAATAGTTTTGAAACTTTATTTGTTGTTGAACCTACATAATCGAGCCAAGAGATACTAGACTTAGAAATTATGCTAGCCGTAGGGACTTCCACTGCTAAAGGTGTAGCAGCGAAAACGTCAATCTTTACCTTCACCTCACTTCTACCGACCTCTTTAGAACCAACGACTATTATATCATCATTTATTTAAACTATAAAACGTGTTTACCTTATTATATTTCATTTTCAACTTCTTGATAACAATATAAATCATTACACATGTCCTCTAAATCCACCTTTTCATGATATACAAGAAATTTTATTCTAGAAGGATTAAAATAATTGTTCTAGACCACAAACATAATTGTTCTAGACCACAAACAGACTCACTACCATTAGTCGACACCCCCCCCCCCTTTCCCCTCCAATCGGACTATGGCCTACATATGGTAGGCGCCCATGTCGTTAGCCTGGAACTCGTATAACTACCCTTCTGGTACAACATCAACATAATCTATAATCGGTTTCTTTTCCTTCGTCATGATATACATTTCGCCAATAGCCATTGGTTCATCACGATTATCATAAAAAAACATACATTCACCCACACTGCCGCCACTTTCCAAGTTACACATCTATACTAAACATCTCTTAGTAAACCTATTAATTCAATCCACGCCAAACCGTTCCTCCGATATATATATATAAAAAAGAAGAAGAAAAAATCTTAATTCACAGAATATTAACTTTATCAACGAAAACATTCACAAACTTTTTATCACTATCACGAGAAGAGAAACACAATGATGAAATCCACCAAGTTAAATAGATGGTGATACCGGTAAAACTTTTTGGGCGTCGGCCATTTCCAATGGTTCGTTTTACGTCTTAAAATCATGCTTCAAAGAATGTTTACCTTTTACTAACTTAGACAAGAAAATGGAGAAGAAAATCATATGCGATGAAAAACCAACAAGCTAATTAAGCTGAACTAATTAACATTCACATTCACCCAAACTAACATTCACTTATCCTAGTCACTATGCATGCTTTACTGCCTACAAGTTTTTCAGTACCAATATGATGTTAAAGAACAAAAATCTTTAAAAAACGTCACAAATAAAAAAGTTTTGTTCGCATCTTCTAGATTCTTAGAACATTATTTTCATCATATCTTACCCATTTACCTATCCAGGAAAATCAGAGACTTCACTGAGATCTAGACTTTGGTTAATTTTCTTCCATATTTTTTTCGTTGCATCACAATGAATAAAAACGTGGGTTTCCTTTTCAACACCACCATCGTAGATAAGTACACCTATGATTGAATGAAAGTTCCCATTCCTTTTGTCATAATTTTCTTTGATGAGAAGACTTTTATTAAAAATTCTCCAATGCTATATTTTGACGAACAAGATTATTCCACCTCTTGAATTTCAATTTCTGATTATACGAGTTTTTGGAAACCAACAATGGTATATTGGTGTATTACAAAATGTTCATTCTCTTTAGAGATTGAGAGTTCAAGACATTATTAGGAGTAGCTTAGATTGCTGTTAAAAAATAGGAACCAATGCTTTTTCGCTTAAAACATAGGTGTATATATAATTTAAGGTGTGCTTGAGTTTATTGTTAAATCTAAATATCCTAAAAAGTCCAACACTGTAAGATCAAAATCTAATTTTTTCTTTTTATATAACTTCATCTACCTAAATTAATGTTTAGCACTAATTTAAAGATTAGGATAAATTGGTTGACCATATTCCTTATTTTGTGTGTGTACATACACATAATGTGTTGTCAAAAAATATAGAGAAATTGTTGCACACTTTATAAATACAAGTAAACTATATGCAAGTGTGTGTGGGCACACACACACATGTATGTATTTATCCCTTCTTCACCTTTCCACACACACACTTCCCTAACCTAACCTAATCATTATTCATTTCTTCCTCCTTCAGGTGGCAAACAGTCTCTTCAATTCACTGTTATGGCTCATCTGCACCATCTACAATTTAGGGTTTCTAATTTTAGACCAATAGATTAAAACCCTAACAAGATTCACCCAAAAAAACTATCTTTAAATGTTGGGTAATTATTCATCTTCTTGTTCACAATCAGATCCATCCACACACCCTCCTGTCACGCCACTCACCGGAGACTTACACCACCAGTTACCACCATCAATCTACCTACGCCAACTCCTGTTAGCCTGTGCACATTCCATTTCCAACTCTGACTTCACCGCCGCCCACCGCATCACCACCATCCTCTCATCAAACGCATCGCCTTCAGGCGACTCGTCCGAAAGATTAATCCATTCTTTCACCAAAGCCCTCTCCCTCCGCCTCCGCCTCCACCTTCCAAACCCACCCCCTCATAATATTATTGATATATATCTCCGTAATCACCATGAACCAAAAACTGACACGTGTCTACAATCATCATACCTGACTCTCAATCAAGTAACTCCATTCGTTAGATTCACTCACCTCACTGCTAACCAAGCAATCTTGGAAGCTGTCAATCAACAACAAGGTATTCACATACTAGATTTTGACATCATGCACGGTGTCCAGTGGCCGCCACTAATGCAAGCAATCGCTGGCCACCGTCATCCTCCCACTCTTCGAATCACCGCCATCGGAACAAACCTCGACATCCTTCGCAGAACCGGAGACCGTCTATCCAAATTCGCACACTCACTCGGCCTCCGGTTCAGGTTCTTTCCACTTTTACTTCCTCAAAATAATAATAATCAACATACTGTTGATGACGTCATCAACCACATTTCTTCGGTTATCCTCCTTCCTAATGAAACCCTAGCTGTTAATTTTGTTCTTTACCTTCATCGCTTGTTGATCGACCGAGATAAGCTTATTTCGTTGCTTAGAAAGATCAAATCTATGAACCCTAAAGTTGTAACTTTAGCTGAAAATGAAGCAAACCACAACCACCCGGTTTTTTATTCAAGATTTGAGGAAGCTTTGAACTATTACACCGCGATATTCGACTCGTTGGAGGTGACGTTACCTCCGAATAGCCGAGAACGGATGACGGTCGAGCAGGTGTGGTTTGGGAGAGAGATTGCTGATATTATGGCGGCCGAGGGGGAGGATCGGAGAGAGAGACACGAGCGGTTTTTGTCATGGGAGACGATGATGAGGATCGCGGGATTCAGGAATGTTCAGTTGAGTCCGTTCGCTCTTTCGCAAGCGAAATTGTTGTTGAGGCTTCATTACCCTTCTGAATGTTATAATCTTGAGGTTGTGAATGATTCTTTGTTTTTGGGTTGGAATAATCGGCCCCTTTTTTCTGTTTCTTCTTGGCACTAAATTATTATATGATATATATAGATGCATCTTCATCATTTATAACATGCATATATAAACATACATACTCATCACTAATGCATACACAGGACATTGAGGAAACCCTAATTATCCAACCCTAGCTAGCTCACTTTAGTAAGTTGTATGCATGAAGCACACACATGGTTGTTTATGTATGTCACACATATATAAACATATGGGAGATAGTGAGTTAATTTGTGTATGTGCGTGGAGAGACACACAGACAGTATTGATATATAACTATATGTCTATATATAAGTATATAGGAGAATCAGTAAACCTAATCCACTGTTTGACCATTTTCAACAGGCGAAAGAATGGCTTAATTAACTATGAGTTATAAGAGGAAAGCATATCAGTTGTTAGCTAGTTGATCATGGAGTAGGTTTGGGAATTAAGTGGGGTTAAAGTAGATGGATAAAGTTTAATATAAAAAAATGTTTTGATTTTAGTATACTACTTAATTAACTAGTGGGCTTTTTAGGTTAATGGACGGCATTCTTTGTTTTGTTGATTTTTGTAGAGCACGATTACATGCTATATATAACTTTGATAACATATAGCATCTAGTTTGTTGTGGTAAGTATCCATACATATATACATATAGCCATGATACTATACACACATGATCACATCATAAACTGGGATCAATGAGCTAGGAATAAACCCGAACCCAACTTACAAACTTGAAACATTATGTAAGAGTAATGAGACGGTTATTTCAATATACGACAGAGTATGAGATTGCTATAAAGATACACTCGGAAATGCATGGATACGTGTGTGGTATTAGGTGGTGTTCGATCTAATACCTAATACCCCTGACAGATACATGCTTAGCCGAACAATGTTGGTAAAAAAATTGCTTCGCTTTGTCAATAGGTATGCAATAATCGAATGATTCACACACACACATATATATGATTTGTTTGGATTTTGGATTATATATAAAAAATTTTGTAAGAAATGTATATGAAAATTAACAGGTTTTTTGTTACTTGTTCATACGTACATACTCATTATAAGACACGATTTTATAATTGGATGAGATTGAGATTACCAATATTGGTTACATACACATCTCATTTCATCTAATTATTATTGAACATAAATAAAACTTAAAATCAAAGATTAATAAGATATACAAAGAATTAAAAAATAAATATAATTTATTGTTTAAAGTTGTTTTCACGATGTTCTTTCGTAACTTTAATTTAAATAATCCGTACTAGGTTAGAAACCCGTAAATGAGTTGAATAAAGAAAGTATTAAATATTTTTATTTTGATTTTGTAAATTGTAAATTTATAAATTTCGAATGGTGAAAGGTGAAATGAATGAAGCGATAAAAGTATGTTAGACTTGCAGATTATGACACGTATAAGTGAATAATTAGTTATTTATTATGTATCTTGTACTGCTTTCACATGTGTATATTATCTTTAAAACTTGAGAGATCGATCGTATATGATCATATATATTTAATGCATTTGTGAATAGAAAGTATAGGATCTTTATATATGAATTCATAAAATTATTTTGAATTCGCGTGTAATTGAAATGACAGTACTTCTATCAATATTTGACCAACTATGAATATATACACTATGCAATATTGCCATATTGGAGATGTGAAATTGTTTTGTAAGATTTAATTTAATTTGTTAAAAAGGTACATAATATCTAAATAGTACATGAGTGAATATCATTAGTTCGAAACTAGTTTATTGGTGTTTCAGTTAATCGATAATCTGTAAAAGTTTTTTTCTAACCATTAATCAATAGTTAATTTGCGTCCAAAACATGAAAGTAGTATAAAAATCAATTATATTGAAGTCAAAACTAAAAAACTGTGCAAAATGTATTGCGGATATTCGCCTATATGAAAATATTTAATAATTAAGAGAATTATGTTGTGTATTGTGAGTTTATAATAGTACTAGTAAACTAATAATTAATAATTATAATATTTGAATGTTGGGTTGTCGATGGCCTAAAATTATGCCTCTTGTCTGCTAAACAAGTCTATGAAAATTGGGGCTTCTTTGCTTTGCTCCCCGTTGTCCCTTTTCTCCTATTATACTTCGCCAAGGGATCTCTCTCGTGTCTCGTAAATATTACTTATTCTGTTTAACTAAATTCAATATATATAGTATTTAACCTACCAAACATATATATAAAAAGGTACACATTCTAAACTTGCAAATGGATCTTTTTTAAAAAGTAGAATATATTCTAATCATTATTATGATCTTCTTTGATAAACTAGTATAATTTCCATGTTGACACAAAATCTCATTAAAAACTACATATATCTCCATGTGTATGTTATGTATGTATGCATCATGTGATAGTTTAGTACCGAAAGACTAGGTTTGAAACAAAACATGGTCACATTTCTATAATTAACTTTGTCTTTTCCTTTTGCAAACATTAATCTCTTTTTGTTGTCTTTTTGTAATTGCATAACTCTTGATCGATGATACTAAATTCAATAGATACGAGTCAAAAAGAATTTTCAAGTACAACTTATGTGTTTGATTAGCTATGTTCGTCTACCCTAGAAAATGACCAAGATATCGTATTTAGTTCGTGTGAAAACTGCTTCAAGATAGTTTGGGTCGATTGGTTTGTTGAAAACGATTAACCATTTAATCATTGGATTTTATCTAAATACTTAAAAAATTTACAAAATGTAACGAATTTCAAAGTCAGCTTTGCTTTGGAAAGGGGTCTTGCCCCTAGACCCCCACTCCTAGCTACGGGTGATGCGCCCTTAGAACCCTATATTGCTTAGGTAATTCACCCCCAAGAACCAATAGAGTTTCCATATACTTAAAAACAAAAATAATAATGTGCATTTCGTATCACCTGACGTACTTGTTTGATTTATGATTTGATTATTTTGATTTACTTTAGTTAACAAGTTAATCAAAATACACTTAAATGACATTGATGTTACTAAAAACACTGACATCTCACACACATATATAATTTATAGAGAGAGAAATTTACTAAAAATAATGTTCTAATTCTATTTTTTAGTTATTATAAAAGTGTTTTGTGGCAAACAAAAAACCATCACAAAACTAGTGACTAATTGATGTCTGTTGCTAAATTTGTTTCTAGTCGTAAAATTCGATCGTAAATGATGTGTTATGTAGTACGGTTATTTCATTATAAACTCCTTATGCTGAACTATTTAATCAATCATTCATGCATATATAATATAATAGATTTTTTATATAAGCGTGATACTCAAAATTAAGGGGGTTATATATCCAATGCTGCAGTGCAATGCATATAAAGCTAGTGTGTATGATTGATTTTAGACACGGGTGGGGGCTAACAGTTGTTACTGACAAATGAAAAGATCGTTTACTAGCAAATGTAACATCCCCCACGCAAGGCACTGCCATGCACGTACACTTACACTTACACACGCCCATATGTCTTTTGTCCATCCTTCCTCTATCACGAATATTATTAGGCCACCGTAGTGGGACGCCATGAAGGTGCAAAAAGCCCTCATGGTGTTAGAAACATTGCCCCGGGACGCTATAGGGCGCTTTGGACTTCAAAATGTCTCTCAACGTTTTGTAAAAACACCCCAAAATTTTGATGTGGGGCCATTATTCAAATGAGAACCAATGAAATTTAAGGAGGGTCGCTTCCCCTCCATCCACTACGTTCGGTCTTAGTCACTATCTTTGCTTTTAAGTTCAACATGTTCCTTTTGTCATTCATATGCATGCTACCTCAATTCACTTCTTATAATCTTATATATATGTAATAGTTTTTACCCCCGTATTACAGGGTTGTTTTATATTATTTGTTTTTAATATTCATTTATTTTTTGAACTTTTATTCTTTTTATTGTATGAAAGCTAATATATACTTATGGTTTGATGATAGATTGCTTCACAAATAAATGAGATGTTATAACCCGTTTTAAAAGCTATATGGGTTTGATAAGACCTAAGACTCGTTTATTTTCTTACCAATAAAATTGATTTTTAATTATAAATAATATATATATATGTGTGTGTTTTTATTTTTATAAGGATTTTTATGATTTCGTTTATATATATTATAGATGAGTTATGCCTATATATGTTATATATCCCATTCTTTTAACCTTTGAAAATCCGGTACCTTACTAATCAAATCAATTAGATAAGCTAAAACACAACTTATGTTAGCATGCGACTATATATGTGAGTTTGTGACCTTCGATAGAAATTTTCAAAAAAAAAAAATTCCATTCATCCTTGTCACTTGTTTCAGTAGGAAAGGTTGGTGGAATATATAATTTACCAATTACCAGCTCTTTTACCTCACTGTTTTATATAACAAAAGTGATTTTCTTAAGGAATAAAAGCACATATTCCTTTTTAACTTTTAACTGCTTACTTTTTTGGTCTTGTCTCTTGGCACCAGTTAAATCAGATATAACTTTATTTACTGAATTATATGCACAGAAAAGCATTTGGCATTTTTTCACAAATTGAAGAAATAGATACAAATATTTAAAGATAAATGGGCATGATAACTCAAAAAAATCCATTGAAGAAAAAAATAATAAAAATTAACTCACTTTTGATTCGAGTAGTTTACCAAAGCGAAAAATATTGGGCCGTTGTACTACTGCGTCCGGTTACGACTTCCCATGAATTGGCCCAAGCCCAGTCGCCAAAAAAGAAAGTATCAACTATCAACTTGAGCCTTAATGAATAATGATTCCCAAGGATTTCACTGTTAAAAAACTTAAATCTAACCGGAATCACAATTCACAAATGAATTAAAGATGTTTAATCCGAACCCCAAACAAAACAATTTGATTTTCAGCAGTCTGTAGATAAACTATGAAATTAGTTGGGGATAAAATAATAATTTATTTATTGTTATTTTATCATCACTTGTATATACATATTTTTTTTAACTGATGTAAATGAGTTAAATCGAGCTGAACTCATTTAAGCTCGAGTCTAAATTAAATGAGTTGAGATAACTTAAAGCTCCAATTAATGGTTTGTTTGACTATGAAACTATACCTAAATGTGATTTTAATTATAAAACATGAAACGTGTCAGGAAACTTGAAGGTAGGAGTATCTTAAAAAAATAGTAAAAAGTTAAAAAAAAAACTACAATTTGTATCCGGTTTTGTTTTGGGGGTTTCGGGTTTGTCGGGTCGGATTTCTTTGGTTTCATAGGTTTAAATGTAGATCCAAAACCCAACCTTGATCTCTTATGATTTCTTTGGGTTCGGGTTTTTTTAAGGTTAAGTTAATCGAGTTTCGAATATCTAAAAAAATAAAACAAAAATTAATTAAAACTACAACGCTAAAATAAGGTTGTTTGTTTATGGTTATGATTAGTCATAAATCAAAAACATAAGTTTATATGGTCTATAATTTGATTGATAATCTTAGTGGTCAAGGCTTAATCCTATTTAACTAAGAATTAATTAGTAAAATTGTATCCAATACAATGTAATCTTTTTTTAAACAAGTGTGAAACTTATATTAGAACTAGTATTAACATCACCCACGTTATGGAGGGTGTAAAACCGTGTATTTACATATTCACTCAACTTGAAAGCATGAAGTTATCACCATCACCACCACTGCATTCGATCACCTTCCCATCACCAACGGTGAGTAATTTTCTTTAACCATTAAGAAAATCGAACAGAAAGTAGACGTAAAAAATGTTGAAGCACACACGCTCATTTGCGTTGTAAAATTAGACTGAAGCATAATATATAGAAAAAATAACCAAGTCAATTTAACATCTATGCGTTGTGACGGGAACGTTAAATGGAAAAATGGACATAAAAACGATGAACCACACACACGTGTTGTAACGTGTTAACTCGTTAAATTTAGACCGAAATATTAACAAAAAAATGTAAAAGATGAAAAGTATATGAGACCAAAGTTGAAAGTGAAAAATGTTAAGGATTAAAACTAAAAAATATTGTGACATATTTGTAAACTATGAAAATTGTTGGTGCTAAAAATATAAAACCAAAAAAATAAAAAGAAAAACCATCACAACAAAGAAGGTACAACAATATAAGCATGAAGAACAAATTTTGAAACACAATACTCCCACTTTTATTATTATATAAATACTATAGCAAAACAAACCATAAAAATCAATGGATAAATTCACATCTAATATAATATAATATAATTATACTAAAAAACACTACATTTTCTCTTTCATATATAATTAAATAATATTTCTTTTACATGTTTATCATTACATTTTTTCTTTCTTTCACTCCCAACCACTTCCAAATATATTCAAATATATTAAAAATAAATAGAGAATCAACGACGTTCTTTCAAATTTACTAATCTCTTCAAAATTTTCTCACTCCTCCATTTACAACCCTCTAAAAGATTTAGATATTCCTCTCGCATAATTATAAAGGAGCTGCCGAGAATGCTCTAACCTATATATTTTAGGCGTGTTTTGGTTTCAATTATCATTATTCTAATTTAATTTGTTGCATTAATAATATAAAACATAAAAACTTTTTTATAAAACAAAACAATATGTTAATACATTATACCTAGAAATATATTTGTTTAAAAAAAAAAGTTTATTCGGGTTGACCCGAAACCCGTACATCATACACTAGAACCTGGATTATTTCGGTTTGTTTTTTTTTTCATATCGGATTAGTTTTAGTTTTAAGTTATTTCAGGTTGAGTTTTAACTAAAAACTAGGGTATATGCCCGTGTGACACGCGGGTGGAATAACATGTCACTAAACATAATCAACTTAAACATCAATTTAAACAAACATATATTTCTTTAACTATTAAAATTTGATAGATTTACATTGTCACTAAACACATCACCATACCAATAAAAATTAATAGATTTACATTGTCTTAATATTAAAACTTTCAAATTTATTTTATTTTGAGCTTAAATTAAGGAAGAGTTAAATGCATTATAATGGAAAATATTTTTTGTTTAAATCTGTGTTTGAAATCGTATTTTGATATAAATTTGTAGGTAAATAATGTAACATAATTGAAATCTTTGTTTTAAAGGAAAATTGGATTTAAATAATCCCACCTTTAATGGATTGACCAATAATAATCCCACATCCGGTATTTCCCGCTGGCATTCTCACCTTTTCAAGGTTTTTTGTTTTATGATCCCCCGTTAAAAATAATTAACGGGGTTAAGTTTTAGCTAATGTGGCTGGTGAGTTGGCAGTGTCATAATCCTACATGGCGAGTGACTTGACATTGTCCATTAATTACGTTGAATACCCACCCTTTTAACCCCCAAAATTAATTGGTTGAGCCCTAATTATCGATTGAATCCCTCACCCACGACAAACTCAAACCACAATTATCGATTGAATCCTTCATCAATCAAACCCAGATTCAAGAAAGCCACCATGAACGACCTGCTAACCATCGGATTCGACCCCCCACCTCCAAATGCAACCCATCCAGCTTCAAACACCAAATCCTCACCACTAATATTAATCCCAATGATCCTCCACCACTGGAAGAAAGCCCTAACTCTAATTACATTCAACTCAGCGATTCAAGTAGGTGGCAAGGTAGTTGTCCAGCGGGAGGATGAGGCGGCGTGGGCGGCCGAGATGGACGGCGATGAAGATATAGGGTTAGGGTTTGAGGTCGTAGGAGAGGACGTCCGTTGGGAGGAGTCTGATTGGGAAGCCGTGGTAGGCCAGGACAGAGAGAGCCGTGGGAAGTGAGTTAGGGTTAGGGTTTGTGGATAATACAGAGATGATGAAGGTGATGAAGGTGAAGAAGATGATGATAGATTTGGACATGGTGAGTTTACAGAGATGAAGATATTATTATTATTGTTATTATTATTGTTGGGATAATAATGAAAGGAAAGCCACGTAGGAAAGTAAAAATATAGGTAAAAGCCATTTAGGAAAATAAAAATGCCAAGTCATTAGCCACATCATCAAAAACTTAACCCCGTTAATTTTTTTTAACGGGGGGTCATAAAACAAAAAACCTTAGAAATGTGGGACTGCTAGCGGGAAATACCGAAGGTGAGATTATTATTGGCCAATACGTTAAATGTGGGATTATTTAAATCCAATTTTCCTAATTTAAATTAAATCTTATTTAAACTTATTAAATAACCATAACATATTTAATGAAGAAAACATTGTATTTATACTTATAATTTTTTAAATGTTACCAACCAAAGTATAGATAATAACTTTTTACAAACATTAACAAAATATAAACATATTAAACAAATAGAAACATACAAAGATCATATGAAATAAAAACACCAGCATGGAGATATTGATTTTGAGTTATAAATTTGTAAGTAAATTCTGAATATAATTGAAATATTAAACGTTATTAAAATTATTAAATATTGTCTAAAACTTTTTACGCATATAATTATAATTAAAATTATGTAGTAACAAAAATTATATATTGTTGAATAAATTGTGTAAATTAATATTATTATTTACAAAACATGCATCATATCATGGATTTTAATTTGAATGGAATATTTTATTTCAATTTTAGCAGATATTTTGGGTTTGAAAAATTATTATGACTAAATTTTTAGTGCAATAATGTATGGTACAATCAGAGAATTTAAAGATAAAAAGAATTTTACATGGTAAAATCTTTTGTGGCATATTTTTGGGATTCATTCAACATATATACTCTAAAGATTAAATATGGAAGTTGTAATAATGTTAATTAAAATTGCGATAAAAAATAATATATTTTTTTATTGTGTTAATTTAATTAAATATTCAGAAATTATGATTATTAAAATTAAACTCTATAAGGTATGAATTCATATTATTTTGAGAATAAAAATTTGATATTCAGTTAGATATATATATATTTTATTTTTCACATCTAGGAATAAATATATTAATGAATTTAGTTGAAAGTGACGTTAAAATCATAATAACTTGAAATATTTAGATATGATTATTAAAATTATTTTTTTATTGAAGGCATGAATATTGAAAAATTATAAAATGGTCAATTATTCATTAAAATTCGGTTATTTATAAACTGGTGAAAGTCAAACTGTATAACATATTTTTGTAAACTTTATATAAATGGTGAGAATCCGAATTTGAATGGTTAATCGGTTTCTAAAATGTCATATTAAATGTGTATTATTTAAAATGTAAAGTACGATAATATTGGAAAGTATAATAATGTTTTAAATTGCGTTGACATTGATGATTGGCAGTGATATTAAATTTCATATGAATCAAAATGATTAAAATAAAATAAATGGACTTTGACCCAATAATACAAGATTGATTATATAAAAATCAAATAAATTACATAAATTGTGAAAAATACATGAATAATAACAAAAATATACATCAATATTAAACAAAAAAAATAAGAAATCGTGTCAACAAATCTCCAATCCATGAAATTAACTATATCAAGTTGGAGACATAACCTGAAATGAGAAAATTAAATATTAATATTAATATCATAGTTAACTAAAATATTTGAAACATAAAAAAAGCTAAAAGGGTAGGTTGCAGAAATTTGATTATGAAAAATATGATAAACGATTATGTGAAGGGTTCGTATTATATAGTAGAATGAGAAGAATATACATTTTGGTAAACGTATTATGTATAGAAACTTTATAAACATAAGTTTGAATATATTTAAATCGGTTTATTGTAAATATTTTTTTCTAAAATAACCGATTAATTATATTGAAAATATATATTTAGAATTGTTTACTATATTTAAGGTTAATCAAAATCAGTTAACAAATACAGTAATAAGTTGCTTAATTTAAAAATGAAATAATAATAAGAATAATATATAAACATTAAACTCTCTCCTTAATTATCGTTTTTATAGTCAAACATTATAATATATTTGAATTTCAAATTAGTGAAAAATAAAAGATTAGTGTAAAATAAAGGATTAACATTTTTAGAAACTTCTAGAATATATTATATTTGGAAAAATAAAAGATTGATCATAAAACAAAGTATATTTAGAATCTATGATTATATACAATTATATAATTTTATTTAATATTATATAGAAACATAAATTATTTCCTTAATTATAGTTTTTTAGTCAAAACTTTAAATATAGTACGTAATAATTTGAATTTGAATTTCAAATTGTAGTCAAAAGGTCAACTAATAATGGAATCAGCTATCACCATTAATATTTGTATAAAATTCTATAATAAATATTATTTGGAAGATGAATGTTATAATTTAATATGTATCTTAAAGATCAAGATTATAATTTAGTTTAGTAAGTTTAGTATATTTATAATTTACTAAATGTTAATAAAAATTAGTAATTTTATAATTAATATTTCAGGAATATTAAATTAAAAATTAAAGATCATAACCCAATAAAACATTAAACATGACTGAAACAAAACTGGCCGAAAAAATATAAAAAATTGGACGGAATTTATGATTCTTAATATTTAGTAAAGAAAAAAATAAAAAATTGGACGAAAAAATAACATAAATTAGACATAATTTTAGAACTGGAAAAACAAACAATAAAAAGTTGGGCCAATTTGAAAAATAACATATTTGTGTTATAACATTAATATTATGAAAGATTATAATTACAATTTATAACCGAATAATTTAAATGTGTCTTACAGGAAAAACGAAATAATGATATTTTCCATGGATGAAGGTGATTTTTTGTTTATAACCTAGAAGAACAACATGTAAAACAAAAAATCAGGAAAGAAAAATATAAAACTTCAAATAAATATAAAACAACCATTGTTATAGGTATAACAAATAACCGGAAAAACTTAACGGAAAAACTTACCGGAAAAACGTAAATACGTCCACATATTAGCTTCATCGCCGTTTTTTATTTACAACCTAAACTGATTTTAATAAAATCAGTTAACAATGAATATAAAGATAAAAATGTTAGAGGAAACAATAACATGAAGAAAATATAATGTTGCCGAAAATATATATATCAACAATCAGAAATTTTTTATAAAATATAAACTTACCGGAAAACGATTAATACAAATCTAGATCTAGATTATTCGGAATATTTGAGAGGAAAGAAAAATATAAAACTTCAAATAAGTATAAAACAACCATTGTTATAGGTATAACACATAACCGGAAAAACTTAACGGAAAAACTTACCGGAAAAACGTAAATACGTCCACATATTAGCTTCATCACCGTTTTTGATTTACAACCTAAACTGATTTTAATAAAATAGTTGACAATGAAAATAAAGATAAAAAGCTTAAAGGAAACACTAACCGGAAGGAAATATAATTTTGCCAGAAATACATATATCAACAATCGGAGGTTTATTATAAAATATAAACTTACCGGAAAACGATTAATACAAATCTAGATCTAGAGTAGCCGGAATATATTAGAGGGTGAAAAGAGATCCGGCTAATAGAGAAAGAGAGAAAAATATGTTTAGGGTGAAAAATTATGAATTATTAACTCAAATATATATAAGATTTATTTCCATTTTTGAGTTAATTTCCATTGTCCACTTCCAATACAATGTGATTTTTAATATATATGATATATTTTTCATTCTTAAAGACATCAAGATAGCTTAGTTGGATGGTTTATGTGCTATGTATTAAGACTTTCATCTCACTCAAAGCCCAAGTTTGAATCCGTGGCAGAATATTAGAGCACATGAGAATGGAAACATGTCAACTGAAGGTGACAAGTTTTTAAGGCCACTGCAAACTATAAATCACGACTCCTTAAAACAACTTTTACATCTCTTCTTAGACAAACCCATATGTCTCCTATGGTATAAATTATAAAATAAGGGGTGTTTTGTATTGCTCACTTTTCACAACTTTTAACTTATTAATTTTTTGCTTTTAATGTGAGAAGAAAACGTTAATAAGTTACACTTTCATACGAAATCCTAAACACCCCTTAAGAAAACAATGTAGAAGAACGAACATAAACGAATCGATTTGAACTTGTTACTCAGCCCGTATAGTCTACACAAGCCCACCTCTGAGTCAATCATAAACACCTGGTTTAACTAACCCAACACGATCAATATCAATAATATCAATATTCGAACTCCTCCTTGCTTTGCTTCCTTGACGAATGGCGGACTCAACACAAATGGCGTCATCAAGCAGCGGCTTAACCTTCAAGCTCCACCCACTCGTCATCGTCAACATCTCTGACCACCACACTCGCGTCAAGTCCCAGTCTCAACCACCCACCGCCACAGCCACCGCCTCCAACCCACAGCCTCCTAGGGTTTTCGGCTGCGTCATTGGAGTCCAACGTGGACGCACTGTTGAGATCTTCAACAGCTTTGAGCTTCTATACGATCCTGAAACACATTCACTCGATCGCACCTTTCTCGAGAAGAAACAAGAGCTATGTGAGTTTAATTGTTTATTCTAGGGTTAGGGTTTTTGTTTTAATGTGGTGGTTAATGGTTATTAGTTAAATTGAGATGGGTTTTTTGTTTGTGGAACAGATAAGAAGGTGTTTCCTAACTTTTATGTGCTTGGATGGTATTCGACGGGTGCCGATGCCGAAGAATCGGATATGCATATACACAAAGCTGTGAGAACTACTGTTTCTTTAAGCTGTTAATAATTGTGTGAAGTGTTATATTATGTTGGCCATTTGTTCTTTTCAAATGGGTTAATAGTTGTTATGGGAAGCAGTGTTGTAGAAATCGCTAGGCGCTAGTCAGGCGCTAGTAGGGACTAACTAATCGGGGTTAATTGGATTGAAATTCATATGTAACTTTTCAATTATACAAAATATACCAAGTTTTGTATATACTTCTTTTAAGGGGTACCGACTAGCGATCAATTGGGGATCAATCGGCGCTTAGTCGGGATTTTTACAACCATGATTGGGAAGTGGTTATAATGAAATATTATACTTGATTAATGCATTTGGAATGTGGGTTGTGTCTCACGAAATAAGAGTGGTTTAATGGGTAATCTGTGGTAAAATTGGCTAAAAGAGTATTTTGTTTGTTTTGACAGCTGATGGATATCAATGAAAGTCCTGTGTATGTTCTTTTGAATCCGTTGATCAATCATGCTCAGAAGGATCTTCCAGTAAGCATCTTTGAAAGTGGTCATCATCATCATCATCATCATCATCATCATCGTACTCAGTATATCCCACCAATAGCAATGCTATGGTAGGGTCTGAGGAGGGTAAGATGTAGACAGCCTTACCTCTATCCCATAGGGATAGAGAGGCTGCTTCCGGTGAGACCCGCGGCTCGATAGTAGTTTTGCATCAAGCCTTGGACATAAGGCACATAGCACTCAATCATCGGGACACCGGCTGATCGGTGCATGTGCCCTTGTCTTTCGGCTATCAATGCCACCACATGATGCCTGATTAACCTTCCGCCACTTTTAACGTTATTTTCACGAGATTAGTAAAATAACGTCAAAATTAGTGCAATTTTACTTTTGCCCACCCGAGGGTTCACACATATATACATTATATGCGCGCACCGCAAGCAGGGCGTCATCTTTGAAAGTGGTATGTTGTCTAAAGTTGTTGATTCTTATTGTGAATATGATTGTTTGTGGATTCTGTCCTACTGATATTATTGGTTTCTTAGTGTTATTGCTTTTTTGCTAATATACTGCAAATGACCCATTTGAAACAAGATGACTAGTGTCAACGAATAGTGCAAGATGCTAAGCTTTGAAGTGAATTTGTGAAAAGATTGGTTGTATAGGCGTACGATTTGTGTGAACTGATGATAAAGTTTCAAGTTGTTAAACTTTGAAATAATTTGTAGTTGGTGTAATAAAGATTGAATTTGAATGTTTGTCTGATAAACTATGGAGTTCAAAGTTCAAACAGCTTCACAGTTCACAGGTGAATGTGAAATAGGGTTTTTAGACACATCTTAGGCCAGGCTTGAACATGATGAGAATATGTGTCACATGAATAATTATTTTTCCTTTCTTCATTATCTCTATGATGTACGCTCTTCAAATTATTAGGACTGTAGGATGCTTAATAAAAATGCTTCATTGATTGGGGTGGCTTATGTTTCTTTATGTTTTTTTACGTTTATTTTTTATACGAAGACATGTTGAATTCAGCTATAAAATATGTCAAGCACATGTCAAATATTTGATGGGAACTTCTAGACCAGATTCTGTTTTTCATTGGTTCATAGGGTGTCAATCTCACATTGATCAATACTTGATAATGATTTGTGTTTAGAGCTTCTAGTTTGGCTTCATGTATGCGACATAGCAATTAATTGTATGTAGTGATAAAGTGCTATCATCATTCTTAGTTTGCCTAAATGGTGGCCTAGTTATCTCTAGTGATTGAGTGTTGTAGATATATGAGAATAAGAAGCGTTGTTGGTTATTGGAGGTATACTTGTTTCATATGTCTTTGGAAAGAAGGGGACGAAAATCTAAAACTCCTAGTGAACTCCTTTTTTCTTCTCAGATTACAGTTTTAGCCAATTTCTGTTGCTAACTCAACCAGATAATTATTTAAGTTATTTTTATAGTATATACCGATAAGTCACTGGTACTAGTAAATACAAAGTTAGTTCTTCCTTACATTTTTATTGTTCTATGTTTAGGTAGATATATACATGAGTAACCGGGTAAGTTTTTTTTTTTCTAATCTAAGTATTTATTGATCATCAACGAAATCAAGCGGAGTTATTAAACCTATTGATTTGACAAGTATGGACTAAATAAGAATGTTCGTGATGATAGAATATGAATCTGTAAGCAGTGTTTATTTGGGAAGTCATTTTGGTATTGTTACAAGAATATAGGTTGATTTTGCATCAAAATGAGTGAATTCTGGCTCGGATGTAGGTGATTTCTGAAGCTATGGACATTAACGTGGTTTGGTAAAACAGCCAAATGAGATTTTGACATCTAGTTTAAGTTCTTTGAAGTGGTTATTAACAATTTAACACGTACCTATTGTATGCAAATGCAATTGAGTTGTAACTTACTTGCCAAGTTCCACCTTAGAGGCTAGAACCTTTTTACCAGATAGTTAAGAAAAGCCATCTTGTTCCAATAGACATGACTTTTGAAGGGAAAAAATGTTATTATCTTGAAAAAGTGCAAAACTAGTTATCTGTTGATTCTGTTCAGTTTCTCAGAATCATTTGGTTAGTAGTGAAAAGTTATCAAGTGTAGGCTATATTATGTAGACTTGCTTGCAGACAAACTAATAGTCAAAACAAATGAAAGTAAAACTAAAATTCAACATGGTTGGTTGGGGAAGTACATGAAGCTGTTTGAATGATTATGAACCTAAAAAAATGTTAAAAAGGGAAAACTAGAATGTAATAGAATGAATGCAGTAATTAACTTTCAGTTTGTGCAGAATTATATATGTAAGGAATCAAAGTAATGTTCGACCCATTGAATGCTAAATTGCAATTAACATGATAGTCGACTACTCAACTCACATTAAGGAAATTTTAACCAGAAAGTAGGTGTTTGAGGTAAAACAACGTATGACCATTTCTGAAGTGCTATGAGCAATCTTTAATGCATATCTGTCTAAAACTTTCACTGACACTTGTTCCTTTTCTGATTATATTGCAACTCAAGAGATGCATGTAATTGATGGGATTCCACAGCTTATCTTTGTACGCTCGACCTACACTATAGAGGTCTACCCTATATACTTTTGTTTTAGTTTTTTTTAAAGATTATAATTATAAGATATAACATATAACCTGAATAAAATTGTTTTTCTATATTACTCCAGACAGTAGAAGCTGAAAGAATATCTGTTGACCATGTTGCTCACCTTAAACCATCTGATGGAGGTTCAGCTGCTACTCAATGTGAGTTCTTTATGTTTGTGTAGTCATGATTTCTAAATACTTTTTAGAATGTTCAATTCCAGCTTTAATGTGAACATCACTGGAGTTTTTTTTTATATAAATAATTATGTAGTGGCTGCTCATTTGACGGGTATACACAGTGCCATCAAGATGCTCAATAGCAGAATCCGAGTGCTCCATCACTATCTTAATGCTATGCAAAAAGGTAAATTTGTAGTTTGCTAACTTAATAAATATTTATGAAACATGATAGACAGAAGAATCTGAGAATGTTTCTATTTAAAATGCAGGTGAAATTCCTTATGAGAATTCTTTGCTAAGGCAGGTTACAAGTCTCTTAAGGAGATTGCCAGCTGTAGAATCAGAGAAATTTCAAGACGAATTCCTAATGGTGAGCGTTTTTATAAATTTAAATTCATTGAAATGTCACATTTATACCTTTATTTTCTCCCGATGAATGCATCAATACTTGTTTACAGGAATACAATGACACAGTATTAATTAGCTATCTGGCCATGTTCACCGATTGCTCAAGGTATGCATGTCAACATTCTTCGACTCTTCGTTTAATATAAGTTTATACATTGTTGACTCATTTTGTTACATTTGTTGCAGCACAATGAACGATCTGGTTGAGAAAATCAACATTGCGTACGACAAGCATAGCCGGAGGGGAGGACGAACCGCCTTCATTTAAGATCACTTGCTCGATGCTCGCCTTTTGTTTCTCTTAGTAACAGAAAGTTTAGTTTATATGACACTAATTGCATTTATGCAATGGTGGATTTGGTTCATGAGAGTTACACGTCTTCTAAGTGGTTCATATTTGTTATTATGATTTAATGCATTTTTTGTTGATTTAAAGTGCATGCCATTATAGTTTAGGTGTTTGTGTTGCCTTGTTTTAGGAGGTGTTACAAAGTTATGGATAATGAAAACGTGTGACAATTGTTCATCACTTCATTGTCATGTGTCTTTTATGAAAATGACGTTATAGATAGAGTAGAGCTTAAGATACGGGGCATGTTTGTGCACGTTAAATAATAGCATGTCACATGGAATGACATGTGCATTTATGGTTTTGACATAAATCTAATCAGGTTTCACATTGATTTGTTTCAGTGAAATAAGTCATATAAGTTGATTCTTGACTAGTGCAGACAAAACCTGTCTTCTCTTGTAAGCAATAGTCATGGGTAAAGTAAACAGAGATTTTTTTAACCAGAAGGGCAGTTGTGGGTGGGCACTCTCATTCTATGTAGTTTTGTTATACGTCTGGTCGTGTATTCACATTCAATAACGTATCAACCTTTATTAGCATAAAATGCATATTTATGTGACGATGTAATGTGTGAATTACATTCTTTACATAATATGTAATTAGCTTTGGGTAACGTTTTCTACTTTCTCCTTGTTAAATTACATATCTTCTATGTGATTCATATTTATGATTTAATCCTTTGAAATTGTTATTGAGTTTTCATAACTTATTGTTAAATTGAAACACTAATTAACTCAAAACAAACTACATAACAAGTTTTATCTTATAAATAGTGGATATTGATTCTGACTTTGTATTAGTTAATAAATTCATGCATTCTAATTAGGGGTGACAAATGTGACCCATTTGGGTTGAATGTGTTATATTAAAATGTATATAATGGGTTAAACTAAAAAAGAAATGAATGAAACGGGTCAAAACGGGTTGATATTTTTTGATGGAACGAGAAAACGGAGGAAACTTTTTAATACTTTTACTTTTTTATTTTTTGTTTTATATTTCGAGTTATGATTTTTTTAATTATTTTTTTGGAATTTTTTAACGAGAGTTTTGAAATGAGTCAAAATGGGTATTTCAAAAACCCCTCATTAAATTATTCAAAAAAAAATAATAATTAAAAATTATAACTTGAATATAAATCAGAAACTAAAAATGTAAAAATACTAAAAAGTTTTTTTCGTTTTTCTCGTCCCATAAAAAAACTCGAGAAATGTCAACCCGTTTCAATCATTTTCTTTTTTTAGTTTGACTCATTCTGACTCATTATATACATTTTAATACAACTCATTCAACCTATGGGTCACAGTTAACACTCTAATTCCAATATATATTTGAATTGAGATATTTAATAATCAAATCACAAAGATATATTTCAATTGAAATTAAATAAAATAACATCTCTCAGTGATTATTTCTTAATTTTATAATACACCGGCCAGAGATGCAAGAATCATCAACTATTATATAACCTTTTTTTTCTTTTCATCGTAAGCGAGTTTTGTTGTAGTAGCATTTTCGGATTAACTAAATTTCTAAAGAGAACCAAAACATTTTACCAGAACCGTTAACGGTCATATACCATTGTTTGTTGGTAAGTTAAAAATGTCTGCAAGTTGTTATCTAACCAGTTTTAACAAAATAACGCGACCTTGGTAACACATCATGACTTGAATGCACTGTTTGTTTTACTAAGCTATAGAGGTCCAATGTAAACACTTTACTAGCGTTCGCACCATCTTTTAAAGTAATACTGCAATTGTCATTTTCATAGTCACTGTAGATAGATAAAGAAAACGGATAATTATAATACTCGAGTTCAACATAGGATACTCTATTACTCTAGAGGTATGAAAATTATTGTTTTCGTGAATCATGATTTTCTTATATATATATATATATATAAAAGATTACATTGTGAATATTTGTGATGGAGTTTATTTGTAGCACGGTGACATGCACGTGAAAAGAAAACCAATAACGGCGGAAATGAATGAAGCTAGCGGCCCAATAATATTATATACGCCTTTTCTTTTGTTTATATGATTCATGTTTAGTTGTAAGTCGTTGTTCATGTATATTATATATATTATATTAATGACGCCGTCTATGAATGGCTGGCGGCATTACGTAATTAATAATTACTTATACTTAGTACATTCATCATTCTATATATATG